>NC_088908.1:4811505-5111505 GCF_037157495.1 Lathamus discolor | reverse complement strand
GTTTCAGAGTTGCAAAGCTCACTGTGCGCTGAAGATGATCTGCAAGGACTTTCCCTCCCTGCCCTTCGGAACTGGGAGCGGATTCCAAGCGCTCGTGCTCACCTTCCTCTGCTGCTCTTGAAACGAGAGTGGAGACCAGAAACGCTGGATTCAAATGCACTTTTAGGAGCTACAATGAGGAGTGACAACAGTGTGTGTGTCACAGTTGTAAAGCTCAGTGTGTTGAAGAAGCACAAGAGCAGCCTTCAGGCCTGTCTCTTCCACTGCCTTACAGATTGCAGACATTCCTGCTCACTCTGCTGCTCAGCAGAGTGCTGGCAACGGAGTTCTTGGATTGAAATGGTCTTTTAGGAGAAAGAGTGAAGAGTGACAGCAATGTTTGTGTCACAGTTTAAAGCTCACTGTGTGCTAAACATGATCAGGAGGAGCTTTTTTGCAAGGCTCTTCTGCTGTTTTAGCCCAGTCTAAACATTCCTTCTCTCTGTTGCTGCTCAGCAGAGAGGGGGCACAGAGATGTTGGAATCAATTGGTCTTTCAGGAAGGAAAAGGAGGAGTGACAGCAATGTGTGTTGCAGAATTGCAAAGCTCACTGTGTGCTGAAGATGCCCTGCAGGAGTTTCCCTGCTGGCCCTTCGTCTGTGGGATTAGAGCACAAGCGCTGCTCCTCCCCTGTCACAACTCCTCTCGAAACGAGAGAGCGCACCAGAAACGTTGGCTTCAAATGCACTTTTAGGAGATAAAGTGAGAAGTGACAGCAATGTTTGTGTCACAGTTTAAAGATCACTGTGTGCTAAACATGATTAGCAGGAGCTTTTTTTGCAATGCTCTTCTGCTGTTTTAGCCCAGGCTAAACATTCCTGCTATACTCTCTCTGTTGCTGCTCAGTAGAGAGCGGGCACAGAGATGGTGGATTCAGTTGGTCTTTCTTTCAGGCAGGAAAGGGAGGAGTGACAGCAATGCGTGTTGCTGAGTTGCAAAGCTCGCTGTGCACTGAAGATGATCAGTGGGTACTTTCTGGACTGTCTCTTCTGCTGTTTCATCAGAGTCCAAACGTAAGTGCTATATTCTGCTACTGCTCATAAAGAGCAAGCACAGGAGATGTAGGATTCAATTGGACTTTCAGGTAGGAAAGTGAGAGGTGACAGCAATGTGTGTTGCAGAGTTGCAAAGCTCACTGTGTGCTGAAGATGCCCAGCAGGATTTTCCATGCTGGCCCTTCGGCTGTGGGATTAGAGTCCAAGCGCTCGTCCACACCTGTCACAACTCCTCTCGAAACGAGAGAGCGCACCAGAAACGTTGGATTCAAATGCACTTTTAGGAGATAAAGTGAGGAGTGACAGCAATGTTTGTGTCACAGTTTAAAGCTCACTGTGTGCTAAACATGATCAGGAGGAGCTTTTTGCAAGGCTCTTCTGCTGTTTTAGCCCAGGCTAAACATTCCTGCTCTACTCTCTCTGTTGCTGCTCAGCAGAGAGTGGGCACAGAGATGTTGGAATCAATTGGTCTTCCAGGCAGGAAAAGGAGGAGTTACAGCAATGTGTTTTGCAGAGTTGCAAAGCTCACTGTGTGCTGAAGTTGCCCTGCAGGTGTTTCCCTGCTGGCCCTTGGTCTGAGGGATTAGAGTCCAAGCGCTCCTCCTCCCCAGTCACAACTCCTCTCGAAACGAGAGAGAGCACCAGAAACTTTGGATTCAAATGCACTTTTAGGAGATAAAGTGAGGAGTGACAGCAATGTTTGTGTCACAGTTTCAAAGCTCACTGTGTGCTAAACATGATTAGCAGGAGCTTTTTTGCAAGGCTCTTCTGCTGTTTTAGCCCAGGCTAAACATTCCTGCTCTACTCTCTCTGTTGCTGCTCAGCAGAGAGTGGGCAGAGAGATGTTGGAATCAATTGGTCTTTCAGGCAAAAAGGGAGGAGTGACAGCAATGTGTGTTGCAGAGTTGCAAAGCTCGCTGTGCGCTGAAGATGATCAGTGGGAACTTTCTGGACTGTCTCTTCTGCTCTTTTAGCATTGGCTAAAGGTTCCTGCTCTACTCTCTCTGCTTCTGCCCAGCAGAGAAAGGGCGCAGAGATTTTGGATTCAATTAGACTTTGAGGTAGGAAAGTGCGGAGCGAGAGCAATATATGTGTCACAGTTGCAAAGCTGACTGCGTGCTGAAGATGCCCTGCCGGAGCTTTCACTCCGGGCTCTTCGGCTGTGGGAGCAGAGGCCAAGAGATCGTGTTCACCTGTCACTGCTGCTGTTCAAACGAGAGAGGGCGGGAGAGACCATGGATTCAAACGGATTATTAGGAGATGAAGTGAGGAGTGACAGCAATGTGTGTTTCAGAGTTGCAAAGCTCACTGTGCGCTGAAGATGATCTGCAAGGACTTTCCCTCCCTGCCCTTCGGAACTGGGAGCGGATTCCAAGCGCTCGTGCTCACCTTCCTCTGCTGCTCTTGAAACGAGAGTGGAGACCAGAAACGCTGGATTCAAATGCACTTTTAGGAGCTACAATGAGGAGTGACAACAGGGTGTGTGTCACAGTTGTAAAGCTCAGTGTGTTGAAGAAGCACAAGAGCAGCCTTCAGGCCTGTCTCTTCCACTGCCTTACAGATTGCAGACATTCCTGCTCACTCTGCTGCTCAGCAGAGTGCTGGCAACGGAGTTCTTGGATTGAAATGGTCTTTTAGGAGAAAGAGTGAAGAGTGACAGCAATGTTTGTGTCACAGTTTAAAGCTCACTGTGCGCTAAACATGATCAGGAGGAGCTTTTTTGCAAGGCTCTTCTGCTGTTTTAGCCCAGTCTAAACATTCCTTCTCTCTGTTGCTGCTCAGCAGAGAGGGGGCACAGAGATGTTGGAATCAATTGGTCTTTCAGGAAGGAAAAGGAGGAGTGACAGCAATGTGTGTTGCAGAATTGCAAAGCTCACTGTGTGCTGAAGATGCCCTGCAGGAGTTTCCCTGCTGGCCCTTCGTCTGTGGGATTAGAGCCCAAGCGCTGCTCCTCCCCTGTCACAACTCCTCTCGAAACGAGAGAGCGCACCAGAAACGTTGGCTTCAAATGCACTTTTAGGAGATAAAGTGAGAAGTGACAGCAATGTTTGTGTCACAGTTTAAAGATCACTGTGTGCTAAACATGATTAGCAGGAGCTTTTTTTGCAATGCTCTTCTGCTGTTTTAGCCCAGGCTAAACATTCCTGCTATACTCTCTCTGTTGCTGCTCAGTAGAGAGCGGGCACAGAGATGGTGGATTCAGTTGGTCTTTCTTTCAGGCAGGAAAGGGAGGAGTGACAGCAATGCGTGTTGCTGAGTTGCAAAGCTCGCTGTGCACTGAAGATGATCAGTGGGTACTTTCTGGACTGTCTCTTCTGCTGTTTCATCAGAGTCCAAACGTAAGTGCTATATTCTGCTACTGCTCATAAAGAGCAAGCACAGGAGATGTAGGATTCAATTGGACTTTCAGGTAGGAAAGTGAGAGGTGACAGCAATGTGTGTTGCAGAGTTGCAAAGCTCACTGTGTGCTGAAGATGCCCAGCAGGATTTTCCATGCTGGCCCTTCGGCTGTGGGATTAGAGTCCAAGCGCTCGTCCACACCTGTCACAACTCCTCTCGAAACGAGAGAGCGCACCAGAAACGTTGGATTCAAATGCACTTTTAGGAGATAAAGTGAGGAGTGACAGCAATGTTTGTGTCACAGTTTAAAGCTCACTGTGTGCTAAACATGATCAGGAGGAGCTTTTTTTGCAATGCTCTTCTGCTGTTTTAGCCCAGTCTAAACATTCCTGGTCTACTCTCTCTGTTGCTGCTCAGCAGAGAGTGGGCACAGAGATGTTGGAATCTATTGGTCTTCCAGGCAGGAAAAGGAGGAGTTACAGCAATGTGTTTTGCAGAGTTGCAAAGCTCACTGTGTGCTGAAGATGCCCTGCAGGAGTTTCCCTGCTGGCCCTTCGTCTGCTGGATTAGAGTCCAAGCGCTCCTCCTCCCCTGTCACAACTCCTCTCGAAACGAGAGAGAGCACCAGAAACTTTGGATTCAAATGCACTTTTAGGAGATAAAGTGAGGAGTGACAGCAATGTTTGTGTCACAGTTTCAAAGCTCACTGTGTGCTAAACATGATTAGCAGGAGCTTTTTTGCAAGGCTCTTCTGCTGTTTTAGCCCAGGCTAAACATTCCTGCTCTACTCTCTCTGTTGCTGCTCAGCAGAGAGGGGGCACAGAGATGTTGGAATCAATTGGTCTTTCAGGCAAAAAGGGAGGAGTGACAGCAATGTGTGTTGCAGAGTTGCAAAGCTCGCTGTGCGCTGAAGATGATCAGTGGGAACTTTCTGGACTGTCTCTTCTGCTCTTTTAGCATTGGCTAAAGGTTCCTGCTCTACTCTCTCTGCTTCTGCCCAGCAGAGAAAGGGCACAGAGATTTTGGATTCAATTGGACTTTGAGGTAGGAAAGTGCGGAGCGAGAGCAATATATGTGTCACAGTTGCAAAGCTGACTGCGTGCTGAAGATGCCCTGCCGGAGCTTTCACTCCGGGCTCTTCGGCTGTGGGAGCAGAGGCCAAGAGATCGTGTTCACCTGTCGCTGCTGCTGTTCAAACGAGAGAGGGCGGGAGAGACCATGGATAAAAAACGGATTATTAGGAGATGAAGTGAGGAGTGACAGCAATGTGTGTTTCAGAGTTGCAAAGCTCACTGTGCGCTGAAGATGATCTGCAAGGACTTTCCCTCCCTGCCCTTCGGAACTGGGAGCGGATTCCAAGCGCTCGTGCTCACCTTCCTCTGCTGCTCTTGAAACGAGAGTGGAGACCAGAAACGCTGGATTCAAATGCACTTTTAGGAGCTACAATGAGGAGTGACAACAGTGTGTGTGTCACAGTTGTAAAGCTCAGTGTGTTGAAGAAGCACAAGAGCAGCCTTCAGGCCTGTCTCTTCCACTGCCTTACAGATTGCAGACATTCCTGCTCACTCTGCTGCTCAGCAGAGTGCTGGCAACGGAGTTCTTGGATTGAAATGGTCTTTTAGGAGAAAGAGTGAAGAGTGACAGCAATGTTTGTGTCACAGTTTAAAGCTCACTGTGTGCTAAACATGATCAGGAGGAGCTTTTTTGCAAGGCTCTTCTGCTGTTTTAGCCCAGTCTAAACATTCCTTCTCTCTGTTGCTGCTCAGCAGAGAGGGGGCACAGAGATGTTGGAATCAATTGGTCTTTCAGGAAGGAAAAGGAGGAGTGACAGCAATGTGTGTTGCAGAATTGCAAAGCTCACTGTGTGCTGAAGATGCCCTGCAGGAGTTTCCCTGCTGGCCCTTCGTCTGTGGGATTAGAGCACAAGCGCTGCTCCTCCCCTGTCACAACTCCTCTCGAAACGAGAGAGCGCACCAGAAACGTTGGCTTCAAATGCACTTTTAGGAGATAAAGTGAGAAGTGACAGCAATGTTTGTGTCACAGTTTAAAGATCACTGTGTGCTAAACATGATTAGCAGGAGCTTTTTTTGCAATGCTCTTCTGCTGTTTTAGCCCAGGCTAAACATTCCTGCTATACTCTCTCTGTTGCTGCTCAGTAGAGAGCGGGCACAGAGATGGTGGATTCAGTTGGTCTTTCTTTCAGGCAGGAAAGGGAGGAGTGACAGCAATGCGTGTTGCTGAGTTGCAAAGCTCGCTGTGCACTGAAGATGATCAGTGGGTACTTTCTGGACTGTCTCTTCTGCTGTTTCATCAGAGTCCAAACGTAAGTGCTATATTCTGCTACTGCTCATAAAGAGCAAGCACAGGAGATGTAGGATTCAATTGGACTTTCAGGTAGGAAAGTGAGAGGTGACAGCAATGTGTGTTGCAGAGTTGCAAAGCTCACTGTGTGCTGAAGATGCCCAGCAGGATTTTCCATGCTGGCCCTTCGGCTGTGGGATTAGAGTCCAAGCGCTCGTCCACACCTGTCACAACTCCTCTCGAAACGAGAGAGCGCACCAGAAACGTTGGATTCAAATGCACTTTTAGGAGATAAAGTGAGGAGTGACAGCAATGTTTGTGTCACAGTTTAAAGCTCACTGTGTGCTAAACATGATCAGGAGGAGCTTTTTGCAAGGCTCTTCTGCTGTTTTAGCCCAGGCTAAACATTCCTGCTCTACTCTCTCTGTTGCTGCTCAGCAGAGAGTGGGCACAGAGATGTTGGAATCAATTGGTCTTCCAGGCAGGAAAAGGAGGAGTTACAGCAATGTGTTTTGCAGAGTTGCAAAGCTCACTGTGTGCTGAAGTTGCCCTGCAGGTGTTTCCCTGCTGGCCCTTGGTCTGAGGGATTAGAGTCCAAGCGCTCCTCCTCCCCAGTCACAACTCCTCTCGAAACGAGAGAGAGCACCAGAAACTTTGGATTCAAATGCACTTTTAGGAGATAAAGTGAGGAGTGACAGCAATGTTTGTGTCACAGTTTCAAAGCTCACTGTGTGCTAAACATGATTAGCAGGAGCTTTTTTGCAAGGCTCTTCTGCTGTTTTAGCCCAGGCTAAACATTCCTGCTCTACTCTCTCTGTTGCTGCTCAGCAGAGAGTGGGCAGAGAGATGTTGGAATCAATTGGTCTTTCAGGCAAAAAGGGAGGAGTGACAGCAATGTGTGTTGCAGAGTTGCAAAGCTCGCTGTGCGCTGAAGATGATCAGTGGGAACTTTCTGGACTGTCTCTTCTGCTCTTTTAGCATTGGCTAAAGGTTCCTGCTCTACTCTCTCTGCTTCTGCCCAGCAGAGAAAGGGCGCAGAGATTTTGGATTCAATTAGACTTTGAGGTAGGAAAGTGCGGAGCGAGAGCAATATATGTGTCACAGTTGCAAAGCTGACTGCGTGCTGAAGATGCCCTGCCGGAGCTTTCACTCCGGGCTCTTCGGCTGTGGGAGCAGAGGCCAAGAGATCGTGTTCACCTGTCACTGCTGCTGTTCAAACGAGAGAGGGCGGGAGAGACCATGGATTCAAACGGATTATTAGGAGATGAAGTGAGGAGTGACAGCAATGTGTGTTTCAGAGTTGCAAAGCTCACTGTGCGCTGAAGATGATCTGCAAGGACTTTCCCTCCCTGCCCTTCGGAACTGGGAGCGGATTCCAAGCGCTCGTGCTCACCTTCCTCTGCTGCTCTTGAAACGAGAGTGGAGACCAGAAACGCTGGATTCAAATGCACTTTTAGGAGCTACAATGAGGAGTGACAACAGGGTGTGTGTCACAGTTGTAAAGCTCAGTGTGTTGAAGAAGCACAAGAGCAGCCTTCAGGCCTGTCTCTTCCACTGCCTTACAGATTGCAGACATTCCTGCTCACTCTGCTGCTCAGCAGAGTGCTGGCAACGGAGTTCTTGGATTGAAATGGTCTTTTAGGAGAAAGAGTGAAGAGTGACAGCAATGTTTGTGTCACAGTTTAAAGCTCACTGTGCGCTAAACATGATCAGGAGGAGCTTTTTTGCAAGGCTCTTCTGCTGTTTTAGCCCAGTCTAAACATTCCTTCTCTCTGTTGCTGCTCAGCAGAGAGGGGGCACAGAGATGTTGGAATCAATTGGTCTTTCAGGAAGGAAAAGGAGGAGTGACAGCAATGTGTGTTGCAGAATTGCAAAGCTCACTGTGTGCTGAAGATGCCCTGCAGGAGTTTCCCTGCTGGCCCTTCGTCTGTGGGATTAGAGCCCAAGCGCTGCTCCTCCCCTGTCACAACTCCTCTCGAAACGAGAGAGCGCACCAGAAACGTTGGCTTCAAATGCACTTTTAGGAGATAAAGTGAGAAGTGACAGCAATGTTTGTGTCACAGTTTAAAGATCACTGTGTGCTAAACATGATTAGCAGGAGCTTTTTTTGCAATGCTCTTCTGCTGTTTTAGCCCAGGCTAAACATTCCTGCTATACTCTCTCTGTTGCTGCTCAGTAGAGAGCGGGCACAGAGATGGTGGATTCAGTTGGTCTTTCTTTCAGGCAGGAAAGGGAGGAGTGACAGCAATGCGTGTTGCTGAGTTGCAAAGCTCGCTGTGCACTGAAGATGATCAGTGGGTACTTTCTGGACTGTCTCTTCTGCTGTTTCATCAGAGTCCAAACGTAAGTGCTATATTCTGCTACTGCTCATAAAGAGCAAGCACAGGAGATGTAGGATTCAATTGGACTTTCAGGTAGGAAAGTGAGAGGTGACAGCAATGTGTGTTGCAGAGTTGCAAAGCTCACTGTGTGCTGAAGATGCCCAGCAGGATTTTCCATGCTGGCCCTTCGGCTGTGGGATTAGAGTCCAAGCGCTCGTCCACACCTGTCACAACTCCTCTCGAAACGAGAGAGCGCACCAGAAACGTTGGATTCAAATGCACTTTTAGGAGATAAAGTGAGGAGTGACAGCAATGTTTGTGTCACAGTTTAAAGCTCACTGTGTGCTAAACATGATCAGGAGGAGCTTTTTTTGCAATGCTCTTCTGCTGTTTTAGCCCAGTCTAAACATTCCTGGTCTACTCTCTCTGTTGCTGCTCAGCAGAGAGTGGGCACAGAGATGTTGGAATCTATTGGTCTTCCAGGCAGGAAAAGGAGGAGTTACAGCAATGTGTTTTGCAGAGTTGCAAAGCTCACTGTGTGCTGAAGATGCCCTGCAGGAGTTTCCCTGCTGGCCCTTCGTCTGCTGGATTAGAGTCCAAGCGCTCCTCCTCCCCTGTCACAACTCCTCTCGAAACGAGAGAGAGCACCAGAAACTTTGGATTCAAATGCACTTTTAGGAGATAAAGTGAGGAGTGACAGCAATGTTTGTGTCACAGTTTCAAAGCTCACTGTGTGCTAAACATGATTAGCAGGAGCTTTTTTGCAAGGCTCTTCTGCTGTTTTAGCCCAGGCTAAACATTCCTGCTCTACTCTCTCTGTTGCTGCTCAGCAGAGAGGGGGCACAGAGATGTTGGAATCAATTGGTCTTTCAGGCAAAAAGGGAGGAGTGACAGCAATGTGTGTTGCAGAGTTGCAAAGCTCGCTGTGCGCTGAAGATGATCAGTGGGAACTTTCTGGACTGTCTCTTCTGCTCTTTTAGCATTGGCTAAAGGTTCCTGCTCTACTCTCTCTGCTTCTGCCCAGCAGAGAAAGGGCACAGAGATTTTGGATTCAATTGGACTTTGAGGTAGGAAAGTGCGGAGCGAGAGCAATATATGTGTCACAGTTGCAAAGCTGACTGCGTGCTGAAGATGCCCTGCCGGAGCTTTCACTCCGGGCTCTTCGGCTGTGGGAGCAGAGGCCAAGAGATCGTGTTCACCTGTCGCTGCTGCTGTTCAAACGAGAGAGGGCGGGAGAGACCATGGATTCAAACGGATTATTAGGAGATGAAGTGAGGAGTGACAGCAATGTGTGTTTCAGAGTTGCAAAGCTCACTGTGCGCTGAAGATGATCTGCAAGGACTTTCCCTCCCTGCCCTTCGGAACTGGGAGCGGATTCCAAGCGCTCGTGCTCACCTTCCTCTGCTGCTCTTGAAACGAGAGTGGAGACCAGAAACGCTGGATTCAAATGCACTTTTAGGAGCTACAATGAGGAGTGACAACAGTGTGTGTGTCACAGTTGTAAAGCTCAGTGTGTTGAAGAAGCACAAGAGCAGCCTTCAGGCCTGTCTCTTCCACTGCCTTACAGATTGCAGACATTCCTGCTCACTCTGCTGCTCAGCAGAGTGCTGGCAACGGAGTTCTTGGATTGAAATGGTCTTTTAGGAGAAAGAGTGAAGAGTGACAGCAATGTTTGTGTCACAGTTTAAAGCTCACTGTGTGCTAAACATGATCAGGAGGAGCTTTTTTGCAAGGCTCTTCTGCTGTTTTAGCCGAGTCTAAACATTCCTTCTCTCTGTTGCTGCTCAGCAGAGAGGGGGCACAGAGATGTTGGAATCAATTGGTCTTTCAGGCAGGAAAAGGAGGAGTGACAGCAATGTGTGTTGCAGAATTGCAAAGCTCACTGTGTGCTGAAGATGCCCTGCAGGAGTTTCCCTGCTGGCCCTTCGTCTGTGGGATTAGAGCCCAAGCGCTGCTCCTCCCCTGTCACAACTCCTCTCGAAACGAGAGAGCGCACCAGAAACTTTGGCTTCAAATGCACTTTTAGGAGATAAAGTGAGAAGTGACAGCAATGTTTGTGTCACAGTTTAAAGATCACTGTGTGCTAAACATGATTAGCAGGAGCTTTTTTTGCAATGCTCTTCTGCTGTTTTAGCCCAGGCTAAACATTCCTGCTCTACTCTCTCTGTTGCTGCTCAGTAGAGAGCGGGCACAGAGATGGTGGATTCAGTTGGTCTTTCTTTCAGGCAGGAAAGGGAGGAGTGACAGCAATGCGTGTTGCTGAGTTGCAAAGCTCGCTGTGCGCTGAAGATGATCAGTGGGTACTTTCTGGACTGTCTCTTCTGCTGTTTCATCAGAGTCCAAACGTAAGTGCTATATTCTGCTACTGCTCATAAAGAGCAAGCACAGGAGATGTAGGATTCAATTGGACTTTCAGGTAGGAAAGTGAGAGGTGACAGCAATGTGTGTTGCAGAGTTGCAAAGCTCACTGTGTGCTGAAGATGCCCAGCAGGATTTTCCATGCTGGCCCTTCGGCTGTGGGATTAGAGTCCAAGCGCTCGTCCACACCTGTCACAACTCCTCTCGAAACGAGAGAGCGCACCAGAAACGTTGGATTCAAATGCACTTTTAGGAGATAAAGTGAGGAGTGACAGCAATGTTTGTGTCACAGTTTAAAGCTCACTGTGTGCTAAACATGATCAGGAGGAGCTTTTTTTGCAATGCTCTTCTGCTGTTTTAGCCCAGGCTAAACATTCCTGCTCTACTCTCTCTGTTGCTGCTCAGCAGAGAGTGGGCACAGAGATGTTGGAATCAATTGGTCTTCCAGGCAGGAAAAGGAGGAGTTACAGCAATGTGTTTTGCAGAGTTGCAAAGCTCACTGTGTGCTGAAGTTGCCCTGCAGGTGTTTCCCTGCTGGCCCTTGGTCTGCGGGATTAGAGTCCAAGCGCTCCTCCTCCCCAGTCACAACTCCTCTCGAAACGAGAGAGAGCACCAGAAACTTTGGATTCAAATGCACTTTTAGGAGATAAAGTGAGGAGTGACAGCAATGTTTGTGTCACAGTTTCAAAGCTCACTGTGTGCTAAACATGATTAGCAGGAGCTTTTTTGCAAGGCTCTTCTGCTGTTTTAGCCCAGGCTAAACATTCCTGCTCTACTCTCTCTGTTGCTGCTCAGCAGAGAGTGGGCACAGAGATGTTGGAATCAATTGGTCTTTCAGGCAAAAAGGGAGGAGTGACAGCAATGTGTGTTGCAGAGTTGCAAAGCTCGCTGTGCGCTGAAGATGATCAGTGGGAACTTTCTGGACTGTCTCTTCTGCTCTTTTAGCATTGGCTAAAGGTTCCTGCTCTACTCTCTCTGCTTCTGCCCAGCAGAGAAAGGGCGCAGAGATTTTGGATTCAATTAGACTTTGAGGTAGGAAAGTGCGGAGCGAGAGCAATATATGTGTCACAGTTGCAAAGCTGACTGCGTGCTGAAGATGCCCTGCCGGAGCTTTCACTCCGGGCTCTTCGGCTGTGGGAGCAGAGGCCAAGAGATCGTGTTCACCTGTCACTGCTGCTGTTCAAACGAGAGAGGGCGGGAGAGACCATGGATTCAAACGGATTATTAGGAGATGAAGTGAGGAGTGACAGCAATGTGTGTTTCAGAGTTGCAAAGCTCACTGTGCGCTGAAGATGATCTGCAAGGACTTTCCCTCCCTGCCCTTCGGAACTGGGAGCGGATTCCAAGCGCTCGTGCTCACCTTCCTCTGCTGCTCTTGAAACGAGAGTGGAGACCAGAAACGCTGGATTCAAATGCACTTTTAGGAGCTACAATGAGGAGTGACAACAGTGTGTGTGTCACAGTTGTAAAGCTCAGTGTGTTGAAGAAGCACAAGAGCAGCCTTCAGGCCTGTCTCTTCCACTGCCTTACAGATTGCAGACATTCCTGCTCACTCTGCTGCTCAGCAGAGTGCTGGCAACGGAGTTCTTGGATTGAAATGGTCTTTTAGGAGAAAGAGTGAAGAGTGACAGCAATGTTTGTGTCACAGTTTAAAGCTCACTGTGTGCTAAACATGATCAGGAGGAGCTTTTTTGCAAGGCTCTTCTGCTGTTTTAGCCCAGTCTAAACATTCCTTCTCTCTGTTGCTGCTCAGCAGAGAGGGGGCACAGAGATGTTGGAATCAATTGGTCTTTCAGGAAGGAAAAGGAGGAGTGACAGCAATGTGTGTTGCAGAATTGCAAAGCTCACTGTGTGCTGAAGATGCCCTGCAGGAGTTTCCCTGCTGGCCCTTCGTCTGTGGGATTAGAGCACAAGCGCTGCTCCTCCCCTGTCACAACTCCTCTCGAAACGAGAGAGCGCACCAGAAACGTTGGCTTCAAATGCACTTTTAGGAGATAAAGTGAGAAGTGACAGCAATGTTTGTGTCACAGTTTAAAGATCACTGTGTGCTAAACATGATTAGCAGGAGCTTTTTTTGCAATGCTCTTCTGCTGTTTTAGCCCAGGCTAAACATTCCTGCTATACTCTCTCTGTTGCTGCTCAGTAGAGAGCGGGCACAGAGATGGTGGATTCAGTTGGTCTTTCTTTCAGGCAGGAAAGGGAGGAGTGACAGCAATGCGTGTTGCTGAGTTGCAAAGCTCGCTGTGCACTGAAGATGATCAGTGGGTACTTTCTGGACTGTCTCTTCTGCTGTTTCATCAGAGTCCAAACGTAAGTGCTATATTCTGCTACTGCTCATAAAGAGCAAGCACAGGAGATGTAGGATTCAATTGGACTTTCAGGTAGGAAAGTGAGAGGTGACAGCAATGTGTGTTGCAGAGTTGCAAAGCTCACTGTGTGCTGAAGATGCCCAGCAGGATTTTCCATGCTGGCCCTTCGGCTGTGGGATTAGAGTCCAAGCGCTCGTCCACACCTGTCACAACTCCTCTCGAAACGAGAGAGCGCACCAGAAACGTTGGATTCAAATGCACTTTTAGGAGATAAAGTGAGGAGTGACAGCAATGTTTGTGTCACAGTTTAAAGCTCACTGTGTGCTAAACATGATCAGGAGGAGCTTTTTGCAAGGCTCTTCTGCTGTTTTAGCCCAGGCTAAACATTCCTGCTCTACTCTCTCTGTTGCTGCTCAGCAGAGAGTGGGCACAGAGATGTTGGAATCAATTGGTCTTCCAGGCAGGAAAAGGAGGAGTTACAGCAATGTGTTTTGCAGAGTTGCAAAGCTCACTGTGTGCTGAAGTTGCCCTGCAGGTGTTTCCCTGCTGGCCCTTGGTCTGAGGGATTAGAGTCCAAGCGCTCCTCCTCCCCAGTCACAACTCCTCTCGAAACGAGAGAGAGCACCAGAAACTTTGGATTCAAATGCACTTTTAGGAGATAAAGTGAGGAGTGACAGCAATGTTTGTGTCACAGTTTCAAAGCTCACTGTGTGCTAAACATGATTAGCAGGAGCTTTTTTGCAAGGCTCTTCTGCTGTTTTAGCCCAGGCTAAACATTCCTGCTCTACTCTCTCTGTTGCTGCTCAGCAGAGAGTGGGCAGAGAGATGTTGGAATCAATTGGTCTTTCAGGCAAAAAGGGAGGAGTGACAGCAATGTGTGTTGCAGAGTTGCAAAGCTCGCTGTGCGCTGAAGATGATCAGTGGGAACTTTCTGGACTGTCTCTTCTGCTCTTTTAGCATTGGCTAAAGGTTCCTGCTCTACTCTCTCTGCTTCTGCCCAGCAGAGAAAGGGCGCAGAGATTTTGGATTCAATTAGACTTTGAGGTAGGAAAGTGCGGAGCGAGAGCAATATATGTGTCACAGTTGCAAAGCTGACTGCGTGCTGAAGATGCCCTGCCGGAGCTTTCACTCCGGGCTCTTCGGCTGTGGGAGCAGAGGCCAAGAGATCGTGTTCACCTGTCACTGCTGCTGTTCAAACGAGAGAGGGCGGGAGAGACCATGGATTCAAACGGATTATTAGGAGATGAAGTGAGGAGTGACAGCAATGTGTGTTTCAGAGTTGCAAAGCTCACTGTGCGCTGAAGATGATCTGCAAGGACTTTCCCTCCCTGCCCTTCGGAACTGGGAGCGGATTCCAAGCGCTCGTGCTCACCTTCCTCTGCTGCTCTTGAAACGAGAGTGGAGACCAGAAACGCTGGATTCAAATGCACTTTTAGGAGCTACAATGAGGAGTGACAACAGGGTGTGTGTCACAGTTGTAAAGCTCAGTGTGTTGAAGAAGCACAAGAGCAGCCTTCAGGCCTGTCTCTTCCACTGCCTTACAGATTGCAGACATTCCTGCTCACTCTGCTGCTCAGCAGAGTGCTGGCAACGGAGTTCTTGGATTGAAATGGTCTTTTAGGAGAAAGAGTGAAGAGTGACAGCAATGTTTGTGTCACAGTTTAAAGCTCACTGTGCGCTAAACATGATCAGGAGGAGCTTTTTTGCAAGGCTCTTCTGCTGTTTTAGCCCAGTCTAAACATTCCTTCTCTCTGTTGCTGCTCAGCAGAGAGGGGGCACAGAGATGTTGGAATCAATTGGTCTTTCAGGCAGGAAAAGGAGGAGTGACAGCAATGTGTGTTGCAGAATTGAAAAGCTCACTGTGTGCTGAAGATGCCCTGCAGGAGTTTCCCTGCTGGCCCTTCGTCTGTGGGATTAGAGTCCAAGCGCTGCTCCTCCCCTGTCACAACTCCTCTCCAAACGAGAGAGCGCACCAGAAACTTTGGATTCAAATGCACTTTTAGGAGATAAAGTGAGGAGTGACAGCAATGTTTGTGTCACAGTTTAAAGCTCACTGTGTGCAAAACATGATCAAGCAGGAGATTTTTTGCAAGGCTCTTCTGCTGTTTTAGCCCAGGCTAAACATTCCTGCTCTACTCTCTCTGTTGCTGCTCAGCAGAGAGCGGGCACAGAGATGGTGGATTCAGCTGGTCTTTCAGGCAGGAAAAGAAGAGACAGCAATGTGTGTTGCAGAGTTGCAAAGCTCACTGTGTGCTAAGATGATCAGTGGGAACTTTCTGGGCTGTCTCTTCTGCTGTTTCAGCAGAGTCCAAACGTAAGTGCTATATTCTGCTACTGCTCACAAAGAGCAAGCACAGGAGATGTATTATTCAATTGGACTTTCAGGTAGGAAAGTGAGAGGTGACAGCAATATGTGTTTCAGAGTTGCGAATCTCAATGTGTGCTGAAGATGCCCAGCAGTAGTTTCCATGCTGGCCCTTCGGCTGTGAAATTAGAATCCAAGCGCTCGTCCTCCCCTGTCACAACTGCTCTCGAAGCGAGAGAGCGCACCAGAAACGTTGGCTTGAAATGCACTTTTAGGAGATAAAGTGAGGAGTGACAGCAATGTGTGTTTCAGAGTTGCAAAGCTCACTGTGCGCTGAAGATGATCTGCAAGGACTTTCCCCCCCTGCCCTTCGGAACTGGGAGCGGATTCCAAGCGCTCGTGCTCACCTTCCTCTGCTGCTCTTGAAACGAGAGTGGAGACCAGAAACGCTGGATTCAAATGCACTTTTAGGAGCTACAATGAGGAGTGACAACAGTGTGTGTGTCAAAGTTGTAAAGCTCAGTGTGTTGAAGAAGCACAAGAGCAGCCTTCAGGCCTGTCTCTTCCACTGCCTTACAGATTTCAGACATTCCTGCTCACTCTGATGCTCAGCAGAGTGCTGGCAACGGAGTTCTTGGATTGAAATGGTCTTTTAGGAGAAAGAGTGAAGAGTGACAGCAATGTTTGTGTCACAGTTTAAAGCTCACTGTGTGCTAAACATGATCAGGAGGAGCTTTTTTGCAAGGCTCTTCTGCTGTTTTAGCCCAGTCTAAACATTCCTGCTCTACTCTCTCTGTTGCTGCTCAGCAGAGAGGGGGCACAGAGATGTTGGAATCAATTGGTCTTTCAGGCAGGAAAAGGAGGAGTGACAGCAATGTGTGTTGCAGAATTGCAAAGCTCACTGTGTGCTGAAGATGCCCTGCAGGAGTTTCCCTGCTGGCCCTTCGTCTGTGGGATTAGAGTCCAAGCGCTGCTCCTCCCCTGTCACAACTCCTCTCCAAACGAGAGAGCGCACCAGAAACGTTTGCTTCAAATGCACTTTTAGGAGATAAAGTGAGGAGTGATAGCAATGTTTGTGTCACAGTTTAAAGATCACTGTGTGCTAAACATGATTAGCAGGAGCTTTTTTTGCAATGCTCTTCTGCTGTTTTAGCCCAGGCTAAACATTCCTGCTCTACTCTCTCTGTTGCTGCTCAGTAGAGAGCGGGCACAGAGATGGTGGATTCAGTTGGTCTTTCTTTCAGGCAGGAAAGGGAGGAGTGACAGCAATGCGTGTTGCTGAGTTGCAAAGCTCGCTGTGCGCTGAAGATGATCAGTGGGTACTTTCTGGACTGTCTCTTCTGCTGTTTCATCAGAGTCCAAACGTAAGTGCTATATTCTGCTACTGCTCATAAAGAGCAAGCACAGGAGATGTAGGATTCAATTGGACTTTCAGGTAGGAAAGTGAGAGGTGACAGCAATGTGTGTTTCAGAGTTGCAAAGCTCACTGTGTGCTGAAGATGCCCAGCAGGAGTTTCCATGCTGGCCCTTCGGCTGTGGGATTAGAGTCCAAGCGCTCGTCCACCCCTGTCACAACTGCTCTCGAAACGAGAGAGTGCACCAGAAACGTTGGATTCAAATGCAGTTTTAGGAGATAAAGTGAGGAGTGACAGCAATGTTTGTGTCACAGTTTAAAGCTCACTGTGTGCTAAACATGATCAGGAGGAGCTTTTTTGCAAGGCTCTTCTGCTGTTTTAGCCCAGTCTAAACATTCCTGCTCTACTCTCTCTGTTGCTGCTCAGCAGAGAGTGGGCACAGAGATGTTGGAATCAATTGGTCTTCCAGGCAGGAAAAGGAGGAGTTACAGCAATGTGTTTTGCAGAGTTGCAAAGCTCACTGTGTGCTGAAGTTGCCCTGCAGGTGTTTCCCTGCTGGCCCTTGGTCTGCGGGATTAGAGTCCAAGCGCTCCTCCTCCCCAGTCACAACTCCTCTCGAAACGAGAGAGAGCACCAGAAACGTTGGCTTGAAATGCACTTTTAGGAGATAAAGTGAGGAGTGACTGCAATGTTTGTGTCACAGTTTCAAAGCTCACTGTGTGCTAAACATGATTAGCAGGAGCTTTTTTGCAAGGCTCTTCTGCTGTTTTAGCCCAGGCTAAACATTCCTGCTCTACTCTCTCTGTTGCTGCTCAGCAGAGAGTGGGCACAGAGATGTTGGAATCAATTGGTCTTTCAGGCAAAAAGGGAGGAGTGACAGCAATGTGTGTTGCAGAGTTGCAAAGCTCGCTGTGCGCTGAAGATGATCAGTGGGAACTTTCTGGACTGTCTCTTCTGCTCTTTTAGCATTGGCTAAAGGTTCCTGCTCTACTCTCTCTGCTTCTGCCCAGCAGAGAAAGGGCACAGAGATTTTGGTTTCAATTGGACTTTGAGGTAGGAAAGTGCGGAGCGAGAGCAATATATGTGTCACAGTTGCAAAGCTGACTGCGTGCTGAAGATGCCCTGCCGGAGCTTTCACTCCGGGCTCTTCGGCTGTGGGAGCAGAGGCCAAGAGATCGTGTTCACCTGTCACTGCTGCTGTTCAAACGAGAGAGGGCGGGAGAGACCATGGATTCAAACGGATTATTAGGAGATGAAGTGAGGAGTGACAGCAATGTGTGTTTCAGAGTTGCAAAGCTCACTGTGCGCTGAAGATGATCTGCAAGGACTTTCCCTCCCTGCCCTTCGGAACTGGGAGCGGATTCCAAGCGCTCGTGCTCACCTTCCTCTGCTGCTCTTGAAACGAGAGTGGAGACCAGAAACGCTGGATTCAAATGCACTTTTAGGAGCTACAATGAGGAGTGACAACAGTGTGTGTGTCAAAGTTGTAAAGCTCAGTGTGTTGAAGAAGCACAAGAGCAGCCTTCAGGCCTGTCTCTTCCACTGCCTTACAGATTGCAGACATCCCTGCTCACTCTGCTGCTCAGCAGAGTGCTGGCAACGGAGTTCTTGGATTGAAATGGTCTTTTAGGAGAAAGAGTGAAGAGTGACACCAATGTTTGTGTCACAGTTTAAAGCTCACTGTGTGCTAAACATGATCAGGAGGAGCTTTTTTGCAAGGCTCTTCTGCTGTTTTAGCCCAGTCTAAACATTCCTGCTCTACTCTCTCTGTTGCTGCTCAGCAGAGAGTGGGCACAGAGATGTTGGAATCAATTGGTCTTTCAGGCAAGAAAAGGAGGAGTGACAGCAATGTGTGTTTCAGAATTGTAAAGCTCACTGTGCGCTGAAGATGCCCTGCAGGAGTTTCCCTGCTGGCCCTTCGTCTGTGGGATTAGAGTCCAAGCGCTGCTCCTCCCCTGTCACAACTCCTCTCGAAACGAGAGAGCGCACCAGAAACTTTGGATTCAAATGCACTTTTAGGAGATAAAGTGAGGAGTGACAGCAATGTTTGTGTCACAGTTTAAAGCTCACTGTGTGCAAAACATGATCAAGCAGGAGATTTTTTGCAAGGCTCTTCTGCTGTTTTAGCCCAGGCTAAACATTCCTGCTCTACTCTCTCTGTTGCTGCTCAGCAGAGAGCGGGCACAGAGATGGTGGATTCAGCTGGTCTTTCAGGCAGGAAAAGAAGAGACAGCAATGTGTGTTGCAGAGTTGCAAAGCTCACTGTGTGCTGAAGATGATCAGTGGGAACTTTCTGGGCTGTCTCTTCTGCTGTTTCAGCAGAGTCCAAACGTAAGTGCTATATTCTGCTACTGCTCACAAAGAGCAAGCACAGGAGATGTATTATTCAATTGGACTTTCAGGTAGGAAAGTGAGAGGTGACAGCAATATGTGTTTCAGAGTTGCGAATCTCAATGTGTGCTGAAGATGCCCAGCAGTAGTTTCCATGCTGGCCCTTCGGCTGTGAAATTAGAATCCAAGCGCTCGTCCTCCCCTGTCACAACTGCTCTCAAAGCGAGAGAGCGCACCAGAAACGTTGGCTTGAAATGCACTTTTAGGAGATGAAGTGAGGAGTGACAGCAATGTATGTTTCAGAGTTGCAAAGCTCACTGTGCGCTGAAGATGATCTGCAAGGACTTTCCCCCCCTGCCCTTCGGAACTGGGAGCGGATTCCAAGCGCTCGTGCTCACCTTCCTCTGCTGCTCTTGAAACGAGAGTGGAGACCAGAAACGCTGGATTCAAATGCACTTTTAGGAGCTACAATGAGGAGTGACAACAGTGTGTGTGTCAAAGTTGTAAAGCTCAGTGTGTTGAAGAAGCACAAGAGCAGCCTTCATGCCTGTCTCTTCCACTGCCTTACAGATTGCAGACATTCCTGCTCACTCTGCTGCTCAGCAGAGTGCTGGCAACGGAGTTCTTGGATTGAAATGGTCTTTTAGGAGAAAGAGTGAAGAGTGACAGCAATGTTTGTGTCACAGTTTAAAGCTCACTGTGTGCTAAACATGATCAGGAGGAGCTTTTTTGCAAGGCTCTTCTGCTGTTTTTGCCCAGTCTAAACATTCCTGCTCTACTCTCTCTGTTGCTGCTCAGCAGAGAGTGGGCACAGAGGTGTTGGAATCAATTGGTCTTCCAGGCAGGAAAAGGAGTTACAGCAATGTGTGTTGCAGAATTGCAAAGCTCACTGTGTGCTGAAGATGCCCTGCAGGAGTTTCCCCGCTGGCCCTTCGTCTGTGGGATTAGAGTCCAAGCGCTGCTCCTCCCCTGTCACAACTCCTCTCCAAACGAGAGAGCGCACCAGAAACTTTGGATTCAAATGCACTTTTAGGAGATAAAGTGAGGAGTGACAGCAATGCTTGTGTCACAGTTTAAAGCTCACTGTGTGCAAAACATGATCAAGCAGGAGATTTTTTGCAAGGCTCTTCTGCTGTTTTAGCCCAGGCTAAACATTCCTGCTCTACTCTCTCTGTTGCTGCTCAGCAGAGAGCGGGCACAGAGGTGTTGGAATCAATTGGTCTTTCAGGCAGGAAAAGAAGAGACAGCAATGTGTGTTGCAGAGTTGCAAAGCTCACTGTGTGCTGAAGATGATCAGTGGGAACTTTCTGGGCTGTCTCTTCTGCTGTTTCAGCAGAGTCCAAACGTAAGTGCTATATTCTGCTACTGCTCACAAAGAGCAAGCACAGGAGATGTATTATTCAATTGGACTTTCAGGTAGGAAAGTGAGAGGTGACAGCAATATGTGTTTCAGAGTTGCGAATCTCAATGTGTGCTGAAGATGCCCAGCAGTAGTTTCCATGCTGGCCCTTCGGCTGTGAAATTAGAATCCAAGCGCTCGTCCTCCCCTGTCACAACTGCTCTCGAAGCGAGAGAGCGCACCAGAAACGTTGGCTTGAAATGCACTTTTAGGAGATGAAGTGAGGAGTGACAGCAATGTGTGTTTCAGAGTTGCAAAGCTCACTGTGCGCTGAAGATGATCTGCAAGGACTTTCCCCCCCTGCCCTTCGGAACTGGGAGCGGATTCCAAGCGCTCGTGCTCACCTGCCTCTGCTGCTCTTGAAACGAGAGTGGAGACCAGAAACGCTGGATTCAAATGCACTTTTAGGAGCTACAATGAGGAGTGACAACAGTGTGTGTGTCACAGTTGTAAAGCTCAGTGTGTTGGAGAAGCACAAGAGCAGCCTTCAGGCCTGTCTCTTCCACTGCCTTACAGATTGCAGACATTCCTGCTCACTCTGCTGCTCAGCAGAGTGCTGGCAACGGAGTTCTGGGATTGAAATGGTCTTTTAGGAGAAAGAGTGAAGAGTGACAGCAATGTTTGTGTCACAGTTTAAAGCTCACTGTGTGCTAAACATGATCAGGAGGAGCTTTTTTGCAAGGCTCTTCTGCTGTTTTTGCCCAGTCTAAACATTCCTGCTCTACTCTCTCTGTTGCTGCTCAGCAGAGAGTGGGCACAGAGGTGTTGGAATCAATTGGTCTTCCAGGCAGGAAAAGGAGTTACAGCAATGTGTGTTGCAGAATTGCAAAGCTCACTGTGTGCTGAAGATGCCCTGCAGGAGTTTCCCCGCTGGCCCTTCGTCTGTGGGATTAGAGTCCAAGCGCTGCTCCTCCCCTGTCACAACTCCTCTCGAAACGAGAGAGCGCACCAGAAACTTTGGATTCAAATGCACTTTTAGGAGATAAAGTGAGGAGTGACAGCAATGCTTGTGTCACAGTTTAAAGCTCACTGTGTGCAAAACATGATCAAGCAGGAGATTTTTTGCAAGGCTCTTCTGCTGTTTTAGCCCAGGCTAAACATTCCTGCTCTACTCTCTCTGTTGCTGCTCAGCAGAGAGCGGGCACAGAGGTGTTGGAATCAATTGGTCTTTCAGGCAGGAAAAGAAGAGACAGCAATGTGTGTTGCAGAGTTGCAAAGCTCACTGTGTGCTGAAGATGATCAGTGGGAACTTTCTGGACTGTCTCTTCTGCTGTTTCAGCAGAGTCCAAACGTAAGTGCTATATTCTGCTACTGCTCACAAAGAGCAAGCACAGGAGATGTATTATTCAATTGGACTTTCAGGTAGGAAAGTGAGAGGTGACAGCAATATGTGTTTCAGAGTTGTGAATCTCAATGTGTGCTGAAGATGCCCAGCAGTAGTTTCCATGCTGGCCCTTCGGCTGTGAAATTAGAATCCAAGCGCTCGTCCTCCCCTGTCAGAACTGCTCTCGAAGCGAGAGAGCGCACCAGAAACGTTGGCTTGAAATGCACTTTTAGGAGATAAAGTGAGGAGTGACAGCAATGTGTGTTTCAGAGTTGCAAAGCTCACTGTGCGCTGAAGATGATCTGCAAGGACTTTCCCTCCCTGCCCTTCGGAACTGGGAGCGGATTCCAAGCGCTCGTGCTCACCTGCCTCTGCTGCACTGGAAACGAGAGTGGAGACCAGAAACGCTGGATTCAAATGCACTTTTAGGAGCTACAATGAGGAGTGACAACAGTGTGTCTGTCACAGTTGTAAAGCTCAGTGTGTTGAAGAAGCACAAGAGCAGCCTTCAGGCCTGTCTCTTCCACTGCCTTACAGATTGCAGACATTCCTGCTCACTCTGCTGCTCAGCAGAGTGCTGGCAACGGAGTTCTTGGATTGAAATGGTCTTTTAGGAGAAAGAATGAAGAGTGACAGCAATGTTTGTGTCACAGTTTAAAGCTCACTGTGTGCTAAACATGATCAGGAGGAGCTTTTTTGCAAGGCTCTTCTGCTGTTTTAGCCCAGTCTAAACATTCCTTCTCTCTGTTGCTGCTCAGCAGAGAGTGGGCACAGAGATGTTGGAATCAATTGGTCTTCCAGGCAGGAAAAGGAGTTACAGCAATGTGTGTTGCAGAAGAGCAAAGCTCACTGTGTGCTGAAGATGCCCTGCAGGAGTTTCCCTGCTGGCCCTTCGTCTGTGGGATTAGAGTCCAAGCGCTGCTCCTCCCCTGTCACAACTCCTCTTGAAACGTGAGAGCGCACCAGAAACTTTGGATTCAAATGCACTTTTAGGAGATAAAGTGAGGAGTGACAGCAATGTTTGTGTCACAGTTTAAAGCTCACTGTGTGCAAAACATGATCAAGCAGGAGATTTTTTGCAAGGCTCTTCTGCTGTTTTAGCCCAGGCTAAACATTCCTGCTCTACTCTCTCTGTTGCTGCTCAGCAGAGAGCGGGCACAGAGGTGTTGGAATCAATTGGTCTTTCAGGCAGGAAAAGAAGAGACAGCAATGTGTGTTGCAGAGTTGCAAAGCTCACTGTGTGCTGAAGATGATCAGTGGGAACTTTCTGGACTGTCTCTTCTGCTGTTTCAGCAGAGTCCAAACGTAAGTGCTATATTCTGCTACTGCTCACAAAGAGCAAGCACAGGAGATGTATTATTCAATTGGACTTTCAGGTAGGAAAGTGAGAGGTGACAGCAATATGTGTTTCAGAGTTGTGAATCTCAATGTGTGCTGAAGATGCCCAGCAGTAGTTTCCATGCTGGCCCTTCGGCTGTGCAATTAGAATCCAAGCGCTCGTCCTCCCCTGTCACAACTGCTCTCGAAGCGAGAGAGCGCACCAGAAACGTTGGCTTGAAATGCACTTTTAGGAGATAAAGTGAGGAGTGACAGCAATGTGTGTTTCAGAGTTGCAAAGCTCACTGTGCGCTGAAGATGATCTGCAAGGACTTTCCCTCCCTGCCCTTCGGAACTGGGAGCGGATTCCAAGCGCTCGTGCTCACCTGCCTCTGCTGCGCTGGAAACGAGAGTGGAGACCAGAAACGCTGGATTCAAATGCACTTTTAGGAGCTACAATGAGGAGTGACAACAGTGTGTGTGTCAAAGTTGTAAAGCTCAGTGTGTTGAAGAAGCACAAGAGCAGCCTTCAGCCTGTCTCTTCCACTGCCTTACAGATTGCAGACATCCCTGCTCACTCTGCTGCTCAGCAGAGTGCTGGCAACGGAGTTCTGGGATTGAAATGGTCTTTTAGGAGAAAGAGTGAAGAGTGACAGCAATGTTTGTGTCACAGTTTAAAGCTCACTGTGTGCTAAACATGATCAGGAGGAGCTTTTTTGCAAGGCTCTTCTGCTGTTTTAGCCCAGTCTAAACATTCCTGCTCTACTCTCTCTGTTGCTGCTCAGCAGAGAGTAGGCACAAAGATGTTGGAATCAATAGGTCTTCCAGGCAGGAAAAGGAGGAGTGACAGCAATGTGTTTTGCAGAGTTGCAAAGCTCACTGTGTGCTGAAGATACCCTGCAGGAGTTTCCCTGCTGGCCCTTCATCTGTGGGATTAGAGTCCAAGCGCTGCTCCTCCCCTGTCACAACTCCTCTCCAAACGAGAGTGCGTACCAGAAACTTCGGATTCAAATGCACTTTTAGGAGATAAAGTGAGGAGTGACAGCAATGTTTGTGTCACAGTTTAAAGCTCACTGTGTGCAAAACATGATCAAGCAGGAGATTTTTTTCAAGGCTCTTCTGCTGTTTTAGGCAGGTCTAAAAATTCCTGCTCTACTCTCTCTGTTGCTGCTCAGCAGAGAGCGGGCACAGAGATGGTGGATTCAGCTGGTCTTTCAGGCAAAAAGGGAGGAGTGACAGCAATGTGTGTTGCAGAGTTGCAAAGCTCGCTGTGCGCTGAAGATGATCAGTGGGAACTTTCTGGACTGTCTCTTCTGCTCTTTTAGCATTGGCTAAAGGTTCCTGCTCTACTCTCTCTGCTTCTGCCCAGCAGAGAAAGGGCACAGAGATTTTGGATTCAATTGGACTTTGAGGTAGGAAAGTGCGGAGCGAGAGCAATATATGTGTCACAGTTGCAAAGCTGACTGCGTGCTGAAGATGCCCTGCCGGAGCTTTGACTCCGGGCTCTTCGGCTGTGGGAGCAGAGGCCAAGAGATCGTGTTCACCTGTCACTGCTGCTGTTCAAACGAGAGAGGGCGGGAGAGACCATGGATTCAAACGGATTATTAGGAGATGAAGTGAGGAGTGACAGCAATGTGTGTTTCAGAGTTGCAAAGCTCACTGTGCGCTGAAGATGATCTGCAAGGACTTTCCCTCCCTGCCCTTCGGAACTGGGAGCGGATTCCAAGCGCTCGTGCTCACCTTCCTCTGCTGCACTGGAAACGAGAGTGGAGACCAGAAACGCTGGATTCAAATGCACTTTTAGGAGCTACAATGAGGAGTGACAACAGTGTGTGTGTCACAGTTGTAAAGCTCAGTGTGTTGAAGAAGCACAAGAGCAGCCTTCAGGCCTGTCTCTTCCACTGCCTTACAGATTGCAGACATCCCTGCTCACTCTGCTGCTCAGCAGAGTGCTGGCAACGGAGTTCTGGGATTGAAATGGTCTTTTAGGAGAAAGAGTGAAGAGTGACAGCAATGTTTGTGTCACAGTTTAAAGCTCACTGTGTGCTAAACATGATCAGGAGGAGCTTTTTTGCAAGGCTCTTCTGCTGTTTTAGCCCAGTCTAAACATTCCTGCTCTACTCTCTCTGTTGCTGCTCAGCAGAGAGTGGGCACAGAGATGTTGGAATCAATTGGTCTTTCAGGCAAGAAAAGGAGGAGTGACAGCAATGTGTGTTTCAGAATTGTAAAGCTCACTGTGCGCTGAAGATGCCCTGCAGGAGTTTCCCTGCTGGCCCTTCGTCTGTGGGATTAGAGTCCAAGCGCTGCTCCTCCCCTGTCACAACTCCTCTCGAAACGAGAGAGCGCACCAGAAACTTTGAATTCAAATGCACTTTTAGGAGATAAAGTGAGGAGTGACAGCAATGTTTGTGTCACAGTTTAAAGCTCACTGTGTGCAAAACATGATCAAGCAGGAGATTTTTTGCAAGGCTCTTCTGCTGTTTTAGCCCAGGCTAAACATTCCTGCTCTACTCTCTCTGTTGCTGCTCAGCAGAGAGCGGGCACAGAGATGGTGGATTCAGCTGGTCTTTCAGGCAGGAAAAGAAGAGACAGCAATGTGTGTTGCAGAGTTGCAAAGCTCACTGTGTGCTGAAGATGATCAGTGGGAACTTTCTGGGCTGTCTCTTCTGCTGTTTCAGCAGAGTCCAAACGTAAGTGCTATATTCTGCTACTGCTCACAAAGAGCAAGCACAGGAGATGTATTATTCAATTGGACTTTCAGGTAGGAAAGTGAGAGGTGACAGCAATATGTGTTTCAGAGTTGCGAATCTCAATGTGTGCTGAAGATGCCCAGCAGTAGTTTCCATGCTGGCCCTTCGGCTGTGAAATTAGAATCCAAGCGCTCGTCCTCCCCTGTCACAACTGCTCTCGAAGCGAGAGAGCGCACCAGAAACGTTGGCTTGAAATGCACTTTTAGGAGATGAAGTGAGGAGTGACAGCAATGTGTGTTTCAG
The DNA here is from genome assembly GCF_037157495.1 of Lathamus discolor. NCBI lineage: Eukaryota > Metazoa > Chordata > Aves > Psittaciformes > Psittacidae > Lathamus > Lathamus discolor. Next base: position 5,085,818 of record NC_088908.1, on the reverse strand, counting down.
AGTTGCAAAGCTCACTGTGCGCTGAAGATGATCTGCAAGGACTTTCCCCCCCTGCCCTTCGGAACTGGGAGCGGATTCCAAGCGCTCGTGCTCACCTTCCTCTGCTGCTCTTGAAACGAGAGTGGAGACCAGAAACGCTGGATTCAAATGCACTTTTAGGAGCTACAATGAGGAGTGACAACAGTGTGTGTGTCAAAGTTGTAAAGCTCAGTGTGTTGAAGAAGCACAAGAGCAGCCTTCAGGCCTGTCTCTTCCACTGCCTTACAGATTGCAGACATTCCTGCTCACTCTGCTGCTCAGCAGAGTGCTGGCAACGGAGTTCTTGGATTGAAATGGTCTTTTAGGAGAAAGAGTGAAGAGTGACAGCAATGTTTGTGTCACAGTTTAAAGCTCACTGTGTGCTAAACATGATCAGGAGGAGCTTTTTTGCAAGGCTCTTCTGCTGTTTTTGCCCAGTCTAAACATTCCTGCTCTACTCTCTCTGTTGCTGCTCAGCAGAGAGTGGGCACAGAGATGTTGGAATCAATTGGTCTTCCAGGCAGGAAAAGGAGGAGTTACAGCAATGTGTTTTGCAGAGTTGCAAAGCTCACTGTGTGCTGAAGATGCCCTGCAGGAGTTTCCCTGCTGGCCCTTCGTCTGCGGGATTAGAGTCCAAGCGCTCCTCCTCCCCAGTCACAACTCCTCTCGAAACGAGAGAGAGCACCAGAAACTTTGGATTCAAATGCACTTTTAGGAGATAAAGTGAGGAGTGACAGCAATGTTTGTGTCACAGTTTCAAAGCTCACTGTGTGCTAAACATGATTAGCAGGAGCTTTTTTGCAAGGCTCTTCTGCTGTTTTAGCCCAGGCTAAACATTCCTGCTCTACTCTCTCTGTTGCTGCTCAGCAGAGACGGGGCACAGAGATGGTGGATTCAGCTGGTCTTTCAGGCAAAAAGGGGGGAGTGACAGCAATGTGTGTTGCAGAGTTGCAAAGCTCGCTGTGCGCTGAAGATGATCAGTGGGAACTTTCTGGACTGTCTCTTCTGCTCTTTTAGCATTGGCTAAAGGTTCCTGCTCTACTCTCTCTGCTTCTGCCCAGCAGAGAAAGGGCACAGAGATTTTGGATTCAATTGGACTTTGAGGTAGGAAAGTGCGGAGCGAGAGCAATATATGTGTCACAGTTGCAAAGCTGACTGCGTGCTGAAGATGCCCTGCCGGAGCTTTCACTCCGGGCTCTTCGGCTGTGGGAGCAGAGGCCAAGAGATCGTGTTCACCTGTCGCTGCTGCTGTTCAAACGAGAGAGGGCGGGAGAGACCATGGATTCAAACGGATTATTAGGAGATGAAGTGAGGAGTGACAGCAATGTGTGTTTCAGAGTTGCAAAGCTCACTGTGCGCTGAAGATGATCTGCAAGGACTTTCCCTCCCTGCCCTTCGGAACTGGGAGCGGATTCCAAGCGCTCGTGCTCACCTGCCTCTGCTGCTCTTGAAACGAGAGTGGAGACCAGAAACGCTGGATTCAAATGCACTTTTAGGAGCTACAATGAGGAGTGACAACAGTGTGTGTGTCACAGTTGTAAAGCTCAGTGTGTTGAAGAAGCACAAGAGCAGCCTTCAGGCCTGTCTCTTCCACTGCCTTACAGATTGCAGACATTCCTGCTCACTCTGCTGCTCAGCAGAGTGCTGGCAACGGAGTTCTTGGATTGAAATGGTCTTTTAGGAGAAAGAGTGAAGAGTGACAGCAATGTTTGTGTCACAGTTTAAAGCTCACTGTGTGCTAAACATGATCAGGAGGAGCTTTTTTGCAAGGCTCTTCTGCTGTTTTAGCCCAGTCTAAACATTCCTTCTCTCTGTTGCTTCTCAGCAGAGAGGGGGCACAGAGATGTTGGAATCAATTGGTCTTCCAGGCAGGAAAAGGAGGAGTGACAGCAATGTGTTTTGCAGAGTTGCAAAGCTCACTGTGTGCTGAAGTTGCCCTGCAGGTGTTTCCCTGCTGGCCCTTGGTCTGAGGGATTAGAGTCCAAGCGCTCCTCCTCCCCAGTCACAACTCCTCTCGAAACGAGAGAGAGCACCAGAAACTTTGGATTCAAATGCACTTTTAGGAGATAAAGTGAGGAGTGACAGCAATGTTTGTGTCACAGTTTCAAAGCTCACTGTGTGCTAAACATGATTAGCAGGAGCTTTTTTGCAAGGCTCTTCTGCTGTTTTAGCCCAGGCTAAACATTCCTGCTCTACTCTCTCTGTTGCTGCTCAGCAGAGACGGGGCACAGAGATGTTGGAATCAATTGGTCTTTCAGGCAAAAAGGGAGGAGTGGCAGCAATGTGTGTTGCAGAGTTGCAAAGCTCGCTGTGCGCTGAAGATGATCAGTGGGAACTTTCTGGACTGTCTCTTCTGCTCTTTTAGCATTGGCTAAAGGTTCCTGCTCTACTCTCTCTGCTTCTGCCCAGCAGAGAAAGGGCACAGAGATTTTGGATTCAATTGGAATTTGAGGTAGGAAAGTGCGGAGCGAGAGCAATATATGTGTCACAGTTGCAAAGCTGACTGCGTGCTGAAGATGCCCTGCCGGAGCTTTCACTCCGGGCTCTTCGGCTGTGGGAGCAGAGGCCAAGAGATCGTGTTCACCTGTCACTGCTGCTGTTCAAACGAGAGAGGGCGGGAGAGACCATGGATTCAAACGGATTATTAGGAGATGAAGTGAGGAGTGACAGCAATGTGTGTTTCAGAGTTGCAAAGCTCACTGTATGCTGAAGATGCCCAGCAGGATTTTCCCTGCTGGCCTTTCAGCTGTGGGATTAGAGTCCAAGCGCTCGTCCTCCCCTGTCACAACTCCTCTCGAAATGAGAGAGCGCACCAGAAACGATGGTTTCAAATGCACTTTTAGGAGATAAAGTGAGGAGTGACAGCTATGTTTGTGTCACAGCTTCAAAGCTGACTGTGTGCTAATAATGATCAGCAGGAGCTTTTTTGCAAGGCTCTTCTGCTGTTTTAGCCCAGTCTAAACATTCCTGCTATAGTCTCCCTGTTGCTGCTCAGCAGAGAGCGGGCACAGAGATGGTGGAATCAGTTCGTCTTTCAGGCAGGAAAGGGAGGATTGACAGCAATGTGTGTTGCAGAGTTGTAAAGCTCGCTGTGCGCTGAAGATGATCAGTGGGATCTTTCTGGACTGTCTCTTCTGCTGTTTCAGCAGAGTGCAAACATATGGGCTATATTCTGCTACTGCTCACAAGGAGCAAAGCACAGGAGAAGAGGGATTCAATTGGACTTTCAGGTAGGAAAGTGAGAGGTGACAGCAATGTGTGTTGCAGAGTTGCAAAGCTCACTGTGTGCTGAAGATGCCCAGCAGGAGTTTCCCTGCACGCCCTTCGGCTGTGGGATTAGAGTCCAAGCACTCGTCCTCCCCTGTCAGAACTCCTCTCGAAACGAGAGAGCGCACCAGAAACGATGGTTTCAAATGCACTTTTAGGAGATAAAGTGAGGAGTGACAGCAATGTTTGTGTCACAGTTTAAAGCTCACTGTGTGCTAAACATGATCAGGAGGAGCTTTTTTTGCAATGCTCTTCTGCTGTTTTAGCCCAGTCTAAACATTCCTGCTATACTCTCCCTGTTGCTGCTCAGCAGAGAGCTGGCACAGAGATGGTGGTTTCAGTTGGTCTTTCAGGCATTAAAGGGAGGTGTGACAGCAATGTGTGTTGCAGTGTTGCAAAGCTCGCTGTGCACTGAAGATGAGCAATGGGAACTTTCTGGACTGTCTCTTCTGCTGTTTCTTCAGAGTCCAAACGTAAGTGCTATATTCTGCTACTGCTCACAAAGAGCAAGCACAGGAGATGTATTATTCAATTGGACTTTCAGGTAGGAAAGTGAGAGGTGACAGCAATATGTGTTTCAGAGTTGCGAAGCTCACTGGGTGCTGAAGATGCCCTGCAGGAGTTTCCATGCTGGCAATTCGTCTGTGAAATTAGAGTCCAAAAGCTCGTCCTCCCCTGCGACATCTGCTCTCGAAACGAGAGAGTGCACCATAAACTTTGCATTCAAATTCACTTTTAGGAGATAAAGTGAGGAGTGACAGCAATGTTTGTGTCACAGTTTAAAGCTCACTGTGTGCTAAACATGATCAGGAGGAGCTTTTTTGCAAGGCTCTTCTGCTGTTTTAGCCCAGTCTAAACATTCCTGCTCTACTCTCTCTGTTGCTGCTCAGCAGAGAGTGGGCACAGAGATGTTGGAATCAATTGGTCTTTCAGGCAAGAAAAGGAGGAGTGACAGCAATGTGTGTTTCAGAATTGTAAAGCTCACTGTGCGCTGAAGATGCCCTGCAGGAGTTTCCCTGCTGGCCCTTCGTCTGCGGGATTAGAGTCCAAGCGCTGCTCCTCCCCTGTCACAACTCCTCTCGAAACGAGAGAGCGCACCAGAAACTTTGGATTCAAATGCACTTTTAGGAGATAAAGTGAGGAGTGACAGCAATGTTTGTGTCACAGTTTAAAGCTCACTGTGTGCAAAACATGATCAAGCAGGAGATTTTTTGCAAGGCTCTTCTGCTGTTTTAGGCAGGTCTAAAAATTCCTGCTCTACTCTCTCTGTTGCTGCTCAGCAGAGAGCGGGCACAGAGATGGTGGATTCAGCTGGTCTTTCAGGCAAAAAGGGAGGAGTGACAGCAATGTGTGTTGCAGAGTTGCAAAGCTCGCTGTGCGCTGAAGATGATCAGTGGGAACTTTCTGGACTGTCTCTTCTGCTCTTTTAGCATTGGCTAAAGGTTCCTGCTCTACTCTCTCTGCTTCTGCCCAGCAGAGAAAGGGCACAGAGATTTTGGATTCAATTGGACTTTGAGGTAGGAAAGTGCGGAGCGAGAGCAATATATGTGTCACAGTTGCAAAGCTGACTGCGTGCTGAAGATGCCCTGCCGGAGCTTTCACTCCGGGCTCTTCGGCTGTGGGAGCAGAGGCCAAGAGATCGTGTTCACCTGTCACTGCTGCTGTTCAAACGAGAGAGGGCGGGAGAGACCATGGATTCAAACGGATTATTAGGAGATGAAGTGAGGAGTGACAGCAATGTGTGTTTCAGAGTTGCAAAGCTCACTGTGCGCTGAAGATGATCTGCAAGGACTTTCCCTCCCTGCCCTTCGGAACTGGGAGCGGATTCCAAGCGCTCGTGCTCACCTGCCTCTGCTGCACTGGAAACGAGAGTGGAGACCAGAAACGCTGGATTCAAATGCACTTTTAGGAGCTACAATGAGGAGTGACAACAGTGTGTCTGTCACAGTTGTAAAGCTCAGTGTGTTGAAGAAGCACAAGAGCAGCCTTCAGGCCTGTCTCTTCCACTGCCTTACAGATTGCAGACATTCCTGCTCACTCTGCTGCTCAGCAGAGTGCTGGCAACGGAGTTCTTGGATTGAAATGGTCTTTTAGGAGAAAGAGTGAAGAGTGACAGCAATGTTTGTGTCACAGTTTAAAGCTCACTGTGTGCTAAACATGATCAGGAGGAGCTTTTTTGCAAGGCTCTTCTGCTGTTTTAGCCCAGTCTAAACATTCCTTCTCTCTGTTGCTGCTCAGCAGAGAGTGGGCACAGAGATGTTGGAATCAATTGGTCTTCCAGGCAGGAAAAGGAGTTACAGCAATGTGTGTTGCAGAATAGCAAAGCTCACTGTGTGCTGAAGATGCCCTGCAGGAGTTTCCCTGCTGGCCCTTCGTCTGTGGGATTAGAGTCCAAGCGCTGCTCCTCCCCTGTCACAACTCCTCTTGAAACGTGAGAGCGCACCAGAAACTTTGGATTCAAATGCACTTTTAGGAGATAAAGTGAGGAGTGACAGCAATGTTTGTGTCACAGTTTAAAGCTCACTGTGTGCAAAACATGATCAAGCAGGAGATTTTTTGCAAGGCTCTTCTGCTGTTTTAGCCCAGGCTAAACATTCCTGCTCTACTCTCTCTGTTGCTGCTCAGCAGAGAGCGGGCACAGAGGTGTTGGAATCAATTGGTCTTTCAGGCAGGAAAAGAAGAGACAGCAATGTGTGTTGCAGAGTTGCAAAGCTCACTGTGTGCTGAAGATGATCAGTGGGAACTTTCTGGACTGTCTCTTCTGCTGTTTCAGCAGAGTCCAAACGTAAGTGCTATATTCTGCTACTGCTCACAAAGAGCAAGCACAGGAGATGTATTATTCAATTGGACTTTCAGGTAGGAAAGTGAGAGGTGACAGCAATATGTGTTTCAGAGTTGTGAATCTCAATGTGTGCTGAAGATGCCCAGCAGTAGTTTCCATGCTGGCCCTTCGGCTGTGCAATTAGAATCCAAGCGCTCGTCCTCCCCTGTCACAACTGCTCTCGAAGCGAGAGAGCGCACCAGAAACGTTGGCTTGAAATGCACTTTTAGGAGATAAAGTGAGGAGTGACAGCAATGTGTGTTTCAGAGTTGCAAAGCTCACTGTGTGCTGAAGATGCCCAGCAGGAGTTTCCCTGATGGCCCTTCGGCTGTGGGATTAGAGTCCACGCGCTCGTCCTCCCCTGTCACAACTCCTCTGGAAACAAGAGTGCGCACCAGAAACGATGGAGTCAAATGCACTTTTAGGAGATAAACTGAGTGACAGCAATGTTTGTGTCACAGTTTAAAGCTCACTGTGTGCTAAACATGATCAGCAGGAGCTTTTTTGCAAGGCTCTTCTGCTGTTTTAGCCCAGTCTAAACATTCCTGCTATACTCTCCCTGTTGCTGCTCAGCAGAGAGCTGGCACAGAGATGGTGGTTTCAGTTGGTCTTTCAGGCAGGAAAGGGAGGTGTGACAGCAATGTGTGTTGCAGTGTTGCAAAGCTCGCTGTGCACTGAAGATGAGCAATGGGAAATTTCTGGATTGTCTCTTCTGCTGTTTCAGCAGAGTCCAAACGTAAGTGCTATATTCAGCTACTGCTTACAAGGAGCAAAGCACAGGAGATGTAGGATTCAATTGGACTTTCAGGTAGGAAAGTGAGAGGTGACAGCAATGTGAGTTTCAGAGCAGCAAAGCTCAATGTGTGCTGAAGATGCCCATCAGGAGTTTCCCTGCTGGCCCTTCGGCTGTGGGATTAGAGTCCAAGCGCTCGTCCTCCCCTGTCACAACTCCTCTCGAAACGAGAGAGCGCACCAGAAACGATGGCTTCAAATGCACTTTTAGGAGATAAAGTGAGGAGTGACAGCAATGCTTGTGTCACAGTTTCAAAGCTCACTGTGTGCTAATCATGATCAGCAGGAGCTTTTTTGCAAGGCTCTTCTGCTGTTTTAGCCCAGTCTAAACATTCCTGCTATACTCTCCCTGTTGCTGCTCAGCAGAGAGCGGGCACAGAGATGGTGGATTCAGTTGGTCTTTCAGGCAGGAAAGGGAGGAGTGACAGCAATGTGTGTTGCAGAGTTGCAAAGCTCGCTGTGCGCTGAAGATGATCAGTGGGAACTTTCAGGACTGTCTCTTCTGCTGTTTCAGCAGAGTGCAAAAGTATGGGCTATATTCTGCTACTGCTCACAAGGACAAAGCACAGGAGGAGTAGGATTCAATTGGACTTTCAGGTAGGAAAGTGAGAGGTGACAACAATGTGTGTTTCCGAGTTGCAAAGCTCACTGTGTGCTGAAGATGCCCATCAGGAGTTTCCCTGCTGGCCCTTTGGCTGTGGGATTAGAGTCCAAGCGCTCGTCCTCCCCTGTCACATCTGCTCTTGAAGCGAGAGAAGGCACCAAAAACGTTGGACTCAAATGCACTTTTAGGAGATAAAGTGAGGAGTGACAGCAATGTTTGTGTCACAGCCTCAAAGCTCACTGTGTGCTAAACATGATCAGCAGGAGCTTCTTTGCAAGGCTCTTCTGCTGTTTTAGCCCAGTCTAAACATTATTGCTCTTCTCTCCCTGTTGCTGCTCAGCAGAGAGCAGGCACAGAGATGGTGGAATCTTTTGGTCTTTCAGGCAGGAAAAGGAGGAGTGACAGCAATATGTGTTGCAGAGTTGCAAAGCTCTCTGTGTTCTGAAGATGATCAGTGGGAACTTTCTAAACTTTCTCTTCTGCTGTTTCAGCAGAGTGCAAACGTATGGGCTATATTCTGCTACTGCTCACAAATTGCAGCACAGGAGATGTAGGATTCAATTGGACTTTCAGGTAGGAAAGGGAGAGGTGACAGCTATATGTGTTCAGGGTTGAAAAGATCACTGTGTGCTGAAGATGGCCAGCAGGAGTTTCCCTGCACGCCCTTCGGCTGTGGGATTAGAGTCCAAGCGCTCGTCCTCCCCTGTCACAACTCCACTCGAAACGAGAGAGCGCAGCAGAAACGATGATTTCAAATGCACTTTTAGGAGATAAAGTGAGGAGTGACAGCAATGTTTGTGTCACAGCTTCAAAGCTCACTGTGTGCTAATCATGATCATCAGGAGCTTTTTTGCAAGGCTCTTCTGCTGTTTTAGCCCTGTCTAAACATTCCTGCTATACTCTCTCTGTTGCTGCTAAGCAGAGAGCGGGCACAGAGATGGTGGAATCAGTTCGTCTTTCAGGCAGGAAAGGGAGGAGTGACAGCAATGTTTGTTACAGAGTTGCAAAGCTCGCTGTGCGCTGATGATCAGTGGGAACTTTCTGGACTGTCTCTTCTGCTGTTTCAGCAGAGTCCAAACGTATGGTCTATATTCTGCTACTGCTCACAAGGAGCAAGCACAGGAGATGTAGGATTCAATTGGACTTTCAGGTAGGAATGTGAGAGGTGACAGCAATGTGTGTTTCAGAGTTGCAAAGCTCACTGTGTGCTGAAGATGCCCAGCAGGAGTTTCCCTGATGGCCCTTCGGCTGTGGGATTAGAGTCCACGCGCTCGTCCTCCCCTGTCACAACTCCTCTGGAAACAAGAGTGCGCACCAGAAACGATGGAGTCAAATGCACTTTTAGGAGATAAAGTGAGTGACAGCAATGTTTTTGTCGCAGTTTAAAGCTCACTGTGTGCTAAACATGATCAGCAGGAGCTTTTTTGCAAGGCTCTTCTGCTGTTTTTGCACAGTCTAAATATTCCTGCTATACTCTCCCTGTTGCTGCTAAGCAGAGGGCGGGCACAGAGATGGTGGATTCAGTTGGTCTTTCAGGCAGGAAAGAGAGGAGTGACAGCAATGTGTGTTGCAGAGTTGCAAAGCTCGCTGTGCGCTGAAGATGATCAGTGGGAACTTTCAGGACTGTCTCTTCTGCTGTTTCAGCTGAGTGCAAACGTAAGTGCTATATTCTGCTACTGCTCACAAGGAGCAAGCACAGGAGATGTATGATTCTACTGGACTTTCAACTAGGAAAGTCAGAGGTGACAGCTATATGTGTTTCAGAGTTGCAAAGCTCACTGTGTGCTGAAGATGCCCAGCAGGACTTTCCCTGCACGCCCTTCGGCTGTGGGATTAGAGTCCAAGCGCTCGTCCTCCCCTGTCACAACTCCTCTCGAAACGAGAGAGCGCCCCAGAAACGAGAGATTCAAATGCACTTTTAGGAGATAAAGTGAGTGGCAGCAGTGTTTGTGTCGCAGTTTAAAGCTCACAGTGCGCTAAACATGAAAAGCTGGAGCTTTTTTGCAAGGCTCTTCTGCTGTTATAGCCCTGTCTAAACATTCCTGCTATACTCTCTCTGTTGCTGCTAAGCAGAGAGCGGGCACAGAGATGGTGGAATCAATTGGTCTTTCAGGCAGGAAAGAGAGGAGTGACAGCAATGTGTGCTGCAGAGCTGCAAAGCTCGCTGTGCGCTGAAGATGATCAGTGTTAACTTTCTGGACTGTCTCTTCTGCTGTTTCAGCAGAATCTGAACGTAAGTGCTATATTCTGCTACTGCTCACAAGGAGCAAGCACAGGAGATGTAGGATTCAATTGGACTTTCAGGTAGGAAAGTGAGAGGTGACAGCAATGTGTGTTTCAGAGTTGCAAAGCTCAATGTGTGCTGAAGATGCCCAGCAGGAGTTTCCCTGATGGCCCTTCGGCTGTGGGATTAGAGTCCAAGCGCTCGTCCTCCCCTGTCACAACTCCTCTCGAAACGAGAGAGCGCACCAGAAACGATGGTTTCAAATGCACTTTTAGGAGATAAAGTGAGGAGTGACAGCAATGTTTGTGTCACAGCTTCAAAACTCACTGTGTGCTAAACATGATCAGCAGGAGCTTTATTGCATGGCTCTTCTGCTGTTTTAGCCCAGTCTAAACATTCCAGCTATACTCTCTCTGTTGATGCTCAGCAGAGAGCGGACACAGAGATGGTGGAATCAGTTGGTCTTTCAGGTAGGAAAGGGAGGAGTGACAGCAATGTGTGTTGCAGAGTTGCAAAGCTCGCTGTGCGCTGAAGATGATCAGTGGGAACTTTCAGGACTGTCTCTTCTGCTGTTTCAGCAGAGTGCAAAAGTATGGGCTATATTCTGCTACTGCTCACAAGGAGCAAAGCACAGGAGAAGTAGGATTCAATTGGACTTTCAGGTAGGAAAGTGAGAGGTGACAGCAATGTGTGTTTCCGAGTTGCAAAGCTCACTGTGTGCTGAAGATGCCCATCAGGAGTTTCCCTGCTGGCCCTTCGGCTGTGGGATTAGAGTCCAAGCGCTCGTCCTCCCCTGTCACATCTGCTCTTGAAACGAGAGAGGGCACCAAAAACGTTGGACTCAAATGCACTTTTAGGAGATAAAGTGAGGAGTGACAGCAATGTTTGTGTCACAGCCTCAAAGCTCACTGTGTGCTAAACATGATCAGCAGGAGCTTCTTTGCAAGGCTCTTCTGCTGTTTTAGCCCAGTCTAAACATTATTGCTCTTCTCTCCCTGTTGCTGCTCAGCAGAGAGCAGGCACAGAGATGGTGGAATCTTTTGGTCTTTCAGGCAGGAAAAGGAGGAGTGACAGCAATATGTGTTGCAGAGTTGCAAAGCTCTCTGTGTTCTGAAGATGATCAGTGGGAACTTTCTAAACTTTCTCTTCTGCTGTTTCAGCAGAGTGCAAACGTATGGGCTATATTCTGCTACTGCTCACAAATTGCAGCACAGGAGATGTAGGATTCAATTGGACTTTCAGGTAGGAAAGGGAGAGGTGACAGCTATATGTGTTCAGGGTTGAAAAGATCACTGTGTGCTGAAGATGGCCAGCAGGAGTTTCCCTGCACGCCCTTCGGCTGTGGGATTAGAGTCCAAGCGCTCGTCCTCCCCTGTCACAACTCCACTCGAAACGAGAGAGCGCAGCAGAAACGATGATTTCAAATGCACTTTTAGGAGATAAAGTGAGGAGTGACAGCAATGTTTGTGTCACAGCTTCAAAGCTCTCTGTGTGCTAATCATGATCAGCAGGAGCTTTTTTGCAAGGCTCTTCTGCTGTTTTTGCACAGTCTAAACATTCCTGCTATACTCTCCGTGTTGCTGCTAAGCAGAGGGCGGGCACAGAGATGGTGGATTCAGTTGGTCTTTCAGGCAGGAAAGGGAGGAGTGACAGCAATGTGTGTTGCAGAGTTGCAAAGCTCGCTGTGCGCTGAAGATGATCAGTGGGAACTTTCAGGACTGTCTCTTCTGCTGTTTCAGCTGAGTGCAAACGTATGGGCTATATTCTGCTACTGCTCACAAATTGCAGCACAGGACATGTAGGATTCAATTGGACTTTCAGGTAGGAAAGGGAGAGGTGACAGCTATATGTGTTCAGGGTTGCAAAGATCACTGTGTGCTGAAGATGGCCAGCAGGAGTTTCCCTGCACGCCCTTCGGCTGTGGGATTAGAGTCCAAGCGCTCGTCCTCCCCTGTCACAACTCCACTCGAAACGAGAGAGCGCAGCAGAAACGATGATTTCAAATGCACTTTTAGGAGATAAAGTGAGGAGTGACAGCAATGTTTGTGTCACAGCTTCAAAGCTCTCTGTGTGCTAATCATGATCAGCAGGAGCTTTTTTGCAAGGCTCTTCTGCTGTTTTTGCACAGTCTAAACATTCCTGCTATACTCTCCGTGTTGCTGCTAAGCAGAGGGCGGGCACAGAGATGGTGGATTCAGTTGGTCTTTCAGGCAGGAAAGGGAGGAGTGACAGCAATGTGTGTTGCAGAGTTGCAAAGCTCGCTGTGCGCTGAAGATGATCAGTGGGAACTTTCAGGACTGTCTCTTCTGCTGTTTCAGCTGAGTGCAAACGTATGGGCTATATTCTGCTACTGCTCACAAATTGCAGCACAGGACATGTAGGATTCAATTGGACTTTCAGGTAGGAAAGGGAGAGGTGACAGCTATATGTGTTCAGGGTTGCAAAGATCACTGTGTGCTGAAGATGCCCAGCAGGAGTTTCCCTGCACGCCCTTCGGCTGTGGGATTAGAGTCCAAGCGCTCGTCCTCCCCTGTCGCAACTCCTCTCGAAACGACAGAGCGCACCAGAAACGTTGGACTCAAATGCACTTTTAGGAGATAAAGTGAGGAGTGACAGCTATGTTTGTGTCACAGCTTCAAAACTCACTGTGTGCTAAACATGATCAGCAGGAGCTTTTTTGCAAGGCTCTTCTGCTGTTTTAGCCCTGTCTAAACATTCCTGCTATACTCTCTCTGTTGCTGCTAAGCAGAGAGCGGGCACAGAGATGGTGGAATCAGTTCGTCTTTCAGGCAGGAAAGGGAGGAGTGACAGCAATGTGTGTTGCAGAGTTGCAAAGCTCGCTGTGCGCTGATGATCAGTGGGAACTTTCTGGACTGTCTCTTCTGCTGTTTCAGCAGAGTCCAAACGTATGTGCTATATTCTGCTACTGCTGACAAGGAGCAAGCACAGGAGATGTAGGATTCAATTGGACTTTCAGGTAGGAAAGTGAGAGGTGACAGCAATGTGTGTTTCAGAGTTGCAAAGCTCACTGTGTGCTGAAGATGCCCAGCAGGAGTTTCCCTGATGGCCCTTCGGCTGTGGGATTAGAGTCCACGCGCTCGTCCTCCCCTGTCACAACTCCTCTGGAAACAAGAGTGCGCACCAGAAACGATGGACTCAAATGCACTTTTAGGAGATAAACTGAGTGACAGCAATGTTTGTGTCACAGTTTAAAGCTCACTGTGTGCTAAACATGATCAGCAGGAGCTTTTTTGCAAGGCTCTTCTGCTGTTTTATCCCAGTCTAAACATTCCTGCTATACTCTCCCTGTTGCTGCTCAGCAGAGAGCTGGCACAGAGATGGCGGTTTCAGTTGGTCTTTCAGGCAGGAAAGGGAGGTGTGACAGCAATGTGTGTTGCAGTGTTGCAAAGCTCGCTGTGCACTGAAGATGAGCAATGGGAAATTTCTGGACTGTCTCTTCTGCTGTTTCAGCAGAGTCCAAACGTAAGTGCTATATTCAGCTACTGCTTACAAGGAGCAAAGCACAGGAGATGTAGGATTCAATTGGACTTTCAGGTAGGAAAGTGAGAGGTGACAGCAATGTGAGTTTCAGAGTAGCAAAGCTCAATGTGTGCTGAAGATGCCCATCAGGAGTTTCCCTGCTGGCCCTTCGGCTGTGGGATTAGAGTCCAAGCGCTCGTCCTCCCCTGTCACAACTCCACTCGAAACGAGAGAGCGCAGCAGAAACGATGATTTCAAATGCACTTTTAGGAGATAAAGTGAGGAGTGACAGCAATGTTTGTGTCACAGCTTCAAAGCTCACTGTGTGCTAATCATGATCAGCAGGAGCTTTTTTGCAAGGCTCTTCTGCTGTTTTAGCCCAGTCTAAACATTCCAGCTATACTCTCTCTGTTGCTGCTAAGCAGAGGGCGGGCACAGAGATGGTGGATTCAGTTGGTCATTCAGGCAGGAAAGGGAGGAGTGACAGCAATGTGTGCTGCAGAGTTGCAAAGCTCGCTGTGCGCTGAAGATGATCAGTGGGAACTTTCAGGACTGTCTCTTCTGCTGTTTCAGCTGAGTGCAAACGTATGGGCTATATTCTGCTACTGCTCACAAGGAGCAAAGCACAGGAGAAGTAGGATTCAATTGGACTTTCAGGTAGGAAAGTGAGAGGTGACAGCTATATGTGTTCAGGGTTGCAAAGATCACTGTGTGCTGAAGATGGCCAGCAGGAGTTTCCCTGCACGCCCTTCGGCTGTGGGATTAGAGTCCAAGCGCTCGTCCTCCCCTGTCGCAACTCCTCTCGAAACGACAGAGCGCACCAGAAACGTTGGACTCAAATGCACTTTTAGGAGATAAAGTGAGGAGTGACAGCTATGTTTGTGTCACAGCTTCAAAACTCACTGTGTGCTAAACATGATCAGCAGGAGCTTTTTTGCAAGGCTCTTCTGCTGTTTTAGCCCAGTCTAAACATTCCTGCTCTACTCTCTCTGTTGCTGCTCAGCAGAGAGCGGGCACAGAGATGGTGGAATCAGTTCGTCTTTCAGGCAGAAAAGGGAGGAGTGACAGCAATGTGTGTTGCAGAGTTGCAAAGCTCGCTGTGCGCTGAAGATGATCAGTGGGAACTTTCTGGACTGTCTCTTCTGCTGTTTCAGCAGAGTCCAAACGTAAGTGCTATATTCTGCTACTGCTCACAAGGAGCAAGCACAGGAGATGTAGGATTCAATTGGACTTTCAGGTAGGAAAGTGAGAGGTGACAGCAATGTGTGTTTCAGAGTTGCAAAGCTCACTGTGTGCTGAAGATGCCCAGCAGGAGTTTCCCTGATGGCCCTTCGGCTGTGGGATTAGAGTCCACGCGCTCGTCCTCCCCTGTCACAACTCCTCTGGAAACAAGAGTGCGCACCAGAAACGATGGAGTCAAATGCACTTTTAGGAGATAAAGTGAGTGACAGCAATGTTTGTGTCACTCACCCCCATGCCTCAGAACTTCCCCAACCAAGAAGAAAAGAAGAGTAATTGTGGTGGGTGACTCCCTTCTGAGGGGAACAGAAGGGCCCATTTGTCGACCGGATCCACCCCACAGGGAGGTCTGCTGCCTGCCTGGGGCTCGGATTAGAGATGTTAAAAATAAGCTCTCTGAACTGGTGCAGCCGTCTGACTACTACCCACTGCTGGTTTTTCAGGTTGGCAGTGACGAAATTATTACGAGGAACGTAAGGGCAATGAAGAGAGACTACAGGGCCCTGGGAAGGCTGGTTAAAGGGTCTGGAGCGCAAGTGGTGTTTGCCTCCATACCTGTTGCAAGCGAGGGTGAAGGGATATATAAGAAGACTCTGCAGGTTAATGTATGGCTACGTGACTGGTGCCAAAGGCAGGGGTTTGGGTTTTTCTGTCACGGGCTGCTGTATGGGACACCTGGTTTGCTGGTGACAGGCGGGATACACCAGTCCCAGAGAAGAAAAAGGGTTTTGGGGCAGGAGTTAGCAGGGCTTATTGACAGGGCTTTAAACTAGTTATGAAGTGGGGAGGGGATTTAACTGGGCCTGTTGGGGACAAGCCCAAGAGGAACATGCTAGGGATTGAAGGATGGCGGGCTAAGGAGGACTATCAATCTCTTGTTTCACTTGTGGGAAAGGATAGCTCTTTAGACCCTGTCCCGCAGGGGAAAAAGGGTACTAGGACTGGCTCCCTGAAATGCCTGTACACCAATGCACGCAGCATGGGGAATAAACAGGAGGAGTTAGAAGTCTGTGTGCGGGCTAAAGGTTATGATCTAGTGGCGATTACAGAGACATGGTGGGACAGTTCACATGACTGGAATGTGGTCATGGATGGCTATGTCCTTTTTAGGAAAGATAGGTCAGCGAAGCGAGGTGGTGGAGTTGCTCTTTACGTGAGAGAGCAACTAGAATGTATTGAGTTCTGTCCGGGGTCGGATGAGGAGCAAGTGGAATGTCTGTGGGTACGAATCAAGGGGCTGACTGGCACGGGTGATACAGTTGTGGGGGTCTATTACAGACCTCCTGATCAGGACGAAGGAGTTGATGAGGCTTTCTACAGGCAACTGGAAGTAGCCTCGCGACTACATGCCTTAGTCGTCGTGGGGGACTTTAATTACCCCGATATTTGCTGGAAGACTCACACAGCCAGTCATTCACAGTCTAGGAGGTTCCTCGAGTGCATTGATGATAATTTCTTAATGCAAATGGTGGACGTACCAACTAGGGGAGCAGCGCTGCTAGATTTAGTACTCGCCAACAAGGAGGGTTTGGTCGAAGTGGTGACGGTCAATGGCAGCCTTGGCTGCAGTGACCATGAGATGGTGGAGTTTAGGATCCTGTGTGGGAGGAATAGAATACCTAGCAAAGCCACAGTTCTGGATTTCCGAAGGGCCAACTTTGGCCTCTTCAGTCAACTGCTAAGGGAAGTCTCATGGGAAAGTGTACTAGGCGGTAAAGGGGCTCAAGATAGTTGGTTAGCATTCAAGGACCGCTTCTTCCAAGCTCAGGATCGGAGCGTCCCAATGAGTAGGAAGTCAAGTAAGGGATCTAGGAGACCGGCGTGGTTAAACAAGGAGCTGCTGGGCAAACTCAAGTGGAAAAGGAGAATCTATGGATTATGGAAGGAGGGGCTGGCCGCTTGGGAGGAATATAGGACAGTTGTTAGAGGATGTAGGGAGGCAATTAGGACAGCTAAGGCCTCCTTGGAACTCAATCTTGCTAGTCGGGTTAAAGACAATAGAAAGGGCTTCTTCAAATACATAGCAAATAAAACTAAAACAAGAGGCAATATAGGCCCATTGCTGAACGAAGTGGGTACCCTGGAGACAGAGGATATAAAGAAGGCAGAGGTGCTGAATGCCTTCTTTGCCTCTGTCTTTACTCCTGCAGACTCTCCCCGAGGGCCCCGGATTTCTATAGCCCCAGAAGGAGTCAGGACAAAGGAGGAGTTTGCTTTGGTAGATGAGGATTGGGTTAGGGATCAGCTATGCAAACTGGACATCTGTAAATCGATGGGTCCGGATGGAATGCACCCACGGGTGCTGAGGGAGCTGGCGGAGGTCATTGCTAGGCCACTTTCCATCATCTTTGGTAAGTCGTGGGAAATGGGCGAGGTGCCTGAGGATTGGCGGATGGCAAAGGTCACACCAATCTATAAGAAGGGCAAGAAGGAGGACCCGGGTAATTATAGACCGGTCAGCCTTACCTCCATCCCTGGAAAGATGATGGAACAACTTATTCTTGACTCCATCACTAGGCATATCAAGGATGAGGGGGTCATTAAGAACAGCCAACATGGTTTTATGAGGGGGAAGTCATGTATGACCAACCTTATAGCCTTCTATGAGGAAGTGACTAGGTGGAGGGATGATGGTAGAGCGGTAGATGTAGTTTTTCTTGATTTCAGTAAGGCATTTGATACTGTCTCCCACAGCATCCTCATAGATAAGCTAAGGAAGTGTGGGCTTGACGATCAAGTAGTGAGGTGGATCGAGAACTGGTTGAAAGGAAGAAGGCAGAGAGTTGTGGTCAATGGCGCAGAATCTAGCTGGAGGTCTGTGACTAGTGGAGTTCCTCAGGGGTCGGTGCTGGGACCGGTGCTGTTTAATATTTTCATCAATGACCTGGATGAGGGAACTGAGTGCACCCTCAGCAAGTTTGCTGATGACACAAAACTGGGAGGAGTGGCTGACACACCAGAGGACTGTGCTGCCATTCAGCGAGACCTGGACAGGCTGGAGAGTTGGGCGGGGAGAAACTTGATGAAATTTAACAAGGGCAAGTGTAGAGTCTTGCATCTGGGGAAGAACAACCCCATGTACCAGTACAGGTTGGGGGTTGACCTGCTGGAAAGTAGTGAAGGGGAAAGGGACCTGGGGGTCCTGGTGGATAGGAGGATGACCATGAGCCAGCAATGTGCTCTTGTGGCCAAGAAGGCAAATGGCATCTTAGGGTGCATTAGAAAGGGAGTGGTTAGTAGGTCAAGAGAGGTTCTCCTCCCCCTCTACTCAGCCTTGGTGAGGCCGCATCTGGAATATTGCGTCCAGTTCTGGGCCCCTCTGTTCAAGAAGGACAGGGAATTGCTTGAAGGAGTCCAGCGCAGAGCCACAAAGATGATTAAGGGAGTGGAACATCTCCCTTATGAGGAGAGGCTGAGGGAGCTGGGTCTCTTTAGCTTGCAAAAGAGGAGACTGAGGGGTGACCTCATCAATGTTTACAAATATGTGAAGGGTAGGTGTCAGGATGATGGAGCTAGGCTTTTTTCAGTGATATCCAGTGATAGGACAAGGGGCAATGGGTGTAAACTGGAACATAGGAAGTTCCACGTTAACATCAGGAAGAACTTCTTTACTGTAAGAGTGACAGAGCACTGGAACAGGTTGCCCAGGGGGGTTGTGGAGTCTCCTACACTGGAGATATTCAAGGCCCGCCTGGACAAGTTCCTGTGTGATGTACTGTAGGTTACCCTGCTCTTGCAGGGGGGTTGGACTAGATGATCTTTTTAGGTCCCTTCCAACCCTTGGGATTCTGTGATTCTGTGATTCTGTGGCACAGTTTAAAGCTCACTGTGTGCTAAACATGATCAGCAGGAGCTTTTTTGCAAGGCTCTTCTGCTGTTTTTGCACAGTCTAAACATTCCTGCTATACTCTCTCTGTAGCTGCTCAGCAGAGAGCGGGCACAGAGATGGTGGATTCAGTTGGTCATTCAGGCAGGAAAGGGAGGAGTGACAGCAATGTGTGTTGCAGAGTTGCAAAGCTCGCTGTGCGCTGATGATGATCAGTGGGAACTTTCAGGACTGTCTCTTCTGCTGTTTCAGCAGAGTGCAAACGTATGGGCTTTCAGGTAGGAAAGTGAGAGGTGACAGCAATATGTGTTTCAGAGTTGTGAATCTCAATGTGTGCTGAAGATGCCCAGCAGTAGTTTCCATGCTGGCCCTTCGGCTGTGAAATTAGAATCCAAGCGCTCGTCCTCCCCTGTCACAACTGCTCTCGAAGCGAGAGAGCGCACCAGAAACGTTGGCTTGAAATGCACTTTTAGGTGATAAAGTGAGGAGTGACAGCAATGTGTGTTTCAGAGTTGCAAAGCTCACTGTGCGCTGAAGATGATCTGCAAGGACTTTCCCTCCCTGCCCTTCGGAACTGGGAGCGGATTCCAAGCGCTCGTGCTCACCTGCCTCTGCTGCACTGGAAACGAGAGTGGAGACCAGAAACGCTGGATTCAAATGCACTTTTAGGAGCTACAATGAGGAGTGACAACAGTGTGTGTGTCAAAGTTGTAAAGCTCAGTGTGTTGAAGAAGCACAAGAGCAGCCTTCAGGCCTGTCTCTTCCACTGCCTTACAGATTGCAGACATTCCTGCTCACTCTGCTGCTCAGCAGAGTGCTGGCAACGGAGTTCTTGGATTGAAATGGTCTTTTAGGAGAAAGAGTGAAGAGTGACAGCAATGTTTGTGTCACAGTTTAAAGCTCACTGTGTGCTAAACATGATCAGGAGGAGCTTTTTTGCAAGGCTCTTCTGCTGTTTTAGCCCAGTCTAAACATTCCTGCTCTACTCTCTCTGTTGCTGCTCAGCAGAGAGTGGGCACAGAGATGTTGGAATCAATAGGTCTTCCAGGCAGGAAAAGGAGGAGTTACAGCAATGTGTTTTGCAGAGTTGCAAAGCTCACTGTGTGCTGAAGATGCCCTGCAGGCGTTTCCCTGCTGGCCCTTCGTCTGTGGGATTAGAGTCCAAGCGCTGCTCCTCCCCTGTCACAACTCCTCTCGAAACGAGAGAGCGCACAAGAAACTTTGGATTCAAATGCACTTTTAGGAGATAAAGTGAGGAGTGACAGCAATGTTTGTGTCACAGTTTAAAGCTCACTGTGTGCAAAACATGATCAAGCAGGAGATTTTTTTCAAGGCTCTTCTGCTGTTTTAGGCAGGTCTAAAAATTCCTGCTCTACTCTCTCTGTTGCTGCTCAGCAGAGAGCGGGCACAGAGATGGTGGATTCAGCTGGTCTTTCAGGCAAAAAGGGAGGAGTGACAGCAATGTGTGTTGCAGAGTTGCAAAGCTCGCTGTGCGCTGAAGATGATCAGTGGGAACTTTCTGGACTGTCTCTTCTGCTCTTTTAGCATTGGCTAAAGGTTCCTGCTCTACTCTGCTTCTGCCCAGCAGAGAAAGGGCACAGAGATTTTGGATTCAATTGGACTTTGAGGTAGGAAAGTGCGGAGCGAGAGCAATATATGTGTCACAGTTGCAAAGCTGACTGCGTGCTGAAGATGCCCTGCCGGAGCTTTCACTCCGGGCTCTTCGGCTGTGGGAGCAGAGGCCAAGAGATCGTGTTCACCTGTCACTGCTGCTGTTCAAACGAGAGAGGGCGGGAGAGACCATGGATTCAAACGGATTATTAGGAGATGAAGTGAGGAGTGACAGCAATGTGTGTTTCAGAGTTGCAAAGCTCACTGTGCGCTGAAGATGATCTGCAAGGACTTTCCCTCCCTGCCCTTCGGAACTGGGAGCGGATTCCAAGCGCTCGTGCTCACCTACCTCTGCTGCTCTTGAAACGAGAGTGGAGACCAGAAACGCTGGATTCAAATGTGTTGGAGTCGCGGGAGACAAGCCTCATGCTCTCATGGTCAGCAAGCCTCGTTTATTTAGCTAGACACATCCACTTTTATAGCTTGCAGGGTTAGTTACATTGTCTGATAAGATACAGCAAAATCATTGGTCAGCCTGTGTCGATGCAGGGGTCTCCAGGTAACTGTGACCACTTCTTGTTTCAACATGTCTCGACATGTCCCAACTTGCCCAAGCAAGACCATTGTGCTATTCCAGCAAGATACCCTTGCTCTTATCTCAGCAAGATGCATATCCTGTTTCTTAAGCAAATCAGGGTAAACATTAACCACGAGATTGCTGTGCCCTGGGGGCCTACATTTCCACCAGCTGCACGGTATCATGCCCTTTGTTACTTAGCCATTCAGTTGTTAAGCTCTCTACACTTCCCCTGTTTTCTTTAACAGCAAGCATAGCCATTTTATGATTAAAAGCGTTCGATATCATTTTTTGTAAACACTGCATAATACACGGCAAAAGCAATACTGCTAATAATATTACAACCACCACCAAAACAATTTTTTCTATTAGGGTAACAAGCCAGGCCTATTTGAGGAAACATTTACTGTGTTATGTGGAAGCCCAAAAGGGTCCTTCCAAGAGTCAAAGTGAAAACAATATTGTGCAGGCGCAGAACCAAGCAGGTGAAAATCTTGGATTTCTGAGACATTTTTTCTTATATTGAGCTGAAAGGTAAAATTGGCTGGGACGCCTATCAAACAGGTTCTAAAGGGGTCAGAAGCTTTAGCAAGAGCAAGGCATAAACTACTTTGGTTAACTTTTTCAGCCCAAGTGACCCACATGTTTTTTCGTTCCTCTATTTTGTTTAGAGTGTCCCAAGCTCCTGTGTTGAGGCCGGAAACGGCGACAAGCACGATCCCAATCTTCAGGTTTAACTTGCCACAAAAGCGGAATACCCACATCTTTACCGCACTTAATCTCTAGAGGCACTGTGGCTAGTGTGGTTTGAATCTGGGAGAGAATCTCCTGAACCCGATATTTCAAATATCGTTGTTCCAGATCTTCCCGATTCTCGACTAATAGATACGTTAAGGGTAGATTTATGGGAGGAGTTATACCTGCCTCCGCCAGCAGTGCTCTATAAGGATTGTAATTATGATGGGGATTCCAGGTACAGTTTACACAAGCACCATGTGCCTGTAATTGGCTTTGGGACACCCAAACCTTTTGGTGACAATTTCCACACTTAATTTTGATCCAAGCCCTATGATAATCTTGTAAACACGCTAAACAATAACGAGTAGGAGACAAAATCCGATCAAATGTTCTCATAAGTTCCCAAAACAAATGGAGTTCTGCCTCTTCTTGAGTCGAATAGGAAAAGCGAATCCCAAAATGTCTTTCAAGTGGTTCCAGCAACGGACGAAGGATCAGCTGCAGACGATGACGACGACGGAGTTCTGGGCTGTCCATTCGATTGAGCAGCTCGAGTCCAGCGAGCAGGGATCCACTTGGGTCCAAACACCAGGGGCCTGACAGTCGCGACGAATGTGGCCTAATTTTCCGCATCGAAAACACTTCATTCGGGTGGCTGGAGCTGCTGGGCGAGTCTGCGCAACTGCCGCCTGAAGAGGTGCAAGGGCTGCCAAAACTTGGCTTTGAACTTTAGACTGGGCGTTAAGGCCTTCACCAATTTTGTTAAGGGCTTCCACTACAAAAATTTGACTGCTTAAGGGGAGAGTATTTGCTTTATCTAAGAGGTCTTGAATTACCCAGTTGCCAGGAGCAGTAGCGATAAGGGAGCGTGTGACTTGATTACCATTTTGTATAACACACTGCTTTAGGAGTGCGTCCTGCATGTGCTCCGCAACACCAGCTTTAGAAAGGGCTTGCATCAATTTGTCAATGAATGACCCAAGGGGTTCCTCTCGGCCTTGTTTAATGTTCATATACATAGGGGGCCCCCCCGGCTCCCGAATTTTGTCCATTGCCCTTTTTGCCACCCGCATGACCTCTCTTAATTTTTCTACTCCTATACCAGCCTGGGCATCTGTTCGAGTATAATCACCGTTTCCTAGTAATTCATTCATTGTAATTCCAAAAAGGGGGTCTCCTTGGGCACGAGGTAATGCTACTGAAGCAGCCGCTTCCTCCCCCCATCTTGCATCAAATGTAAGTTTCTGATGAGGGGTATAAATTAAACGAGCGATACCCTTGATGTCTACAGGCAGGAGAATCATTGAATTAAATAAGTAATCAAGCATCTGCTTGGCCGGTTCACTAGTAACCCCGAATTGAGAGACTGTAGCTCGGAGTTGTGCCAATATTTTCCAATCCATTTGAGTGATATCTACCCTATGACCGCCGCCTGGTCGAGGGTGGAAAATAACAGGAAAGGCCATAGAAGTAGCAACATGGTCTTGTGCCGCGTCGGCAAGGACCCTGTCTCCGTTTTCGACTCCGTGGCGTGCCAGAGCAGCCCAAACTTCCCGTCTCTGACTTGCCATAGCCTCCGCGAGGTCCGAAAGGGCTCCGGGGAACGGCTCCGTGGCATTAGGAGACAAAGGAAGGGAGTTTGGAGGAGACTCAGATGGTCCGTTTTCCATAATAGAGGCAGACGGGGGAGAGGGAAGAGGGGGAGGAGGAGGGGGGGGGGGGTATCCGAGGGGGGAGGGGGGGGGGGGGGGTATCTCGACTGTCGAAACGGTCGGCGGATTAGGGGCAGAAGGATCATAGTGACGATTTTGATTTTGTGCCAGACGGGCACTTTCGGCCGCACGTTTCTCTGCCTGTACCATCAAGAGTTCGTTATGTATCAAGCGCCATAATTTGGATAATTTTTTAGCAATTTTATCATCGTCTATCGTAAGGTCCCATAATTTATCGCCGTAGCGGCGCCATTCCGATAATTGGTGAATAGAGTGGGGGTCACTAAAAATACCGAGGGACCGAGCATGGGAAAGAAGGGCAGGGAGGTCCTTATCAAAATCTAAGCCTTTTACCCCCCGACGACGGAGGAAGGCAGTAAAAAGATCATACGCCGCTTGCCTGTCCATATTTACCGGATCCGTTGCACCCTCCAGGCGTCGGCAGCGCGTAGCAGCAGAGCCTGCCGATGCAGCACTCTGGGCCAAAGCAGGAGACGAGCAGCCCACCGATGTAGCACTCCCGTTCTGCAGAAGCCGTCTTTAAATCGAGACCTGCACCCAACGCAACTCCTTCAGGCAAAGGGAAGTGTCCCTGTTCGGGCGCCAGTTGTTGGAGTCGCGGGAGACAAGCCTCAAGCTCTCATGGTCAGCAAGTCTCGTTTATTTAGCAAGATGTTGTTGGAGTCGCGGGAGACAAGCCTCATGCTCTCATGGTCAGCAAGCCTCGTTTATTTAGCTAGACACATCCACTTTTATAGCTTGCAGGGTTAGTTACATTGTCTGATAAGATACAGCAAAATCATTGGTCAGCCTGTGTCGATGCAGGCGTCTCCAGGTAACTGTGACCACTTCTTGTTTCAACATGTCTCGACATGTCCCAACTTGCCCAAGCAAGACCATTGTGCTATTCCAGAAAGATACCCTTGCTCTTATCTCAGCAAGATGCATATCCTGTTTCTTAAGCAAATCAGGGTAAACATTAACCACGAGATTGCTGTGCCCTGGGGGCCTACATTTCCACCAGCTGCACGGTATCATGCCCTTTGTTACTTAGCCATTCAGTTGTTAAGCTCTCTACACAAATGCACTTTTAGGAGCTACAATGAGGAGTGACAACAGTGTGTGTGTCAAAGTTGTAAAGCTCAGTGTGTGGAAGAAGCACAAGAGCAGCCTTCAGCCTGTCTCTTCCACTGCCTTACAGATTGCAGACATTCCTGCTCACTTTGCTGCTCAGCAGAGTGCTGGCAACGGAGTTCTGGGATTGAAATGGTCTTTTAGGAGAAAGAGTGAAGAGTGACAGCAATGTTTGTGTCACAGTTTAAAGCTCACTGTGTGCTAAACATGATCAGGAGGAGCTTTTTTGCAAGGCTCTTCTGCTGTTTTAGCCCAGTCTAAACATTCCTTCTCTCTGTTGCTGCTCAGCAGAGAGTGGGCACAGAGATGTTGGAATCAATTGGTCTTCCAGGCAGGAAAAGAAGTTAAAGCAATGTGTGTTGCAGAATTGCAAAGCTCACTGTGTGCTGAAGATGCCCTGCAGGAGTTTCCCTGCTGGCCCTTCGTCTGTGGGATTAGAGTCCAAGCGCTGCTCCTCCCCTGTCACAACTCCTCTCGAAACGTGAGAGCGCACCAGAAACTTGTTGTGAATTTGAATGCAAAGTTTATGGTGCGCTCTCTCGTTTCGAGAGCAGATGTCGAAGGGGTGGACGAGCGTTTGGACTCTAATTTCACAGACGAATTGCCAGCATGGAAACTCCTGCAGGGCATCTTCAGCACCCAGTGAGCTTCGCAACTCTGAAACACATATTGCTGTCACCTCTCACTTTCCTACCTGAAAGTCCAATTGAATAATACATCTCCTGTGCTTGCTCTTTGTGAGCAGTAGCAGAATATAGCACTTACGTTTGGACTCTGAAGAAACAGCAGAAGAGACAGTCCAGAAAGTTCCCACTGATCATCTTCAGCGAACAGCGAGCTTTGCAACTCTGCAACACACATTGCTGTCACTTCTTTTCCTGCCTGAAAGACCAATTGATTCCAACATCTCTGTGCCCGCTCTCTGCTGAGCAGCAACAGAGAGAGTAGAGCAGGAATGTTTAGCCTGGGCTAAAACAGCAGAAGAGCCTTGCAAAAAATCTCCTGCTTGATCATGTTTTGCACACAGTGAGCTTTAAACTGTGACACAAACATTGATGTCACTCCTCACTTTATCTCCTAAAAGTGCATTTGAATCCAAAGTTTCTGGTGCGCTCTCACGTTTCGAGAGGAGTTGTGACAGGGGAGGAGCAGCGCTTGGACTCTAATCCCACAGACGAAGGGCCAGCAGGGAAACTCCTGCAGGGCATCTTCAGCACACAGTGAGCTTTGCAATTCTGCAACACACATTGCTGTAACTCCTTTTCCTGCATGGAAGACCAATTGATTCCAACATCTCAGTGCCCACTCTCTGCTGAGCAGCAACAGAGAGAGTAGAGCAGGAATGTTTAGACTGGGCTAAAACAGCAGAAGAGCCTTGCAAAAAAGCTCCTCCTGATCATGTTTAGCACACAGTGAGCTTTAAACTGTGACACAAACATTGCTGTCACTCTTCACTCTTTCTCCTAAAACACCATTTCAATCCAAGAACTCCGTTGCCAGCACTCTGCTGAGCAGCAGAGTGAGCAGGAATGTCTGCAATCTGTAAGGCAGTGGAAGAGACAGGCCTGAAGGCTGCTCTTGTGCTTCTTCAACACACTGAGCTTTACAACTTTGACACACACACTGTTGTCACTCCTCATTGTAGCTCCTAAAAGTGCATTTGAATCCAGCGTTTCAGGTCTCCACTCTCGTTTCAAGAGCAGCAGAGGCAGGTGAGCACGAGCGCTTGGAATCCGCTCCCAGTTCCGAAGGGCAGGGAGGGAAAGTCCTTGCAGATCATCTTCAGCGCACAGTGAGCTTTGCAACTCTGAAACACACATTGCTGTCACTCCTCACTTCATCTCCTAATAATCCGTTTGAATCCATGGTCTCTCCCGCCCTCTCTCGTTTGAACAGCAGCAGTGACAGGTGAACACGATCTCTTGGCCTCTGCTCCCACAGCCGAAGAGCCCGGAGTGAAAGCTCCGGCAGGGCATCTTCAGCACGCAGTCAGCTTTGCAACTGTGACACATATATTGCTCTCGCTCCGCACTTTCCTACCTCAAAGTCCAATTGAATCCAAAATCTCTGTGCCCTTTCTCTGCTGGGCAGAAGCAGAGAGAGTAGAGCAGGAACCTTTAGACAATGCTAAAAGAGCAGAAGAGACAGTCCAGAAAGTTCCCACTGATCATCTTCAGCGCACAGCGAGCTTTGCAACTCTGCAACACACATTGCTGTCACTCCTCCCTTTTTGCCTGAAAGACCAGCTGAATCCACCATCTCTGTGCCCGCTCTCTGCTGAGCAGCAACAGAGAGAGTAGAGCAGGAATTTTTAGACCTGCCTAAAACAGCAGAAGAGCCTTGAAAAAAATCTCCTGCTTGATCATGTTTTGCACACAGTGAGCTTTAAACTGTGACACAAACATTGCTGTCACTCCTCACTTTATCTCCTAAAAGTGCATTTGAATCCAAAGTTTCTGGTGCGCTCTCACGTTTCGAGAGGAGTTGTGACAGGGGAGGAGCAGCGCTTGGACTCTAATCCCACAGACGAAGGGCCAGCAGGGAAACTCCTGCAGGGCATCTTCAGCACACAGTGAGCTTTGCAATTCTGCAACACACATTGCTGTAACTCCTTTTCCTGCATGGAAGACCAATTGATTCCCACATCTCTGTGCCCACTCTCTGCTGAGCAGCAACAGAGAGAGTAGAGCAGGAATGTTTAGACTGGGCTAAAACAGCAGAAGAGCCTGGCAAAAAAGCTCCTCCTGATCATGTTTAGCACACAGTGAGCTTTAAACTGTGACACAAACATTGCTGTCACTCTTCACTCTTTCTCCTAAAAGACCATTTCAATCCCAGAACTCCGTTGCCAGCACTCTGCTGAGCAGCAGAGTGAGCAGGGATGTCTGCAATCTGTAAGGCAGTGGAAGAGACAGGCCTGAAGGCTGCTCTTGTGCTTCTTCAACACACTGAGCTTTACAACTGTGACACACACACTGTTGTCACTCCTCATTGTAGCTCCTAAAAGTGCATTTGAATCCAGCGTTTCTGGTCTCCACTCTCGTTTCCAGTGCAGCAGAGGCAGGTGAGCACGAGCGCTTGGAATCCGCTCCCAGTTCCGAAGGGCAGGGAGGGAAAGTCCTTGCAGATCATCTTCAGCGCACAGTGAGCTTTGCAACTCTGAAACACACATTGCTGTCACTCCTCACTTTATCTCCTAAAAGTGCATTTCAAGCCAACGTTTCTGGTGCGCTCTCTCGCTTCGAGAGCAGTTGTGACAGGGGAGGACGAGCGCTTGGATTCTAATTTCACAGCCGAAGGGCCAGCATGGAAACTACTGCTGGGCATCTTCAGCACACATTGAGATTCGCAACTCTGAAACACATATTGCTGTCACCTCTCACTTTCCTACCTGAAAGTCCAATTGAATAATACATCTCCTGTGCTTGCTCTTTGTGAGCAGTAGCAGAATATAGCACTTACGTTTGGACTCTGCTGAAACAGCAGAAGAGACAGTCCAGAAAGTTCCCACTGATCATCTTCAGCACACAGTGAGCTTTGCAACTCTGCAACACACATTGCTGTCTCTTCTTTTCCTGCCTGAAAGACCAATTGATTCCAACACCTCTGTGCCCGCTCTCTGCTGAGCAGCAACAGAGAGAGTAGAGCAGGAATGTTTAGCCTGGGCTAAAACAGCAGAAGAGCCTTGCAAAAAATCTCCTGCTTGATCATGTTTTGCACACAGTGAGCTTTAAACTGTGACACAAACATTGCTGTCACTCCTCACTTTATCTCCTAAAAGTGCATTTGAATCCAAAGTTTCTTGTGCGCACTCACGTTTCGAGAGGAGTTGTGACAGGGGAGGAGCAGCGCTTGGACTCTAATCCCACAGACGAAGGGCCAGCAGGGAAACTCCTGCTGGGCATCTTCAGCACACAGTGAGCTTTGCAATTCTGCAACACACATTGCTGTAACTCCTTTTCCTGCCTGGAAGACCAATTGATTCCAACATCTCTGTGCCCACTCTCTGCTGAGCAGCAAAAGAGAGAGTAGAGCAGGAATGTTTAGACTGGGCTAAAACAGCAGAAGAGCCTTGCAAAAAAGCTCCTCCTGATCATGTTTAGCACACAGTGAGCTTTAAACTGTGACACAAACATTGCTGTCACTCTTCACTCTTTCTCCTAAAAGACCATTTCAATCCAAGAACTCCGTTGCCAGCACTCTGCTGAGCAGCAGAGTGAGCAGGAATGTCTGCAATCTGTAAGGCAGTGGAAGAGACAGGCCTGAAGGCTGCTCTTGTGCTTCTTCAACACACTGAGCTTTACAACTGTGACACACACACTGTTGTCACTCCTCATTGTAGCTCCTAAAAGTGCATTTGAATCCAGCGTTTCTGGTCTCCACTCTCGTTTCAAGAGCAGCAGAGGAAGGTGAGCACGAGCGCTTGGAATCCGCTCCCAGTTCCGAAGGGCAGGGAGGGAAAGTCCTTGCAGATCATCTTCAGCGCACAGTGAGCTTTGCAACTCTGAAACACACATTGCTGTCACTCCTCACTTCATCTCCTAATAATCCGTTTGAATCCATGGTCTCTCCCGCCCTCTCTCGTTTGAACAGCAGCAGTGACAGGTGAACACGATCTCTTGGCCTCTGCTCCCACAGCCGAAGAGCCCGGAGTGAAAGCTCCGGCAGGGCATCTTCAGCACGCAGTCAGTTTTGCAACTGTGACACATATATTGCTCTCGCTCCGCACTTTCCTACCTCAAAGTCCAATTGAATCCAAAATCTCTGTGCCCTTTCTCTGCTGGGCAGAAGCAGAGAGAGTAGAGCAGGAACCTTTAGCCAATGCTAAAAGAGCAGAAGAGACAGTCCAGAAAGTTCCCACTGATCATCTTAAGCGCACAGCGAGCTTTGCAACTCTGCAACACACATTGCTGTCACTCCTCCCTTTTTGCCTGAAAGACCAGCTGAATCCACCATCTCTGTGCCCGCTCTCTGCTGAGCAGCAACAGAGAGAGTAGAGCAGGAATTTTTAGACCTGCCTAAAACAGCAGAAGAGCCTTGAAAAAAATCTCCGGCTTGATCATGTTTTGCACACAGTGAGCTTTAAACTGTGACACAAACATTGCTGTCACTCCTCACTTTATCTCCTAAAAGTGCATTTGAATCCAAAGTTTCTGGTGCGCTCTCTCGTTTCGAGAGGAGTTGTGACAGGGGAGGAGCAGCGCTTGGACTCTAATCCCACAGACGAAGGGCCAGCAGGGAAACTCCTGCAGGGCATCTTCAGCACACAGTGAGCTTTGCAATTCTGCAACACACATTGCTGTCACTCCTCCTTTTCTTGCCTGAAAGACCAATTGATTCCAACATCTCTGTGCCCACTCTCTGCTGAGCAGCAACAGAGAGAGTAGAGCAGGAATGTTTAGACTGGGCTAAAACAGCAGAAGAGCCTTGCAAAAAAGCTCCTCCTGATCATGTTTAGCACACAGTGAGCTTTAAACTGTGACACAAACATTGCTGTCACTCTTCACTCTTTCTCCTAAAAGACCATTTCAATCCCAGAACTCCATTGCCAGCACTCTGCTGAGCAGCAGAGTGAGCAGGGATGTCTGCAATCTGTAAGGCAGTGGAAGAGACAGGCCTGAAGGCTGCTCTTGTGCTTCTTCAACACACTGAGCTTTACAACTGTGACACACACACTGTTGTCACTCCTCATTGTAGCTCCTAAAAGTGCATTTGAATCCAGCGTTTCTGGTCTCCACTCTCGTTTCCAGTGCAGCAGAGGCAGGTGAGCACGAGCGCTTGGAATCCGCTCCCAGTTCCGAAGGGCAGGGAGGGAAAGTCCTTGCAGATCATCTTCAGCGCACAGTGAGCTTTGCAACTCTGAAACACACATTGCTGTCACTCCTCACTTTATCTCCTAAAAGTGCATTTCAAGCCAACGTTTCTGGTGCGCTCTCTCGCTTCGAGAGCAGTTGTGACAGGGGAGGACGAGCGCTTGGATTCTAATTTCACAGCCGAAGGGCCAGCATGGAAACTACTGCTGGGCATCTTCAGCACACATTGAGATTCACAACTCTGAAACACATATTGCTGTCACCTCTCACTTTCCTACCTGAAAGTCCAATTGAATAATACATCTCCTGTGCTTGCTCTTTGTGAGCAGTAGCAGAATATAGCACTTACGTTTGGACTCTGCTGAAACAGCAGAAGAGACAGTCCAGAAAGTTCCCACTGATCATCTTCAGCACACAGTGAGCTTTGCAACTCTGCAACACACATTGCTGTCTCTTCTTTTCCTGCCTGAAAGACCAATTGATTCCAACACCTCTGTGCCCGCTCTCTGCTGAGCAGCAACAGAGAGAGTAGAGCAGGAATTTTTAGACCTGCCTAAAACAGCAGAAGAGCCTTGAAAAAAATCTCCTGCTTGATCATGTTTTGCACACAGTGAGCTTTAAACTGTGACACAAACATTGCTGTCACTCCTCACTTTATCTCCTAAAAGTGCATTTGAATCCAAAGTTTCTGGTGCGCTCTCACGTTTCGAGAGGAGTTGTGACAGGGGAGGAGCAGCGCTTGGACTCTAATCCCACAGACGAAGGGCCAGCAGGGAAACTCCTGCAGGGCATCTTCAGCACACAGTGAGCTTTGCAACTCTGCAAAACACATTGCTGTAACTCCTCCTTCTCCTGCCTGGAAGACCAATTGATTCCAACATCTCTGTGCCCACTCTCTGCTGAGCAGCAACAG
Source organism: Lathamus discolor (assembly GCF_037157495.1). Lineage (NCBI taxonomy): Eukaryota > Metazoa > Chordata > Aves > Psittaciformes > Psittacidae > Lathamus > Lathamus discolor. Next base: position 5,055,049 of record NC_088908.1, on the reverse strand, counting down.
AGAGAAGGAATGTTTAGACTGGGCTAAAACAGCAGAAGAGCCTAGCAAAAAAGCTCCTCCTGATCATGTTTAGCACACAGTGAGCTTTAAACTGTGACACAAACATTGCTGTCACTCTTCACTCTTTCTCCTAAAAGACCATTTCAATCCAAGAACTCCATTGCCAGCACTCTGCTGAGCAGCAGAGTGAGCAGGGATGTCTGCAATCTGTAAGGCAGTGGAAGAGACAGGCTGAAGGCTGCTCTTGTGCTTCTTCAACACACTGAGCTTTACAACTTTGACACACACACTGTTGTCACTCCTCATTGTAGCTCCTAAAAGTGCATTTGAATCCAGCGTTTCTGGTCTCCACTCTCGTTTCCAGTGCAGCAGAGGCAGGTGAGCACGAGCGCTTGGTATCCGCTCCCAGTTCCGAAGGGCAGGGAGGGAAAGTCCTTGCAGATCATCTTCAGCGCACAGTGAGCTTTGCAACTCTGAAACACACATTGCTGTCACTCCTCACTTTATCTCCTAAAAGTGCATTTCAAGCCAACGTTTCTGGTGCGCTCTCTCGCTTCGAGAGCAGTTGTGACAGGGGAGGACGAGCGCTTGGATTCTAATTTCACAGCCGAAGGGCCAGCATGGAAACTACTGCTGGGCATCTTCAGCACACATTGAGATTCGCAACTCTGAAACACATATTGCTGTCACCTCTCACTTTCCTACCTGAAAGTCCAATTGAATAATACATCTCCTGTGCTTGCTCTTTGTGAGCAGTAGCAGAATATAGCACTTACGTTTGGACTCTGCTGAAACAGCAGAAGAGACAGTCCAGAAAGTTCCCACTGATCATCTTCAGCACACAGTGAGCTTTGCAACTCTGCAACACACATTGCTGTCTCTTCTTTTCCTGCCTGAAAGACCAATTGATTCCAACACCTCTGTGCCCGCTCTCTGCTGAGCAGCAACAGAGAGAGTAGAGCAGGAATGTTTAGCCTGGGCTAAAACAGCAGAAGAGCCTTGCAAAAAATCTCCTGCTTGATCATGTTTTGCACACAGTGAGCTTTAAACTGTGACACAAACATTGCTGTCACTCCTCACTTTATCTCCTAAAAGTGCATTTGAATCCAAAGTTTCTGGTGCGCTCTCACGTTTCGAGAGGAGTTGTGACAGGGGAGGAGCAGCGCTTGGACTCTAATCCCACAGACGAAGGGCCAGCAGGGAAACTCCTGCAGGGCATCTTCAGCACACAGTGAGCTTTGCAACTCTGCAAAACACATTGCTGTAACTCCTCCTTCTCCTGCCTGGAAGACCAATTGATTCCAACATCTCTGTGCCCACTCTCTGCTGAGCAGCAACAGAGAGAAGGAATGTTTAGACTGGGCTAAAACAGCAGAAGAGCCTAGCAAAAAAGCTCCTCCTGATCATGTTTAGCACACAGTGAGCTTTAAACTGTGACACAAACATTGCTGTCACTCTTCACTCTTTCTCCTAAAAGACCATTTCAATCCAAGAACTCCATTGCCAGCACTCTGCTGAGCAGCAGAGTGAGCAGGGATGTCTGCAATCTGTAAGGCAGTGGAAGAGACAGGCTGAAGGCTGCTCTTGTGCTTCTTCAACACACTGAGCTTTACAACTTTGACACACACACTGTTGTCACTCCTCATTGTAGCTCCTAAAAGTGCATTTGAATCCAGCGTTTCTGGTCTCCACTCTCGTTTCCAGTGCAGCAGAGGCAGGTGAGCACGAGCGCTTGGAATCCGCTCCCAGTTCCGAAGGGCAGGGAGGGAAAGTCCTTGCAGATCATCTTCAGCGCACAGTGAGCTTTGCAACTCTGAAACACACATTGCTGTCACTCCTCACTTTATCTCCTAAAAGTGCATTTCAAGCCAACGTTTCTGGTGCGCTCTCTCGCTTCGAGAGCAGTTGTGACAGGGGAGGACGAGCGCTTGGATTCTAATTTCACAGCCGAAGGGCCAGCATGGAAACTACTGCTGGGCATCTTCAGCACACATTGAGATTCGCAACTCTGAAACACATATTGCTGTCACCTCTCACTTTCCTACCTGAAAGTCCAATTGAATAATACATCTCCTGTGCTTACTCTTTGTGAGCAGTAGCAGAATATAGCACTTAAGTTTGGACTCTGCTGAAACAGCAGAAGAGATAGTCCAGAAAGTTCCCACTGATCATCTTCAGCACACAGTGAGCTTTGCAACTCTGCAACACACATTGCTGTCACTCCTCCCTTTCCTGCCTGAAAGACCAACTGAATCCACCATCTCTGTGCCCGCTCTCTGCTGAGCAACAACAGAGAGAGCAGAGCAGGAATGTTTAGACTGGGCTAAAACAGCAGAAGAGCCTTGCAAAAAATCTCCTGCTTGATCATGTTTTGCACTCAGTGAGCTTCAAACAGTGACACAAACATTGCTGTCACTCCTCACTTTATCTCCTAAAAGTGAATTTGAATGCAAAGTTTATGGTGCGCTCTCTCGTTTCGAGAGCAGATGTCGCAGGGGAGGACGATCTTTTGACTCTAATTTCACATACGAATTGCCAGCATGGAAACTCCTGCAGGGCATCTTCAGCACCCAGTGAGCTTCGCAACTCTGAAACACATATTGCTGTCACCTCTCACTTTCCTACCTGAAAGTCCAATTGAATAATACATCTCTTGTGCTTGCTCTTTGTGAGCAGTAGCAGAATATAGCACTTACGTTTGGACTCTGAAGAAACAGCAGAAGAGACAGTCCAGAAAGTTCCCACTGATCCTCTTCAGCGAACAGCGAGCTTTGCAACTCTGCAACACACATTGCTGTCACTTCTTTTCCTGCCTGAAAGACCAATTGATTCCAACATCTCTGTGCCCCCTCTCTGCTGAGCAGCAACAGAGAGTTGAGCAGGAATGTTTAGCCTGGGCTAAAACAGCAGAAGAGCCTTGCAAAAAATCTCCTGCTTGATCATGTTTTGCACACAGTGAGCTTTAAACTGTGACACAAACATTGCTGTCACTCCTCACTTTATCTCCTAAAAGTGCATTTGAATCCAAAGTTTCTGGTGCGCTCTCACGTTTCGAGAGGAGTTGTGACAGGGGAGGAGCAGCGCTTGGACTCTAATCCCACAGACGAAGGGCCAGCAGGGAAACTCCTGCAGGGCATCTTCAGCACACAGTGAGCTTTGCAACTCTGCAAAACACATTGCTGTAACTCCTCCTTCTCCTGCCTGGAAGACCAATTGATTCCAACATCTCTGTGCCCACTCTCTGCTGAGCAGCAACAGAGAGAAGGAATGTTTAGACTGGGCTAAAACAGCAGAAGAGCCTTGCAAAAAAGCTCCTCCTGATCATGTTTAGCACACAGTGAGCTTTAAACTGTGACACAAACATTGCTGTCACTCTTCACTCTTTCTCCTAAAAGACCATTTCAATCCAAGAACTCCATTGCCAGCACTCTGCTGAGCAGCAGAGTGAGCAGGGATGTCTGCAATCTGTAAGGCAGTGGAAGAGACAGGCTGAAGGCTGCTCTTGTGCTTCTTCAACACACTGAGCTTTACAACTTTGACACACACACTGTTGTCACTCCTCATTGTAGCTCCTAAAAGTGCATTTGAATCCAGCGTTTCTGGTCTCCACTCTCGTTTCCAGTGCAGCAGAGGCAGGTGAGCACGAGCGCTTGGAATCCGCTCCCAGTTCCGAAGGGCAGGGAGGGAAAGTCCTTGCAGATCATCTTCAGCGCACAGTGAGCTTTGCAACTCTGAAACACACATTGCTGTCACTCCTCACTTTATCTCCTAAAAGTGCATTTCAAGCCAACGTTTCTGGTGCGCTCTCTCGCTTCGAGAGCAGTTGTGACAGGGGAGGACGAGCGCTTGGATTCTAATTTCACAGCCGAAGGGCCAGCATGGAAACTACTGCTGGGCATCTTCAGCACACATTGAGATTCGCAACTCTGAAACACATATTGCTGTCACCTCTCACTTTCCTACCTGAAAGTCCAATTGAATAATACATCTCCTGTGCTTGCTCTTTGTGAGCAGTAGCAGAATATAGCACTTACGTTTGGACTCTGCTGAAACAGCAGAAGAGACAGCCCAGAAAGTTCCCACTGATCATCTTAGCACACAGTGAGCTTTGCAACTCTGCAACACACATTGCTGTCTCTTCTTTTCCTGCCTGAAAGACCAGCTGAATCCACCATCTCTGTGCCCGCTCTCTGCTGAGCAGCAACAGAGAGAGTAGAGCAGGAATGTTTAGCCTGGGCTAAAACAGCAGAAGAGCCTTGCAAAAAATCTCCTGCTTGATCATGTTTTGCACACAGTGAGCTTTAAACTGTGACACAAACATTGCTGTCACTCCTCACTTTATCTCCTAAAAGTGCATTTGAATCCAAAGTTTCTGGTGCGCTCTCACGTTTCGAGAGGAGTTGTGACAGGGGAGGAGCAGCGCTTGGACTCTAATCCCACAGACGAAGGGCCAGCAGGGAAACTCCTGCAGGGCATCTTCAGCACACAGTGAGCTTTGCAACTCTGCAAAACACATTGCTGTAACTCCTCCTTCTCCTGCCTGGAAGACCAATTGATTCCAACATCTCTGTGCCCACTCTCTGCTGAGCAGCAACATAGAGAAGGAATGTTTAGACTGGGCTAAAACAGCAGAAGAGCCAAGCAAAAAAGCTCCTCCTGATCATGTTTAGCACACAGTGAGCTTTAAACTGTGACACAAACATTGCTGTCACTCTTCACTCTTTCTCCTAAAAGACCATTTCAATCCAAGAACTCCATTGCCAGCACTCTGCTGAGCAGCAGAGTGAGCAGGGATGTCTGCAATCTGTAAGGCAGTGGAAGAGACAGGCTGAAGGCTGCTCTTGTGCTTCTTCAACACACTGAGCTTTACAACTTTGACACACACACTGTTGTCACTCCTCATTGTAGCTCCTAAAAGTGCATTTGAATCCAGCGTTTCTGGTCTCCACTCTCGTTTCCAGTGCAGCAGAGGCAGGTGAGCACGAGCGCTTGGAATCCGCTCCCAGTTCCGAAGGGCAGGGAGGGAAAGTCCTTGCAGATCATCTTCAGCGCACAGTGAGCTTTGCAACTCTGAAACACACATTGCTGTCACTCCTCACTTTATCTCCTAAAAGTGCATTTCAAGCCAACGTTTCTGGTGCGCTCTCTCGCTTCGAGAGCAGTTGTGACAGGGGAGGACGAGCGCTTGGATTCTAATTTCACAGCCGAAGGGCCAGCATGGAAACTACTGCTGGGCATCTTCAGCACACATTGAGATTCGCAACTCTGAAACACATATTGCTGTCACCTCTCACTTTCCTACCTGAAAGTCCAATTGAATAATACATCTCCTGTGCTTACTCTTTGTGAGCAGTAGCAGAATATAGCACTTAAGTTTGGACTCTGCTGAAACAGCAGAAGAGATAGTCCAGAAAGTTCCCACTGATCATCTTCAGCACACAGTGAGCTTTGCAACTCTGCAACACACATTGCTGTCACTCCTCCCTTTCCTGCCTGAAAGACCAACTGAATCCACCATCTCTGTGCCCGCTCTCTGCTGAGCAACAACAGAGAGAGCAGAGCAGGAATGTTTAGACTGGGCTAAAACAGCAGAAGAGCCTTGCAAAAAATCTCCTGCTTGATCATGTTTTGCACTCAGTGAGCTTCAAACAGTGACACAAACATTGCTGTCACTCCTCACTTTATCTCCTAAAAGTGAATTTGAATGCAAAGTTTATGGTGCGCTCTCTCCTTTCGAGAGCAGATGTCGCAGGGGAGGACGATCTTTTGACTCTAATTTCACATACGAATTGCCAGCATGGAAACTCCTGCAGGGCATCTTCAGCACCCAGTGAGCTTCGCAACTCTGAAACACATATTGCTGTCACCTCTCACTTTCCTACCTGAAAGTCCAATTGAATAATACATCTCTTGTGCTTGCTCTTTGTGAGCAGTAGCAGAATATAGCACTTACGTTTGGACTCTGAAGAAACAGCAGAAGAGACAGTCCAGAAAGTTCCCACTGATCCTCTTCAGCGAACAGCGAGCTTTGCAACTCTGCAACACACATTGCTGTCACTTCTTTTCCTGCCTGAAAGACCAATTGATTCCAACATCTCTGTGCCCCCTCTCTGCTGAGCAGCAACAGAGAGTTGAGCAGGAATGTTTAGCCTGGGCTAAAACAGCAGAAGAGCCTTGCAAAAAATCTCCTGCTTGATCATGTTTTGCACACAGTGAGCTTTAAACTGTGACACAAACATTGCTGTCACTCCTCACTTTATCTCCTAAAAGTGCATTTGAATCCAAAGTTTCTGGTACGCACTCTCGTTTGGAGAGGAGTTGTGACAGGGGAGGAGCAGCGCTTGGACTCTAATCCCACAGATGAAGGGCCAGCAGGGAAACTCCTGCAGGGCATCTTCAGCACACAGTGAGCTTTGCAACTCTGCAAAACACATTGCTGTCACTCCTCCTTTTCCTGCCTGGAAGACCTATTGATTCCAACATCTCTGTGCCCACTCTCTGCTGAGCAGCAACAGAGAGAGTAGAGCAGGAATGTTTAGCCTGGGCTAAAACAGCAGAAGAGCCTTGCAAAAAATCTCCTGCTTGATCATGTTTTGCACACAGTGAGCTTTAAACTGTGACACAAACATTGATGTCACTCCTCACTTTATCTCCTAAAAGTGCATTTGAATCCAAAGTTTCTGGTGCGCCCTCACGTTTCGAGAGGAGTTGTGACAGGGGAGGAGCAGCGCTTGGACTCTAATCCCACAGACGAAGGGCCAGCAGGGAAACTCCTGCAGGGCATCTTCAGCACACAGTGAGCTTTGCAATTCTGCAACACACATTGCTGTAACTCCTTTTCCTGCCTGGAAGACCAATTGATTCCAACATCTCTGTGCCCACTCTCTGCTGAGCAGCAACAGAGAGCAGGAATGTTTAGACTGGGCTAAAACAGCAGAAGAGCCTTGCAAAAAAGCTCCTCCTGATCATGTTTAGCACACAGTGAGCTTTAAACTGTGACACAAACATTGCTGTCACTCTTCACTCTTTCTCCTAAAAGACCATTTCAATCCAAGAACTCCGTTGCCAGCACTCTGCTGAGCAGCAGAGTGAGCAGGAATGTCTGCAATCTGTAAGGCAGTGGAAGAGACAGGCCTGAAGGCTGCTCTTGTGCTTCTTCAACACACTGAGCTTTACAACTGTGACACACACACTGTTGTCACTCCTCATTGTAGCTCCTAAAAGTGCATTTGAATCCAGCGTTTCTGGTCTCCACTCTCGTTTCAAGAGCAGCAGAGGAAGGTGAGCACGAGCGCTTGGAATCCGCTCCCAGTTCCGAAGGGCAGGGAGGGAAAGTCCTTGCAGATCATCTTCAGCGCACAGTGAGCTTTGCAACTCTGAAACACACATTGCTGTCACTCCTCACTTCATCTCCTAATAATCCGTTTGAATCCATGGTCTCTCCCGCCCTCTCTCGTTTGAACAGCAGCAGTGACAGGTGAACACGATCTCTTGGCCTCTGCTCCCACAGCCGAAGAGCCCGGAGTGAAAGCTCCGGCAGGGCATCTTCAGCACGCAGTCAGCTTTGCAACTGTGACACATATATTGCTCTCGCTCCGCACTTTCCTACCTCAAAGTCCAATTGAATCCAAAATCTCTGTGCCCTTTCTCTGCTGGGCAGAAGCAGAGAGAGTAGAGCAGGAACCTTTAGCCAATGCTAAAAGAGCAGAAGAGACAGTCCAGAAAGTTCCCACTGATCATCTTCAGCGCACAGCGAGCTTTGCAACTCTGCAACACACATTGCTGTCACTCCTCCCTTTTTGCCTGAAAGACCAGCTGAATCCACCATCTCTGTGCCCGCTCTCTGCTGAGCAGCAACAGAGAGAGTAGAGCAGGAATTTTTAGACCTGCCTAAAACAGCAGAAGAGCCTTGAAAAAAATCTCCTGCTTGATCATGTTTTGCACACAGTGAGCTTTAAACTGTGACACAAACATTGCTGTCACTCCTCACTTTATCTCCTAAAAGTGCATTTGAATCCAAAGTTTCTGGTGCGCTCTCTCGTTTCGAGAGGAGTTGTGACAGGGGAGGAGCAGCGCTTGGACTCTAATCCCACAGACGAAGGGCCAGCAGGGAAACTCCTGCAGGGCATCTTCAGCGCACAGTGAGCTTTACAATTCTGAAACACACATTGCTGTCACTCCTCCTTTTCTTGCCTGAAAGACCAATTGATTCCAACATCTCTGTGCCCACTCTCTGCTGAGCAGCAACAGAGAGAGTAGAGCAGGAATGTTTAGACTGGGCTAAAACAGCAGAAGAGCCTTGCAAAAAAGCTCCTCCTGATCATGTTTAGCACACAGTGAGCTTTAAACTGTGACACAAACATTGCTGTCACTCTTCACTCTTTCTCCTAAAAGACCATTTCAATCCAAGAACTCCGTTGTCAGCACTCTGCTGATCAGCAGAGTGAGCAGGGATGTCTGCAATCTGTAAGGCAGTGGAAGAGACAGGCCTGAAGGCTGCTCTTGTGCTTCTTCAACACACTGAGCTTTACAACTGTGACACACACACTGTTGTCACTCCTCATTGTAGCTCCTAAAAGTGCATTTGAATCCAGCGTTTCTGGTCTCCACTCTCGTTTCAAGAGCAGCAGAGGAAGGTGAGCACGAGCGCTTGGAATCCGCTCCCAGTTCCGAAGGGCAGGGAGGGAAAGTCCTTGCAGATCATCTTCAGCGCACAGTGAGCTTTGCAACTCTGAAACACACATTGCTGTCACTCCTCACTTTATCTCCTAAAAGTGCATTTCAAGCCAACGTTTCTGGTGCGCTCTCTCGCTTCGAGAGCAGTTGTGACAGGGGAGGACGAGCGCTTGGATTCTAATTTCACAGCCGAAGGGCCAGCATGGAAACTACTGCTGGGCATCTTCAGCACACATTGAGATTCACAACTCTGAAACACATATTGCTGTCACCTCTCACTTTCCTACCTGAAAGTCCAATTGAATCCTACATCTCCTGTGCTTGCTCTTTGTGAGCAGTAGCAGAATATAGCACTTACGTTTGGACTCTGCTGAAACAGCAGAAGAGACAGTCCAGAAAGTTCCCACTGATCATCTTCAGCACACAGTGAGCTTTGCAACTCTGCAACACACATTGCTGTCTCTTCTTTTCCTGCCTGAAAGACCAATTGATTCCAACACCTCTATGCCCGCTCTCTGCTGAGCAGCAACAGAGAGAATAGAGCAGGAATTTTTAGCCTGGGCTAAAACAGCAGAAGAGCCTTGCAAAAAATCTCCTGCTTGATCATGTTTTGCACACAGTGAGCTTTAAACTGTGACACAAACATTGCTGTCACTCCTCACTTTATCTCCTAAAAGTGCATTTGAATCCAAAGTTTCTGGTGCGCTCTCACGTTTCGAGAGGAGTTGTGACAGGGGAGGAGCAGCGCTTGGACTCTAATCCCACAGACGAAGGGCCAGCAGGGAAACTCCTGCAGGGCATCTTCAGCACACAGTGAGCTTTGCAATTCTGCAACACACATTGCTGTAACTCCTTTTCCTGCCTGGAAGACCAATTGATTCCAACATCTCTGTGCCCACTCTCTGCTGAGCAGCAACAGAGAGAGTAGAGCAGGAATGTTTAGACTGGGCTAAAACAGCAGAAGAGCCTTGCAAAAAAGCTCCTCCTGATCATGTTTAGCACACAGTGAGCTTTAAACTGTGACACAAACATTGCTGTCACTCTTCACTCTTTCTCCTAAAAGACCATTTCAATCCAAGAACTCCGTTGCCAGCACTCTGCTGAGCAGCAGAGTGAGCAGGGATGTCTGCAATCTGTAAGGCAGTGGAAGAGACAGGCCTGAAGGCTGCTCTTGTGCTTCTTCAACACACTGAGCTTTACAACTGTGACACACACACTGTTGTCACTCCTCATTGTAGCTCCTAAAAGTGCATTTGAATCCAGCGTTTCTGGTCTCCACTCTCGTTTCAAGAGCAGCAGAGGAAGGTGAGCACGAGCGCTTGGAATCCGCTCCCAGTTCCGAAGGGCAGGGAGGGAAAGTCCTTGCAGATCATCTTCAGCGCACAGTGAGCTTTGCAACTCTGAAACACACATTGCTGTCACTCCTCACTTCATCTCCTAATAATCCGTTTGAATCCATGGTCTCTCCCGCCCTCTCTCGTTTGAACAGCAGCAGTGACAGGTGAACACGATCTCTTGGCCTCTGCTCCCACAGCCGAAGAGCCCGGAGTGAAAGCTCCAGCAGGGCATCTTCAGCACGCAGTCAGCTTTGCAACTGTGACACATATATTGCTCTCGCTCCGCACTTTCCTACCTCAAAGTCCAATTGAATCCAAAATCTCTGTGCCCTTTCTCTGCTGGGCAGAAGCAGAGAGAGTAGAGCAGGAACCTTTAGCCAATGCTAAAAGAGCAGAAGAGACAGTCCAGAAAGTTCCCACTGATCATCTTCAGTGCACAGCGAGCTTTGCAACTCTGCAACACACATTGCTGTCACTCCTCCCTTTTTGCCTGAAAGACCAGCTGAATCGACCATCTCTGTGCCCGCTCTCTGCTGAGCAGCAACAGAGAGAGTAGAGCAGGAATTTTTAGACCTGCCTAAAACAGCAGAAGAGCCTTGCAAAAAATCTCCTGCTTGATCATGTTTTGCACACAGTGAGCTTTAAACTGTGACACAAACATTGCTGTCACTCCTCACTTTATCTCCTAAAAGTGCATTTGAATCCAAAGTTTCTGGTGCGCTCTCTCGTTTCGATAGGAGTTGTGACAGGGGAGGAGCAGCGCTTGGACTCTAATCCCACAGACGAAGGGCCAGCAGGGAAACTCCTGCAGGGCATCTTCAGCGCACAGTGAGCTTTACAATTCTGCAACACACATTGCTGTCACTCCTCCTTTTCTTGCCTGAAAGACCAATTGATTCCAACATCTCTGTGCCCACTCTCTGCTGAGCAGCAACAGAGAGAGTAGAGCAGGAATGTTTAGACTGGGCTAAAACAGCAGAAGAGCCTTGCAAAAAAGCTCCTCCTGATCATGTTTAGCACACAGTGAGCTTTAAACTGTGACACAAACATTGCTGTCACTCTTCACTCTTTCTCCTAAAAGACCATTTCAATCCAAGAACTCCGTTGTCAGCACTCTGCTGATCAGCAGAGTGAGCAGGGATGTCTGCAATCTGTAAGGCAGTGGAAGAGACAGGCCTGAAGGCTGCTCTTGTGCTTCTTCAACACACTGAGCTTTACAACTGTGACACACACACTGTTGTCACTCCTCATTGTAGCTCCTAAAAGTGCATTTGAATCCAGCGTTTCTGGTCTCCACTCTCGTTTCCAGTGCAGCAGAGGCAGGTGAGCACGAGCGCTTGGAATCCGCTCCCAGTTCCGAAGGGCAGGGAGGGAAAGTCCTTGCAGATCATCTTCAGCGCACAGTGAGCTTTGCAACTCTGAAACACACATTGCTGTCACTCCTCACTTTATCTCCTAAAAGTGCATTTCAAGCCAACGTTTCTGGTGCGCTCTCTCGCTTCGAGAGCAGTTGTGACAGGGGAGGACGAGCGCTTGGATTCTAATTTCACAGCCGAAGGGCCAGCATGGAAACTACTGCTGGGCATCTTCAGCACACATTGAGATTCACAACTCTGAAACACATATTGCTGTCACCTCTCACTTTCCTACCTGAAAGTCCAATTGAATCCTACATCTCCTGTGCTTGCTCTTTGTGAGCAGTAGCAGAATATAGCACTTACGTTTGGACTCTGCTGAAACAGCAGAAGAGACAGTCCAGAAAGTTCCCACTGATCATCTTCAGCACACAGTGAGCTTTGCAACTCTGCAACACACATTGCTGTCTCTTCTTTTCCTGCCTGAAAGACCAATTGATTCCAACACCTCTATGCCCGCTCTCTGCTGAGCAGCAACAGAGAGAGTAGAGCAGGAATTTTTAGCCTGGGCTAAAACAGCAGAAGAGCCTTGCAAAAAATCTCCTGCTTGATCATGTTTTGCACACAGTGAGCTTTAAACTGTGACACAAACATTGCTGTCACTCCTCACTTTATCTCCTAAAAGTGCATTTGAATCCAAAGTTTCTGGTGCGCTCTCACGTTTCGAGAGGAGTTGTGACAGGGGAGGAGCAGCGCTTGGACTCTAATCCCACAGACGAAGGGCCAGCAGGGAAACTCCTGCAGGGCATCTTCAGCACACAGTGAGCTTTGCAATTCTGCAACACACATTGCTGTAACTCCTTTTCCTGCCTGGAAGACCAATTGATTCCAACATCTCTGTGCCCACTCTCTGCTGAGCAGCAACAGAGAGAGTAGAGCAGGAATGTTTAGACTGGGCTAAAACAGCAGAAGAGCCTTGCAAAAAAGCTCCTCCTGATCATGTTTAGCACACAGTGAGCTTTAAACTGTGACACAAACATTGCTGTCACTCTTCACTCTTTCTCCTAAAAGACCATTTCAATCCAAGAACTCCGTTGCCAGCACTCTGCTGAGCAGCAGAGTGAGCAGGAATGTCTGCAATCTGTAAGGCAGTGGAAGAGACAGGCCTGAAGGCTGCTCTTGTGCTTCTTCAACACACTGAGCTTTACAACTGTGACACACACACTGTTGTCACTCCTCATTGTAGCTCCTAAAAGTGCATTTGAATCCAGCGTTTCTGGTCTGCACTCTCGTTTCAAGAGCAGCAGAGGAAGGTGAGCACGAGCGCTTGGAATCCGCTCCCAGTTCCGAAGGGCAGGGAGGGAAAGTCCTTGCAGATCATCTTCAGCGCACAGTGAGCTTTGCAACTCTGAAACACACATTGCTGTCACTCCTCACTTCATCTCCTAATAATCCGTTTGAATCCATGGTCTCTCCCGCCCTCTCTCGTTTGAACAGCAGCAGTGACAGGTGAACACGATCTCTTGGCCTCTGCTCCCACAGCCGAAGAGCCCGGAGTGAAAGCTCCGGCAGGGCATCTTCAGCACGCAGTCAGCTTTGCAACTGTGACACATATATTGCTCTCGCTCCGCACTTTCCTACCTCAAAGTCCAATTGAATCCAAAATCTCTGTGCCCTTTCTCTGCTGGGCAGAAGCAGAGAGAGTAGAGCAGGAACCTTTAGCCAATGCTAAAAGAGCAGAAGAGACAGTCCAGAAAGTTCCCACTGATCATCTTCAGCGCACAGCGAGCTTTGCAACTCTGCAACACACATTGCTGTCACTCCTCCCTTTTTGCCTGAAAGACCAGCTGAATCCACCATCTCTGTGCCCGCTCTCTGCTGAGCAGCAACAGAGAGAGTAGAGCAGGAATTTTTAGACCTGCCTAAAACAGCAGAAGAGCCTTGCAAAAAATCTCCTGCTTGATCATGTTTTGCACACAGTGAGCTTTAAACTGTGACACAAACATTGCTGTCACTCCTCACTTTATCTCCTAAAAGTGCATTTGAATCCAAAGTTTCTGGTGCGCTCTCTCGTTTCGAGAGGAGTTGTGACAGGGGAGGAGCAGCGCTTGGACTCTAATCCCACAGACGAAGGGCCAGCAGGGAAAATCCTGCAGGGCATCTTCAGCGCACAGTGAGCTTTACAATTCTGAAACACACATTGCTGTCACTCCTCCTTTTCTTGCCTGAAAGACCAATTGATTCCAACATCTCTGTGCCCACTCTCTGCTGAGCAGCAACAGAGAGAGTAGAGCAGGAATGTTTAGACTGGGCTAAAACAGCAGAAGAGCCTTGCAAAAAAGCTCCTCCTGATCATGTTTAGCACACAGTGAGCTTTAAACTGTGACACAAACATTGCTGTCACTCTTCACTCTTTCTCCTAAAAGACCATTTCAATCCCAGAACTCCTTTGCCAGCACTCTGCTGAGCAGCAGAGTGAGCAGGGATGTCTGCAATCTGTATTGCAGTGGAAGAGACAGGCCTGAAGGCTGCTCTTGTGCTTCTTCAACACACTGAGCTTTACAACTTTGACACACACACTGTTGTCACTCCTCATTGTAGCTCCTAAAAGTGCATTTGAATCCAGCGTTTCTGGTCTCCACTCTCGTTTCCAGTGCACCAGAGGCAGGTGAGCACGAGCGCTTGGAATCCGCTCCCAGTTCCGAAGGGCAGGGAGGGAAAGTCCTTGCAGATCATCTTCAGCGCACAGTGAGCTTTGCAACTCTGAAACACACATTGCTGTCACTCCTCAGTTTATCTCCTAAAAGTGCATTTCAAGCCAACGTTTCTGGTGCGCTCTCTCGCTTCGAGAGCAGTTGTGACAGGGGAGGACGAGCGCTTGGATTCTAATTTCACAGCCGAAGGGCCAGCATGGAAACTACTGCTGGGCATCTTCAGCACACATTGAGATTCACAACTCTGAAACACATATTGCTGTCACCTCTCACTTTCCTACCTGAAAGTCCAATTGAATAATACATCTCCTGTGCTTGCTCTTTGTGAGCAGTAGCAGAATATAGCACTTACGTTTGGACTCTGCTGAAACAGCAGAAGAGACAGTCCAGAAAGTTCCCACTGATCATCTTCAGCACACAGTGAGCTTTGCAACTCTGCAACACACATTGCTGTCTCTTCTTTTCCTGCCTGAAAGACCAATTGATTCCAACACCTCTGTGCCCGCTCTCTGCTGAGCAGCAACAGAGAGAGTAGAGCAGGAATTTTTAGCCTGGGCTAAAACAGCAGAAGAGCCTTGCAAAAAATCTCCTGCTTGATCATGTTTTGCACACAGTGAGCTTTAAACTGTGACACAAACATTGCTGTCACTCCTCACTTTATCTCCTAAAAGTGCATTTGAATCCAAAGTTTCTGGTGCGCTCTCACGTTTCGAGAGGAGTTGTGACAGGGGAGGAGCAGCGCTTGGACTCTAATCCCACAGACGAAGGGCCAGCAGGGAAACTCCTGCAGGGCATCTTCAGCACACAGTGAGCTTTGCAATTCTGCAACACACATTGCTGTAACTCCTTTTCCTGCCTGGAAGACCAATTGATTCCAACATCTCTGTGCCCACTCTCTGCTGAGCAGCAACAGAGAGAAGTAATGTTTAGATTGGGCTAAAACAGCAGAAGAGCCTTGCAAAAAAGCTCCTCCTGATCATGTTTAGCACACAGTGAGCTTTAAACTGTGACACAAACATTGCTGTCACTCTTCACTCTTTCTCCTAAAAGACCATTTCAATCCAAGAACTCCGTTGCCAGCACTCTGCTGAGCAGCAGAGTGAGCAGGAATGTCTGCAATCTGTAAGGCAGTGGAAGAGACAGGCCAGAAGGCTGCTCTTGTGCTTCTTCAACACACTGAGCTTTACAACTGTGACACACACACTGTTGTCACTCCTCATTGTAGCTCCTAAAAGTGCATTTGAATCCAGCGTTTCTGGTCTCCACTCTCGTTTCAAGAGCAGCAGAGGAAGGTGAGCACAAGCGCTTGGAATCCGCTCCCAGTTCCGAAGGGCAGGGAGGGAAAGTCCTTGCAGATCATCTTCAGCGCACAGTGAGCTTTGCAACTCTGAAACACACATTGCTGTCACTCCTCACTTCATCTCCTAATAATCCGTTTGAATCCATGGTCTCTCCCGCCCTCTCTCGTTTGAACAGCAGCAGTGACGGGTGAACACGATCTCTTGGCCTCTGCTCCCACAGCCGAAGAGCCCGGAGTGAAAGCTCCGGCAGGGCATCTTCAGCACGCAGTCAGCTTTGCAACTGTGACACATATATTGCTCTCGCTCCGCACTTTCCTACCTCAAAGTCCAATTGAATCCAAAATCTCTGTGCCCTTTCTCTGCTGGGCAGAAGCAGAGAGAGTAGAGCAGGAACTTTTAGCCAATGCTAAAAGAGCAGAAGAGACAGTCCAGAAAGTTCCCACTGATCATCTTCAGCGCACAGCGAGCTTTGCAACTCTGCAACACACATTGCTGTCACTCCTCCCTTTTTGCCTGAAAGACCAGCTGAATCCACCATCTCTGTGCCCGCTCTCTGCTGAGCAGCAACAGAGAGAGTAGAGCAGGAATTTTTAGACCTGCCTAAAACAGCAGAAGAGCCTTGAAAAAAATCTCCTGCTTGATCATGTTTTGCACACAGTGAGCTTTAAACTGTGACACAAACATTGCTGTCACTCCTCACTTTATCTCCTAAAAGTGCATTTCAAGCCAACGTTTCTGGTGCGCTCTCTCGCTTCGAGAGCAGTTGTGACAGGGGAGGACGAGCGCTTGGATTCTAATTTCACAGCCGAAGGGCCAGCATGGAAACTACTGCTGGGCATCTTCAGCACACATTGAGATTCACAACTCTGAAACACATATTGCTGTCACCTCTCACTTTCCTACCTGAAAGTCCAATTGAATAATACATCTCCTGTGCTTGCTCTTTGTGAGCAGTAGCAGAATATAGCACTTACGTTTGGACTCTGCTGAAACAGCAGAAGAGACAGTCCAGAAAGTTCCCACTGATCATCTTCAGCACACAGTGAGCTTTGCAACTCTGCAACACACATTGCTGTCTCTTCTTTTCCTGCCTGAAAGACCAATTGATTCCAACACCTCTGTGCCCGCTCTCTGCTGAGCAGCAACAGAGAGAGTAGAGCAGGAATGTTTAGCCTGGGCTAAAACAGCAGAAGAGCCTTGCAAAAAATCTCCTGCTTGATCATGTTTTGCACACAGTGAGCTTTAAACTGTGACACAAGCATTGCTGTCACTCCTCACTTTATCTCCTAAAAGTGCATTTGAATCCAAAGTTTCTGGTGAGCTCTCACGTTTCGAGAGGAGTTGTGACAGGGGAGGAGCAGCGCTTGGACTCTAATCCCACAGACGAAGGGCCAGCAGGGAAACTCCTGCAGGGCATCTTCAGCACACAGTGAGCTTTGCAATTCTGCAACACACATTGCTGTAACTCCTTTTCCTGCCTGGAAGACCAATTGATTCCAACATCTCTGTGCCCACTCTCTGCTGAGCAGCAACAGAGAGAGTAGAGCAGGAATGTTTAGACTGGGCTAAAACAGCAGAAGAGCCTTGCAAAAAAGCTCCTCCTGATCATGTTTAGCACACAGTGAGCTTTAAACTGTGACACAAACATTGCTGTCACTCTTCACTCTTTCTCCTAAAAGACCATTTCAATCCAAGAACTCCGTTGCCAGCACTCTGCTGAGCAGCAGAGTGAGCAGGAATGTCTGCAATCTGTAAGGCAGTGGAAGAGACAGGCCTGAAGGCTGCTCTTGTGCTTCTTCAACACACTGAGCTTTACAACTGTGACACACACACTGTTGTCACTCCTCATTGTAGCTCCTAAAAGTGCATTTGAATCCAGCGTTTCTGGTCTCCACTCTCGTTTCAAGAGCAGCAGAGGAAGGTGAGCACGAGCGCTTGGAATCCGCTCCCAGTTCCGAAGGGCAGGGAGGGAAAGTCCTTGCAGATCATCTTCAGCGCACAGTGAGCTTTGCAACTCTGAAACACACATTGCTGTCACTCCTCACTTCATCTCCTAATAATCCGTTTGAATCCATTGTCTCTCCCGCCCTCTCTCGTTTGAACAGCAGCAGTGACAGGTGAACACGATCTCTTGGCCTCTGCTCCCACAGCAGAAGAGCCCGGAGTGAAAGCTCCGGCAGGGCTTCTTCAGCACGCAGTCAGCTTTGCAACTGTGACACATATATTGCTCTCGCTCCGCACTTTCCTACCTCAAAGTCCAATTGAATCCAAAATCTCTGTGCCCTTTCTCTGCTGGGCAGAAGCAGAGAGAGTAGAGCAGGAACCTTTAGCCAATGCTAAAAGAGCAGAAGAGACAGTCTAGAAAGTTCCCACTGATCATTTTCAGCGCACAGCGAGCTTTGCAACTCTGCAACACACATTGCTGTCACTCCTCCCTTTTTGCCTGAAAGACCAGCTGAATCCACCATCTCTGTGCCCGCTCTCTGCTGAGCAGCAACAGAGAGAGTAGAGCAGGAATTTTTAGACCTGCCTAAAACAGCAGAAGAGCCTTGAAAAAAATCTCCTGCTTGATCATGTTTTGCACACAGTGAGCTTTAAACTGTGACACAAACATTGCTGTCACTCCTCACTTTATCTCCTAAAAGTGCATTTGAATCCAAAGTTTCTGGTGCGCTCTCTCGTTTCGAGAGGAGTTGTGACAGGGGAGGAGCAGCGCTTGGACTCTAATCCCACAGACGAAGGGCCAGCAGGGAAACTCCTGCAGGGCATCTTCAGCGCACAGTGAGCTTTACAATTCTGAAACACACATTGCTGTCACTCCTCCTTTTCTTGCCTGAAAGACCAATTGATTCCAACATCTCTGTGCCCACTCTCTGCTGAGCAGCAACAGAGAGAGTAGAGCAGGAATGTTTAGACTGGGCTAAAACAGCAGAAGAGCCTTGCAAAAAAGCTCCTCCTGATCATGTTTAGCACACAGTGAGCTTTAAACTGTGACACAAACATTGCTGTCACTCTTCACTCTTTCTCCTAAAAGACCATTTCAATCCCAGAACTCCGTTGCCATCACTCTGCTGAGCAGCAGAGTGAGCAGGGATGTCTGCAATCTGTAAGGCAGTGGAAGAGACAGGCCTGAAGGCTGCTCTTGTGCTTCTTCAACACACTGAGCTTTACAACTTTGACACACACACTGTTGTCACTCCTCATTGTAGCTCCTAAAAGTGCATTTGAATCCAGCGTTTCTGGTCTCCACTCTCGTTTCCAGTGCACCAGAGGCAGGTGAGCACGAGCGCTTGGAATACGCTCCCAGTTCCGAAGGGCAGGGAGGGAAAGTCCTTGCAGATCATCTTCAGCGCACAGTGAGCTTTGCAACACTGAAACACACATTGCTGTCACTCCTCACAAAAAATCTCACAAAATCTCCTGCTTGATCATGTTTTGCACACAGTGAGCTTTAAACTGTGACACAAACATTGCTGTCACTCCTCACTTTATCTCCTAAAAGTGCATTTCAAGCCAACGTTTCTGGTGCGCTCTCTCGCTTCGAGAGCAGTTGTGACAGGGGAGGACGAGCGCTTGGATTCTAATTTCACAGCCGAAGGGCCAGCATGGAAACTACTGCTGGGCATCTTCAGCACACATTGAGATTCACAACTCTGAAACACATATTGCTGTCACCTCTCACTTTCCTACCTGAAAGTCCAATTGAATAATACATCTCCTGTGCTTGCTCTTTGTGAGCAGTAGCAGAATATAGCACTTACGTTTGGACTCTGCTGAAACAGCAGAAGAGACAGTCCAGAAAGTTCCCACTGATCATCTTCAGCACACAGTGAGCTTTGCAACTCTGCAACACACATTGCTGTCTCTTCTTTTCCTGCCTGAAAGACCAATTGATTCCAACACCTCTGTGCCCGCTCTCTGCTGAGCAGCAACAGAGAGAGTAGAGCAGGAATTTTTAGCCTGGGCTAAAACAGCAGAAGAGCCTTGCAAAAAATCTCCTGCTTGATCATGTTTTGCACACAGTGAGCTTTAAACTGTGACACAAACATTGCTGTCACTCCTCACTTTATCTCCTAAAAGTGCATTTGAATCCAAAGTTTCTGGTGCGCTCTCACGTTTCGAGAGGAGTTGTGACAGGGGAGGAGCAGCGCTTGGACTCTAATCCCACAGACGAAGGGCCAGCAGGGAAACTCCTGCAGGGCATCTTCAGCACACAGTGAGCTTTGCAATTCTGCAACACACATTGCTGTAACTCCTTTTCCTGCCTGGAAGACCAATTGATTCCAACATCTCTGTGCCCACTCTCTGCTGAGCAGCAACAGAGAGAGTAGAGCAGGAATGTTTAGACTGGGCTAAAACAGCAGAAGAGCCTTGCAAAAAAGCTCCTCCTGATCATGTTTAGCACACAGTGAGCTTTAAACTGTGACACAAACATTGCTGTCACTCTTCACTCTTTCTCCTAAAAGACCATTTCAATCCAAGAACTCCGTTGCCAGCACTCTGCTGAGCAGAAGAGTGAGCAGGAATGTCTGCAATCTGTAAGGCAGTGGAAGAGACAGGCCTGAAGGCTGCTCTTGTGCTTCTTCAACACACTGAGCTTTACAACTTTGACACACACACTGTTGTCACTCCTCATTGTAGCTCCTAAAAGTGCATTTGAATCCAGCGTTTCTGGTCTCCACTCTCGTTTCAAGAGCAGCAGAGGAAGGTGAGCACGAGCGCTTGGAATCCGCTCCCAGTTCCGAAGGGCAGGGAGGGAAAGTCCTTGCAGATCATCTTCAGCGCACAGTGAGCTTTGCAACTCTGAAACACACATTGCTGTCACTCCTCACTTCATCTCCTAATAATCCGTTTGAATCCATGGTCTCTCCCGCCCTCTCTCGTTTGAACAGCAGCAGTGACAGGTGAACACGATCTCTTGGCCTCTGCTCCCACAGCTGAAGAGCCCGGAGTGAAAGCTCCGGCAGGGCATCTTCAGCACGCAGTCAGCTTTGCAACTGTGACACATATATTGCTCTCGCTCCGCACTTTCCTACCTCAAAGTCCAATTGAATCCAAAATCTCTTTGCCCTTTCTCTGCTGGGCAGAAGCAGAGAGAGTAGAGCAGGAACTTTTAGCCAATGCTAAAAGAGCAGAAGAGACAGTCCAGAAAGTTCCCACTGATCATCTTCAGCGCACAGCGAGCTTTGCAACTCTGCAACACACATTGCTGTCACTCCTCCCTTTTTGCCTGAAAGACCAGCTGAATCCACCATCTCTGTGCCCGCTCTCTGCTGAGCAGCAACAGAGAGAGTAGAGCAGGAATTTTTAGACCTGCCTAAAACAGCAGAAGAGCCTTGAAAAAAATCTCCTGTTTGATCATGTTTTGCACACAGTGAGCTTTAAACTGTGACACAAACATTGCTGTCACTCCTCACTTTATCTCCTAAAAGTGCATTTCAAGCCAACGTTTCTGGTGCGCTCTCTCGCTTCGAGAGCAGTTGTGACAGGGGAGGACGAGCGCTTGGATTCTAATTTCACAGCCGAAGGGCCAGCATGGAAACTACTGCTGGGCATCTTCAGCACACATTGAGATTCACAACTCTGAAACACATATTGCTGTCACCTCTCACTTTCCTACCTGAAAGTCCAATTGAATAATACATCTCCTGTGCTTGCTCTTTGTGAGCAGTAGCAGAATATAGCACTTACGTTTGGACTCTGCTGAAACAGCAGAAGAGACAGTCCAGAAAGTTCCCACTGATCATCTTCAGCACACAGTGAGCTTTGCAACTCTGCAACACACATTGCTGTCTCTTCTTTTCCTGCCTGAAAGACCAATTGATTCCAACACCTCTGTGCCCGCTCTCTGCTGAGCAGCAACAGAGAGAGTAGAGCAGGAATGTTTAGCCTGGGCTAAAACAGCAGAAGAGCCTTGCAAAAAATCTCCTGCTTGATCATGTTTTGCACACAGTGAGCTTTAAACTGTGACACAAACATTGCTGTCACTCCTCACTTTATCTCCTAAAAGTGCATTTGAATCCAAAGTTTCTGGTGCGCTCTCACGTTTCGAGAGGAGTTGTGACAGGGGAGGAGCAGCGCTTGGACTCTAATCCCACAGACGAAGGGCCAGCAGGGAAACTCCTGCAGGGCATCTTCAGCACACAGTGAGCTTTGCAATTCTGCAACACACATTGCTGTAACTCCTTTTCCTGCCTGGAAGACCAATTGATTCCAACATCTCTGTGCCCACTCTCTGCTGAGCAGCAACAGAGAGAGTAGAGCAGGAATGTTTAGACTGGGCTAAAACAGCAGAAGAGCCTTGCAAAAAAGCTCCTCCTGATCATGTTTAGCACACAGTGAGCTTTAAACTGTGACACAAACATTGCTGTCACTCTTCACTCTTTCTCCTAAAAGACCATTTCAATCCAAGAACTCCGTTGCCAGCACTCTGCTGAGAAGAAGAGTGAGCAGGAATGTCTGCAATCTGTAAGGCAGTGGAAGAGACAGGCCTGAAGGCTGCTCTTGTGCTTCTTCAACACACTGAGCTTTACAACTTTGACACACACACTGTTGTCACTCCTCATTGTAGCTCCTAAAAGTGCATTTGAATCCAGCGTTTCTGGTCTCCACTCTCGTTTCAAGAGCAGCAGAGGAAGGTGAGCACGAGCGCTTGGAATCCGCTCCCAGTTCCGAAGGGCAGGGAGGGAAAGTCCTTGCAGATCATCTTCAGCGCACAGTGAGCTTTGCAACTCTGAAACACACATTGCTGTCACTCCTCACTTCATCTCCTAATAATCCGTTTGAATCCATGGTCTCTCCCGCCCTCTCTCGTTTGAACAGCAGCAGTGACAGGTGAACACGATCTCTTGGCCTCTGCTCCCACAGCCGAAGAGCCCGGAGTGAAAGCTCCGGCAGGGCATCTTCAGCACGCAGTCAGCTTTGCAACTGTGACACATATATTGCTCTCGCTCCGCACTTTCCTACCTCAAAGTCCAATTGAATCCAAAATCTCTGTGCCCTTTCTCTGCTGGGCAGAAGCAGAGAGAGTAGAGCAGGAACCTTTAGCCAATGCTAAAAGAGCAGAAGAGACAGTCCAGAAAGTTCCCACTGATCATCTTCAGCGCACAGCGAGCTTTGCAACTCTGCAACACACATTGCTGTCACTCCTCCCTTTTTGCCTGAAAGACCAGCTGAATCCACCATCTCTGGGCCCGCTCTCTGCTGAGCAGCAACAGAGAGAGTAGAGCAGGAATGTTTAGACCTGCCTAAAACAGCAGAAGAGCCTTGAAAAAAATCTCCTGCTTGATCATGTTTTGCACACAGTGAGCTTTAAACTGTGACACAAACATTGCTGTCACTCCTCACTTTATCTCCTAAAAGTGCATTTGAATCCAAAGTTTCTGGTGCGCTCTCACGTTTCGAGAGGAGTTGTGACAGGGGAGGAGCAGCGCTTGGACTCTAATCCCACAGACGAAGGGCCAGCAGGGAAACTCCTGCAGGGCATCTTCAGCACACAGTGAGCTTTACAATTCTGAAACACACATTGCTGTCACTCCTCCTTTTCTTGCCTGAAAGTCCAATTGATTCCAACATCACTGTGCCCACTCTCTGCTGAGCAGCAACTGAGAGAGTAGAGCAGGAATGTTTAGACTGGGCTAAAACAGCAGAAGAGCCTTGCAAAAAAGCTCCTCCTGATCATGTTTAGCACACAGTGAGCTTTAAACTGTGACACAAACATTGCTGTCACTCTTCACTCTTTCTCCTAAAAGACCATTTCAATCCCAGAACTCCGTTGCCAGCACTCTGCTGAGCAGCAGAGTGAGCAGGGATGTCTGCAATCTGTAAGGCAGTGGAAGAGACAGGCCTGAAGGCTGCTCTTGTGCTTCTTCAACACACTGAGCTTTACAACTGTGACACACACACTGTTGTCACTCCTCATTGTAGCTCCTAAAAGTGCATTTGAATCCAGCGTTTCTGGTCTCCACTCTCGTTTCCAGTGCACCAGAGGCAGGTGAGCACGAGCGCTTGGAATCCGCTCCCAGTTCCGAAGGGCAGGGAGGGAAAGTCCTTGCAGATCATCTTCAGCGCACAGTGAGCTTTGCAACTCTGAAACACACATTGCTGTCACTCCTCACTTTATCTCCTAAAAGTGCATTTCAAGCCAACGTTTCTGGTGCGCTCTCTCGCTTCGAGAGCAGTTGTGACAGGGGAGGACGAGCGCTTGGATTCTAATTTCACAGCCGAAGGGCCAGCATGGAAACTACTGCTGGGCATCTTCAGCGCACATTGAGATTCACAACTCTGAAACACATATTGCTGTCACCTCTCACTTTCCTACCTGAAAGTCCAATTGAATAATACATCTCCTGTGCTTGCTCTTTGTGAGCAGTAGCAGAATATAGCACTTACGTTTGGACTCTGCTGAAACAGCAGAAGAGACAGTCCAGAAAGTTCCCACTGATCATCTTCAGCACACAGTGAGCTTTGCAACTCTGCAACACACATTGCTGTCTCTTCTTTTCCTGCCTGAAAGACCAATTGATTCCAACACCTCTGTGCCCGCTCTCTGCTGAGCAGCAACAGAGAGAGTAGAGCAGGAATGTTTAGCCTGGGCTAAAACAGCAGAAGAGCCTTGCAAAAAATCTCCTGCTTGATCATGTTTTGCACACAGTGAGCTTTAAACTGTGACACAAGCATTGCTGTCACTCCTCACTTTATCTCCTAAAAGTGCATTTGAATCCAAAGTTTCTGGTGCGCTCTCACGTTTCGAGAGGAGTTGTGACAGGGGAGGAGCAGCGCTTGGACTCTAATCCCACAGACGAAGGGCCAGCAGGGAAACTCCTGCAGGGCATCTTCAGCACACAGTGAGCTTTGCAATTCTGCAACACACATTGCTGTAACTCCTTTTCCTGCCTGGAAGACCAATTGATTCCAACATCTCTGTGCCCACTCTCTGCTGAGCAGCAACAGAGAGAGTAGAGCAGGAATGTTTAGACTGGGCTAAAACAGCAGAAGAGCCTTGCAAAAAAGCTCCTCCTGATCATGTTTAGCACACAGTGAGCTTTAAACTGTGACACAAACATTGCTGTCACTCTTCACTCTTTCTCCTAAAAGACCATTTCAATCCAAGAACTCCGTTGCCAGCACTCTGCTGAGCAGCAGAGTGAGCAGGGATGTCTGCAATCTGTAAGGCAGTGGAAGAGACAGGCCTGAAGGCTGCTCTTGTGCTTCTTCAACACACTGAGCTTTACAACTTTGACACACACACTGTTGTCACTCCTCATTGTAGCTCCTAAAAGTGCATTTGAATCCAGCGTTTCTGGTCTCCACTCTCGTTTCCAGTGCACCAGAGGCAGGTGAGCACGAGCGCTTGGAATCCGCTCCCAGTTCCGAAGGGCAGGGAGGGAAAGTCCTTGCAGATCATCTTCAGCGCACAGTGAGCTTTGCAACTCTGAAACACACATTGCTGTCACTCCTCACTTCATCTCCTAATAATCCGTTTGAATCCATGGTCTCTCCCGCCCTCTCTCGTTTGAACAGCAGCAGTGACAGGTGAACACGATCTCTTGGCCTCTGCTCCCACAGCCGAAGAGCCCGGAGTGAAAGCTCCGGCAGGGCATCTACAGCACGCAGTCAGCTTTGCAACTGTGACACATATATTGCTCTCGCTCCGCACTTTCCTACCTCAAAGTCCAATTGAATCCAAAATCTCTGTGCCCTTTCTCTGCTGGGCAGAAGCAGAGAGAGTAGAGCAGGAACTTTTAGCCAATGCTAAAAGAGCAGAAGAGACAGTCCAGAAAGTTCCCACTGATCATCTTCAGCGCACAGCGAGCTTTGCAACTCTGCAACACACATTGCTGTCACTCCTCCCTTTTTGCCTGAAAGACCAGCTGAATCCACCATCTCTGTGCCCGCTCTCTGCTGAGCAGCAACAGAGAGAGTAGAGCAGGAATTTTTAGACCTGCCTAAAACAGCAGAAGAGCCTTGCAAAAAATCTCCTGCTTGATCATGTTTTGCACACAGTGAGCTTTAAACTGTGACACAAACATTGCTGTCACTCCTCACTTTATCTCCTAAAAGTGCATTTGAATCCAAAGTTTCTGGTGCGCTCTCTCGTTTCGATAGGAGTTGTGACAGGGGAGGAGCAGCGCTTGGACTCTAATCCCACAGACGAAGGGCCAGCAGGGAAACTCCTGCAGGGCATCTCCAGCACACAGTGAGCTTTGCAACTCTGCAACACACATTGCTGTCACTCCTCCCTTTTTGCCTGAAAGACCAGCTGAATCCACCATCTCTGTGCCCGCTCTCTGCTGAGCAGCAACAGAGAGAGTAGAGCAGGAATGTTTAGCCTGGGCTAAAACAGCAGAAGAGCCTTGCAAAAAATCTCCTGCTTGATCATGTTTTGCACACAGTGAGCTTTAAACTGTGACAGAAACATTGCTGTCACTCCTCACTTTATCTCCTAAAAGTGCATTTGAATCCAAAGTTACTGGTGCGCTCTCTCGTTTCGAGAGGAGTTGTGACAGGGGAGGAGCAGCGCTTGGACTCTAATCCCACAGACGAAGGGCCAGCAGGGAAACTCCTGCAGGGCATCTTCAGCGCACAGTGAGCTTTACAATTCTGAAACACACATTGCTGTCACTCCTCCTTTTCTTGCCTGAAAGACCAATTGATTCCAACATCTCTGTGCCCACTCTCTGCTGAGCAGCAACAGAGAGAGTAGAGCAGGAATGTTTAG
Organism: Lathamus discolor; assembly: GCF_037157495.1. NCBI lineage: Eukaryota > Metazoa > Chordata > Aves > Psittaciformes > Psittacidae > Lathamus > Lathamus discolor. Next base: position 5,028,946 of record NC_088908.1, on the reverse strand, counting down.
ACTGGGCTAAAACAGCAGAAGAGCCTTGCAAAAAAGCTCCTCCTGATCATGTTTAGCACACAGTGAGCTTTAAACTGTGACACAAACATTGCTGTCACTCTTCACTCTTTCTCCTAAAAGACCATTTCAATCCCAGAACTCCGTTGCCAGCACTCTGCTGAGCAGCAGAGTGAGCAGGGATGTCTGCAATCTGTAAGGCAGTGGAAGAGACAGGCCTGAAGGCTGCTCTTGTGCTTCTTCAACACACTGAGCTTTACAACTGTGACACACACACTGTTGTCACTCCTCATTGTAGCTCCTAAAAGTGCATTTGAATCCAGCGTTTCTGGTCTCCACTCTCGTTTCCAGTGCACCAGAGGCAGGTGAGCACGAGCGCTTGGAATCCGCTCCCAGTTCCGAAGGGCAGGGAGGGAAAGTCCTTGCAGATCATCTTCAGCGCACAGTGAGCTTTGCAACTCTGAAACACACATTGCTGTCACTCCTCACTTTATCTCCTAAAAGTGCATTTCAAGCCAACGTTTCTGGTGCGCTCTCTCGCTTCGAGAGCAGTTGTGACAGGGGAGGACGAGCGCTTGGATTCTAATTTCACAGCCGAAGGGCCAGCATGGAAACTACTGCTGGGCATCTTCAGCACACATTGAGATTCACAACTCTGAAACACATATTGCTGTCACCTCTCACTTTCCTACCTGAAAGTCCAATTGAATAATACATCTCCTGTGCTTGCTCTTTGTGAGCAGTAGCAGAATATAGCACTTACGTTTGGACTCTGCTGAAACAGCAGAAGAGACAGTCCAGAAAGTTCCCACTGATCATCTTCAGCACACAGTGAGCTTTGCAACTCTGCAACACACATTGCTGTCTCTTCTTTTCCTGCCTGAAAGACCAATTGATTCCAACACCTCTGTGCCCGCTCTCTGCTGAGCAGCAACAGAGAGAGTAGAGCAGGAATGTTTAGCCTGGGCTAAAACAGCAGAAGAGCCTTGCAAAAAATCTCCTGCTTGATCATGTTTTGCACACAGTGAGCTTTAAACTGTGACACAAGCATTGCTGTCACTCCTCACTTTATCTCCTAAAAGTGCATTTGAATCCAAAGTTTCTGGTGCGCTCTCACGTTTCGAGAGGAGTTGTGACAGGGGAGGAGCAGCGCTTGGACTCTAATCCCACAGACGAAGGGCCAGCAGGGAAACTCCTGCAGGGCATCTTCAGCACACAGTGAGCTTTGCAATTCTGCAACACACATTGCTGTAACTCCTTTTCCTGCCTGGAAGACCAATTGATTCCAACATCTCTGTGCCCACTCTCTGCTGAGCAGCAACAGAGAGAGTAGAGCAGGAATGTTTAGACTGGGCTAAAACAGCAGAAGAGCCTTGCAAAAAAGCTCCTCCTGATCATGTTTAGCACACAGTGAGCTTTAAACTGTGACACAAACATTGCTGTCACTCTTCACTCTTTCTCCTAAAAGACCATTTCAATCCAAGAACTCCGTTGCCAGCACTCTGCTGAGCAGCAGAGCGAGCAGGAATGTCTGCAATCTGTAAGGCAGTGGAAGAGACAGGCCTGAAGGCTGCTCTTGTGCTTCTTCAACACACTGAGCTTTACAACTTTGACACACACACTGTTGTCACTCCTCATTGTAGCTCCTAAAAGTGCATTTGAATCCAGCGTTTCTGGTCTCCACTCTCGTTTCAAGAGCAGCAGAGGAAGGTGAGCACGAGCGCTTGGAATCCGCACCCAGTTCCGAAGGGCAGGGAGGGAAAGTCCTTGCAGATCATCTTCAGCGCACAGTGAGCTTTGCAACTCTGAAACACACATTGCTGTCACTCCTCACTTCATCTCCTAATAATCCGTTTGAATCCATGGTCTCTCCCGCCCTCTCTCGTTTGAACAGCAGCAGTGACAGGTGAACACGATCTCTTGGCCTCTGCTCCCACAGCCGAAGAGCCCGGAGTGAAAGCTCCGGCAGGGCATCTACAGCACGCAGTCAGCTTTGCAACTGTGACACATATATTGCTCTCGCTCCGCACTTTCCTACCTCAAAGTCCAATTGAATCCAAAATCTCTGTGCCCTTTCTCTGCTGGGCAGAAGCAGAGAGAGTAGAGCAGGAACTTTTAGCCAATGCTAAAAGAGCAGAAGAGACAGTCCAGAAAGTTCCCACTGATCATCTTCAGCGCACAGCGAGCTTTGCAACTCTGCAACACACATTGCTGTCACTCCTCCCTTTTTGCCTGAAAGACCAGCTGAATCCACCATCTCTGTGCCCGCTCTCTGCTGAGCAGCAACAGAGAGAGTAGAGCAGGAATTTTTAGACCTGCCTAAAACAGCAGAAGAGCCTTGCAAAAAATCTCCTGCTTGATCATGTTTTGCACACAGTGAGCTTTAAACTGTGACACAAACATTGCTGTCACTCCTCACTTTATCTCCTAAAAGTGCATTTGAATCCAAAGTTTCTGGTGCGCTCTCTCGTTTCGATAGGAGTTGTGACAGGGGAGGAGCAGCGCTTGGACTCTAATCCCACAGACGAAGGGCCAGCAGGGAAACTCCTGCAGGGCATCTCCAGCACACAGTGAGCTTTGCAACTCTGCAACACACATTGCTGTCACTCCTCCCTTTTTGCCTGAAAGACCAGCTGAATCCACCATCTCTGTGCCCGCTCTCTGCTGAGCAGCAACAGAGAGAGTAGAGCAGGAATGTTTAGCCTGGGCTAAAACAGCAGAAGAGCCTTGCAAAAAATCTCCTGCTTGATCATGTTTTGCACACAGTGAGCTTTAAACTGTGACACAAACATTGCTGTCACTCCTCACTTTATCTCCTAAAAGTGCATTTGAATCCAAAGTTACTGGTGCGCTCTCTCGTTTCGAGAGGAGTTGTGACAGGGGAGGAGCAGCGCTTGGACTCTAATCCCACAGACGAAGGGCCAGCAGGGAAACTCCTGCAGGGCATCTTCAGCGCACAGTGAGCTTTACAATTCTGAAACACACATTGCTGTCACTCCTCCTTTTCTTGCCTGAAAGACCAATTGATTCCAACATCTCTGTGCCCACTCTCTGCTGAGCAGCAACAGAGAGAGTAGAGCAGGAATGTTTAGACTGGGCTAAAACAGCAGAAGAGCCTTGCAAAAAAGCTCCTCCTGATCATGTTTAGCACACAGTGAGCTTTAAACTGTGACACAAACATTGCTGTCACTCTTCACTCTTTCTCCTAAAAGACCATTTCAATCCCAGAACTCCGTTGCCAGCACTCTGCTGAGCAGCAGAGTGAGCAGGGATGTCTGCAATCTGTAAGGCAGTGGAAGAGACAGGCCTGAAGGCTGCTCTTGTGCTTCTTCAACACACTGAGCTTTACAACTGTGACACACACACTGTTGTCACTCCTCATTGTAGCTCCTAAAAGTGCATTTGAATCCAGCGTTTCTGGTCTCCACTCTCGTTTCCAGTGCACCAGAGGCAGGTGAGCACGAGCGCTTGGAATCCGCTCCCAGTTCCGAAGGGCAGGGAGGGAAAGTCCTTGCAGATCATCTTCAGCGCACAGTGAGCTTTGCAACTCTGAAACACACATTGCTGTCACTCCTCACTTTATCTCCTAAAAGTGCATTTCAAGCCAACGTTTCTGGTGCGCTCTCTCACTTTGAGAGCAGTTGTGACAGGGGAGGACGAGCGCTTGGATTCTAATTTCACAGCCGAAGGGCCAGCATGGAAACTACTGCTGGGCATCTTCAGCACACATTGAGATTCGCAACTCTGAAACACATATTGCTGTCACCTCTCACTTTCCTACCTGAAAGTCCAATTGAATAATACATCTCCTGTGCTTGCTCTTTGTGAGCAGTAGCAGAATATAGCACTTACGTTTGGACTCTGCTGAAACAGCAGAAGAGACAGTCCAGAAAGTTCCCACTGATCATCTTCAGCACACAGTGAGCTTTGCAACTCTACAACACACATTGCTGTCTCTTCTTTTCCTGCCTGAAAGACCAGCTGAATCCACCATCTCTGTGCCCGCTCTCTGCTGAGCAGCAACAGAGAGAGTAGAGCAGGAATGTTCAGCCTGGGCTAAAACAGCAGAAGAGCCTTGCAAAAAATCTCCTGCTTGATCATGTTTTGCACACAGTGAGCTTTAAACTGTGACACAAACATTGCTGTCACTCCTCACTTTATCTCCTAAAAGTGCATTTGAATCCAAAGTTTCTGGTGAGCTCTCACGTTTCGAGAGGAGTTGTGACAGGGGAGGAGCAGCGCTTGGACTCTAATCCCACAGACGAAGGGCCAGCAGGGAAACTCCTGCAGGGCATCTTCAGCGCACAGTGAGCTTTACAATTCTGAAACACACATTGCTGTCACTCCTCCTTTTCTTGCCTGAAAGACCAATTGATTCCAACATCTCTGTGCCCACTCTCTGCTGAGCAGCAACAGAGAGAGTAGAGCAGGAATGTTTAGACTGGGCTAAAACAGCAGAAGAGCCTTGCAAAAAAGCTCCTCCTGATCATGTTTAGCACACAGTGAGCTTTAAACTGTGACACAAACATTGCTGTCACTCTTCACTCTTTCTCCTAAAAGACCATTTCAATCCCAGAACTCCGTTGCCAGCACTCTGCTGAGCAGAAGAGTGAGCAGGAATGTCTGCAATCTGTAAGGCAGTGGAAGAGACAGGCCTGAAGGCTGCTCTTGTGCTTCTTCAACACACTGAGCTTTACAACTGTGACACACACACTGTTGTCACTCCTCATTGTAGCTCCTAAAAGTGCATTTGAATCCAGCGTTTCTGGTCTCCACTCTCGTTTCAAGAGCAGCAGAGGAAGGTGAGCACGAGCGCTTGGAATCCGCTCCCAGTTCCGAAGGGCAGGGAGGGAAAGTCCTTGCAGATCATCTTCAGCGCACAGTGAGCTTTGCAACTCTGAAACACACATTGCTGTCACTCCTCACTTTATCTCCTAAAAGTGCATTTCAAGCCAACGCTTCTGGTGCGCTCTCTCGCTTCGAGAGCAGTTGTGACAGGGGAGGACGAGCGCTTGGATTCTAATTTCACAGCCGAAGGGCCAGCATGGAAACTACTGCTGGGCATCTTCAGCACACATTGAGATTCACAACTCTGAAACACATATTGCTGTCACCTCTCACTTTCCTACCTGAAAGTCCAATTGAATAATACATCTCCTGTGCTTGCTCTTTGTGAGCAGTAGCAGAATATAGCACTTACGTTTGGACTCTGCTGAAACAGCAGAAGAGACAGTCCAGAAAGTTCCCACTGATCATCTTCAGCACACAGTGAGCTTTGCAACTCTGCAACACACATTGCTGTCTCTTCTTTTCCTGCCTGAAAGACCAGCTGAATCCACCATCTCTGTGCCCGCTCTCTGCTGAGCAGCAACAGAGAGAGTAGAGCAGGAATGTTTAGACCTGCCTAAAACAGCAGAAGAGCCTTGCAAAAAATCTCCTGCTTGATCATGTTTTGCACACAGTGAGCTTTAAACTGTGACACAAGCATTGCTGTCACTCCTCACTTTATCTCCTAAAAGTGCATTTGAATCCAAAGTTTCTGGTGAGCTCTCACGTTTCGAGAGGAGTTGTGACAGGGGAGGAGCAGCGCTTGGACTCTAATCCCACAGACGAAGGGCCAGCAGGGAAACTCCTGCAGGGCATCTTCAGCACACAGTGAGCTTTGCAATTCTGCAACACACATTGCTGTAACTCCTTTTCCTGCCTGGAAGACCAATTGATTCCAACATCTCTGTGCCCACTCTCTGCTGAGCAGCAACAGAGAGAAGGAATGTTTAGATTGGGCTAAAACAGCAGAAGAGCCTTGCAAAAAAGCTCCTCCTGATCATGTTTAGCACACAGTGAGCTTTAAACTGTGACACAAACATTGCTGTCACTCTTCACTCTTTCTCCTAAAAGACCATTTCAATCCAAGAACTCCGTTGCCAGCACTCTGCTGAGCAGCAGAGTGAGCAGGAATGTCTGCAATCTGTAAGGCAGTGGAAGAGACAGGCCTGAAGGCTGCTCTTGTGCTTCTTCAACACACTGAGCTTTACAACTGTGACACACACACTGTTGTCACTCCTCATTGTAGCTCCTAAAAGTGCATTTGAATCCAGCGTTTCTGGTCTCCACTCTCGTTTCAAGAGCAGCAGAGGAAGGTGAGCACGAGCGCTTGGAATCCGTTCCCAGTTCCGAAGGGCAGGGAGGGAAAGTCCTTGCAGATCATCTTCAGCGCACAGTGAGCTTTGCAACTCTGAAACACACATTGCTGTCACTCCTCACTTCATCTCCTAATAATCCGTTTGAATCCATGGTCTCTCCCGCCCTCTCTCGTTTGAACAGCAGCAGTGACAGGTGAACACGATCTCTTGGCCTCTGCTCCCACAGCCGAAGAGCCCGGAGTGAAAGCTCCGGCAGGGCATCTTCAGCACGCAGTCAGCTTTGCAACTGTGACACATATATTGCTCTCGCTCCGCACTTTCCTACCTCAAAGTCCAATTGAATCCAAAATCTCTGTGCCCTTTCTCTGCTGGGCAGAAGCAGAGAGAGTAGAGCAGGAACCTTTAGCCAATGCTAAAAGAGCAGAAGAGACAGTCCAGAAAGTTCCCACTGATCATCTTCAGCGCACAGCGAGCTTTGCAACTCTGCAACACACATTGCTGTCACTCCTCCCTTTTTGCCTGAAAGACCAGCTGAATCCACCATCTCTGTGCCCGCTCTCTGCTGAGCAGCAACAGAGAGAGTAGAGCAGGAATTTTTAGACCTGCCTAAAACAGCAGAAGAGCCTTGAAAAAAATCTCCTGCTTGATCATGTTTTGCACACAGTGAGCTTTAAACTGTGACACAAACATTGCTGTCACTCCTCACTTTATCTCCTAAAAGTGCATTTGAATCCAAAGTTTCTGGTGCGCTCTCACGTTTCGAGAGGAGTTGTGACAGGGGAGGAGCAGCGCTTGGACTCTAATCCCACAGACGAAGGGCCAGCAGGGAAACTCCTGCAGGGCATCTTCAGCGCACAGTGAGCTTTACAATTCTGAAACACACATTGCTGTCACTCCTCCTTTTCTTGCCTGAAAGACCAATTGATTCCAACATCTCTGTGCCCACTCTCTGCTGAGCAGCAACAGAGAGAGTAGAGCAGGAATGTTTAGACTGGGCTAAAACAGCAGAAGAGCCTTGCAAAAAAGCTCCTCCTGATCATGTTTAGCACACAGTGAGCTTTAAACTGTGACACAAACATTGCTGTCACTCTTCACTCTTTCTCCTAAAAGACCATTTCAATCCCAGAACTCCGTTGCCATCACTCTGCTGAGCAGCAGAGTGAGCAGGGATGTCTGCAATCTGTAAGGCAGTGGAAGAGACAGGCCTGAAGGCTGCTCTTGTGCTTCTTCAACACACTGAGCTTTACAACTTTGACACACACACTGTTGTCACTCCTCATTGTAGCTCCTAAAAGTGCATTTGAATCCAGCGTTTCTGGTCTCCACTCTCGTTTCCAGTGCACCAGAGGCAGGTGAGCACGAGCGCTTGGAATCCGCTCCCAGTTCCGAAGGGCAGGGAGGGAAAGTCCTTGCAGATCATCTTCAGCGCACAGTGAGCTTTGCAACTCTGAAACACACATTGCTGTCACTCCTCACTTTATCTCCTAAAAGTGCATTTCAAGCCAACGTTTCTGGTGCGCTCTCTCGCTTCGAGAGCAGTTGTGACAGGGGAGGACGAGCGCTTGGATTCTAATTTCACAGCCGAAGGGCCAGCATGGAAACTACTGCTGGGCATCTTCAGCACACATTGAGATTCACAACTCTGAAACACATATTGCTGTCACCTCTCACTTTCCTACCTGAAAGTCCAATTGAATAATACATCTCCTGTGCTTGCTCTTTGTGAGCAGTAGCAGAATATAGCACTTACGTTTGGACTCTGCTGAAACAGCAGAAGAGACAGTCCAGAAAGTTCCCACTGATCATCTTCAGCACACAGTGAGCTTTGCAACTCTGCAACACACATTGCTGTCTCTTCTTTTCCTGCCTGAAAGACCAATTGATTCCAACACCTCTGTGCCCGCTCTCTGCTGAGCAGCAACAGAGAGAGTAGAGCAGGAATTTTTAGCCTGGGCTAAAACAGCAGAAGAGCCTTGCAAAAAATCTCCTGCTTGATCATGTTTTGCACACAGTGAGCTTTAAACTGTGACACAAACATTGCTGTCACTCCTCACTTTATCTCCTAAAAGTGCATTTGAATCCAAAGTTTCTGGTGCGCTCTCTCGTTTCGAGAGGAGTTGTGACAGGGGAGGAGCAGCGCTTGGACTCTAATCCCACAGACGAAGGGCCAGCAGGGAAACTCCTGCAGGGCATCTTCAGCACACAGTGAGCTTTGCAATTCTGCAACACACATTGCTGTAACTCCTTTTCCTGCCTGGAAGACCAATTGATTCCAACATCTCTGTGCCCACTCTCTGCTGAGCAGCAACAGAGAGAAGGAATGTTTAGATTGGGCTAAAACAGCAGAAGAGCCTTGCAAAAAAGCTCCTCCTGATCATGTTTAGCACACAGTGAGCTTTAAACTGTGACACAAACATTGCTGTCACTCTTCACTCTTTCTCCTAAAAGACCATTTCAATCCAAGAACTCCGTTGCCAGCACTCTGCTGAGCAGCAGAGTGAGCAGGAATGTCTGCAATCTGTAAGGCAGTGGAAGAGACAGGCCTGAAGGCTGCTCTTGTGCTTCTTCAACACACTGAGCTTTACAACTGTGACACACACACTGTTGTCACTCCTCATTGTAGCTCCTAAAAGTGCATTTGAATCCAGCGTTTCTGGTCTCCACTCTCGTTTCAAGAGCAGCAGAGGAAGGTGAGCACGAGCGCTTGGAATCCGCTCCCAGTTCCGAAGGGCAGGGAGGGAAAGTCCTTGCAGATCATCTTCAGCGCACAGTGAGCTTTGCAACTCTGAAACACACATTGCTGTCACTCCTCACTTCATCTCCTAATAATCCGTTTGAATCCATGGTCTCTCCCGCCCTCTCTCGTTTGAACAGCAGCAGTGACAGGTGAACACGATCTCTTGGCCTCTGCTCCCACAGCCGAAGAGCCCGGAGTGAAAGCTCCGGCAGGGCATCTTCAGCACGCAGTCAGCTTTGCAACTGTGACACATATATTGCTCTCGCTCCGCACTTTCCTACCTCAAAGTCCAATTGAATCCAAAATCTCTGTGCCCTTTCTCTGCTGGGCAGAAGCAGAGAGAGTAGAGCAGGAACTTTTAGCCAATGCTAAAAGAGCAGAAGAGACAGTCCAGAAAGTTCCCACTGATCATCTTCAGCGCACAGCGAGCTTTGCAACTCTGCAACACACATTGCTGTCACTCCTCCCTTTTTGCCTGAAAGACCAGCTGAATCCACCATCTCTGTGCCCGCTCTCTGCTGAGCAGCAACAGAGAGAGTAGAGCAGGAATTTTTAGACCTGCCTAAAACAGCAGAAGAGCCTTGAAAAAAATCTCCTGTTTGATCATGTTTTGCACACAGTGAGCTTTAAACTGTGACACAAACATTGCTGTCACTCCTCACTTTATCTCCTAAAAGTGCATTTCAAGCCAACGTTTCTGGTGCGCTCTCTCGCTTCGAGAGCAGTTGTGACAGGGGAGGACGAGCGCTTGGATTCTAATTTCACAGCCGAAGGGCCAGCATGGAAACTACTGCTGGGCATCTTCAGCACACATTGAGATTCACAACTCTGAAACACATATTGCTGTCACCTCTCACTTTCCTACCTGAAAGTCCAATTGAATAATACATCTCCTGTGCTTGCTCTTTGTGAGCAGTAGCAGAATATAGCACTTACGTTTGGACTCTGCTGAAACAGCAGAAGAGACAGTCCAGAAAGTTCCCACTGATCATCTTCAGCACACAGTGAGCTTTGCAACTCTGCAACACACATTGCTGTCTCTTCTTTTCCTGCCTGAAAGACCAATTGATTCCAACACCTCTGTGCCCGCTCTCTGCTGAGCAGCAACAGAGAGAGTAGAGCAGGAATGTTTAGCCTGGGCTAAAACAGCAGAAGAGCCTTGCAAAAAATCTCCTGCTTGATCATGTTTTGCACACAGTGAGCTTTAAACTGTGACACAAACATTGCTGTCACTCCTCACTTTATCTCCTAAAAGTGCATTTGAATCCAAAGTTTCTGGTGCGCTCTCACGTTTCGAGAGGAGTTGTGACAGGGGAGGAGCAGCGCTTGGACTCTAATCCCACAGACGAAGGGCCAGCAGGGAAACTCCTGCAGGGCATCTTCAGCACACAGTGAGCTTTGCAATTCTGCAACACACATTGCTGTAACTCCTTTTCCTGCCTGGAAGACCAATTGATTCCAACATCTCTGTGCCCACTCTCTGCTGAGCAGCAACAGAGAGAAGGAATGTTTAGATTGGGCTAAAACAGCAGAAGAGCCTTGCAAAAAAGCTCCTCCTGATCATGTTTAGCACACAGTGAGCTTTAAACTGTGACACAAACATTGCTGTCACTCTTCACTCTTTCTCCTAAAAGACCATTTCAATCCAAGAACTCCGTTGCCAGCACTCTGCTGAGCAGCAGAGTGAGCAGGAATGTCTGCAATCTGTAAGGCAGTGGAAGAGACAGGCCTGAAGGCTGCTCTTGTGCTTCTTCAACACACTGAGCTTTACAACTGTGACACACACACTGTTGTCACTCCTCATTGTAGCTCCTAAAAGTGCATTTGAATCCAGCGTTTCTGGTCTCCACTCTCGTTTCAAGAGCAGCAGAGGAAGGTGAGCACGAGCGCTTGGAATCCGCTCCCAGTTCCGAAGGGCAGGGAGGGAAAGTCCTTGCAGATCATCTTCAGCGCACAGTGAGCTTTGCAACTCTGAAACACACATTGCTGTCACTCCTCACTTCATCTCCTAATAATCCGTTTGAATCCATGGTCTCTCCCGCCCTCTCTCGTTTGAACAGCAGCAGTGACAGGTGAACACGATCTCTTGGCCTCTGCTCCCACAGCCGAAGAGCCCGGAGTGAAAGCTCCGGCAGGGCATCTTCAGCACGCAGTCAGCTTTGCAACTGTGACACATATATTGCTCTCGCTCCGCACTTTCCTACCTCAAAGTCCAATTGAATCCAAAATCTCTGTGCCCTTTCTCTGCTGGGCAGAAGCAGAGAGAGTAGAGCAGGAACCTTTAGCCAATGCTAAAAGAGCAGAAGAGACAGTCCAGAAAGTTCCCACTGATCATCTTCAGCGCACAGCGAGCTTTGCAACTCTGCAACACACATTGCTGTCACTCCTCCCTTTTTGCCTGAAAGACCAGCTGAATCCACCATCTCTGTGCCCGCTCTCTGCTGAGCAGCAACAGAGAGAGTAGAGCAGGAATTTTTAGACCTGCCTAAAACAGCAGAAGAGCCTTGAAAAAAATCTCCTGCTTGATCATGTTTTGCACACAGTGAGCTTTAAACTGTGACACAAACATTGCTGTCACTCCTCACTTTATCTCCTAAAAGTGCATTTGAATCCAAAGTTTCTGGTGCGCTCTCACGTTTCGAGAGGAGTTGTGACAGGGGAGGAGCAGCGCTTGGACTCTAATCCCACAGACGAAGGGCCAGCAGGGAAACTCCTGCAGGGCATCTTCAGCGCACAGTGAGCTTTACAATTCTGAAACACACATTGCTGTCACTCCTCCTTTTCTTGCCTGAAAGACCAATTGATTCCAACATCTCTGTGCCCACTCTCTGCTGAGCAGCAACAGAGAGAGTAGAGCAGGAATGTTTAGACTGGGCTAAAACAGCAGAAGAGCCTTGCAAAAAAGCTCCTCCTGATCATGTTTAGCACACAGTGAGCTTTAAACTGTGACACAAACATTGCTGTCACTCTTCACTCTTTCTCCTAAAAGACCATTTCAATCCCAGAACTCCGTTGCCATCACTCTGCTGAGCAGCAGAGTGAGCAGGGATGTCTGCAATCTGTAAGGCAGTGGAAGAGACAGGCCTGAAGGCTGCTCTTGTGCTTCTTCAACACACTGAGCTTTACAACTTTGACACACACACTGTTGTCACTCCTCATTGTAGCTCCTAAAAGTGCATTTGAATCCAGCGTTTCTGGTCTCCACTCTCGTTTCCAGTGCAGCAGAGGCAGGTGAGCACGAGCGCTTGGAATCCGCTCCCAGTTCCGAAGGGCAGGGAGGGAAAGTCCTTGCAGATCATCTTCAGCGCACAGTGAGCTTTGCAACTCTGAAACACACATTGCTGTCACTCCTCACTTTATCTCCTAAAAGTGCATTTCAAGCCAACGTTTCTGGTGCGCTCTCTCGCTTCGAGAGCAGTTGTGACAGGGGAGGACGAGCGCTTGGATTCTAATTTCACAGCCGAAGGGCCAGCATGGAAACTACTGCTGGGCATCTTCAGCACACATTGAGATTCACAACTCTGAAACACATATTGCTGTCACCTCTCACTTTCCTACCTGAAAGTCCAATTGAATAATACATCTCCTGTGCTTGCTCTTTGTGAGCAGTAGCAGAATATAGCACTTACGTTTGGACTCTGCTGAAACAGCAGAAGAGACAGTCCAGAAAGTTCCCACTGATCATCTTCAGCACACAGTGAGCTTTGCAACTCTGCAACACACATTGCTGTCTCTTCTTTTCCTGCCTGAAAGACCAATTGATTCCAACACCTCTGTGCCCGCTCTCTGCTGAGCAGCAACAGAGAGAGTAGAGCAGGAATTTTTAGCCTGGGCTAAAACAGCAGAAGAGCCTTGCAAAAAATCTCCTGCTTGATCATGTTTTGCACACAGTGAGCTTTAAACTGTGACACAAACATTGCTGTCACTCCTCACTTTATCTCCTAAAAGTGCATTTGAATCCAAAGTTTCTGGTGCGCTCTCTCGTTTGGAGAGGAGTTGTGACAGGGGAGGAGCAGCGCTTGGACTCTAATCCCACAGACGAAGGGCCAGCAGGGAAACTCCTGCAGGGCATCTTCAGCACACAGTGAGCTTTGCAATTCTGCAACACACATTGCTGTAACTCCTTTTCCTGCCTGGAAGACCAATTGATTCCAACATCTCTGTGCCCACTCTCTGCTGAGCAGCAACAGAGAGAAGGAATGTTTAGATTGGGCTAAAACAGCAGAAGAGCCTTGCAAAAAAGCTCCTCCTGATCATGTTTAGCACACAGTGAGCTTTAAACTGTGACACAAACATTGCTGTCACTCTTCACTCTTTCTCCTAAAAGACCATTTCAATCCAAGAACTCCGTTGCCAGCACTCTGCTGAGCAGCAGAGTGAGCAGGAATGTCTGCAATCTGTAAGGCAGTGGAAGAGACAGGCCTGAAGGCTGCTCTTGTGCTTCTTCAACACACTGAGCTTTACAACTGTGACACACACACTGTTGTCACTCCTCATTGTAGCTCCTAAAAGTGCATTTGAATCCAGCGTTTCTGGTCTCCACTCTCGTTTCAAGAGCAGCAGAGGAAGGTGAGCACGAGCGCTTGGAATCCGCTCCCAGTTCCGAAGGGCAGGGAGGGAAAGTCCTTGCAGATCATCTTCAGCGCACAGTGAGCTTTGCAACTCTGAAACACACATTGCTGTCACTCCTCACTTCATCTCCTAATAATCCGTTTGAATCCATGGTCTCTCCCGCCCTCTCTCGTTTGAACAGCAGCAGTGACAGGTGAACACGATCTCTTGGCCTCTGCTCCCACAGCTGAAGAGCCCGGAGTGAAAGCTCCGGCAGGGCATCTTCAGCACGCAGTCAGCTTTGCAACTGTGACACATATATTGCTCTCGCTCCGCACTTTCCTACCTCAAAGTCCAATTGAATCCAAAATCTCTGTGCCCTTTCTCTGCTGGGCAGAAGCAGAGAGAGTAGAGCAGGAACTTTTAGCCAATGCTAAAAGAGCAGAAGAGACAGTCCAGAAAGTTCCCACTGATCATCTTCAGCGCACAGCGAGCTTTGCAACTCTGCAACACACATTGCTGTCACTCCTCCCTTTTTGCCTGAAAGACCAGCTGAATCCACCATCTCTGTGCCCGCTCTCTGCTGAGCAGCAACAGAGAGAGTAGAGCAGGAATTTTTAGACCTGCCTAAAACAGCAGAAGAGCCTTGAAAAAAATCTCCTGTTTGATCATGTTTTGCACACAGTGAGCTTTAAACTGTGACACAAACATTGCTGTCACTCCTCACTTTATCTCCTAAAAGTGCATTTCAAGCCAACGTTTCTGGTGCGCTCTCTCGCTTCGAGAGCAGTTGTGACAGGGGAGGACGAGCGCTTGGATTCTAATTTCACAGCCGAAGGGCCAGCATGGAAACTACTGCTGGGCATCTTCAGCACACATTGAGATTCACAACTCTGAAACACATATTGCTGTCACCTCTCACTTTCCTACCTGAAAGTCCAATTGAATAATACATCTCCTGTGCTTGCTCTTTGTGAGCAGTAGCAGAATATAGCACTTACGTTTGGACTCTGCTGAAACAGCAGAAGAGACAGTCCAGAAAGTTCCCACTGATCATCTTCAGCACACAGTGAGCTTTGCAACTCTGCAACACACATTGCTGTCTCTTCTTTTCCTGCCTGAAAGACCAATTGATTCCAACACCTCTGTGCCCGCTCTCTGCTGAGCAGCAACAGAGAGAGTAGAGCAGGAATGTTTAGCCTGGGCTAAAACAGCAGAAGAGCCTTGCAAAAAATCTCCTGCTTGATCATGTTTTGCACACAGTGAGCTTTAAACTGTGACACAAACATTGCTGTCACTCCTCACTTTATCTCCTAAAAGTGCATTTGAATCCAAAGTTTCTGGTGCGCTCTCACGTTTCGAGAGGAGTTGTGACAGGGGAGGAGCAGCGCTTGGACTCTAATCCCACAGACGAAGGGCCAGCAGGGAAACTCCTGCAGGGCATCTTCAGCACACAGTGAGCTTTGCAATTCTGCAACACACATTGCTGTAACTCCTTTTCCTGCCTGGAAGACCAATTGATTCCAACATCTCTGTGCCCACTCTCTGCTGAGCAGCAACAGAGAGAAGGAATGTTTAGATTGGGCTAAAACAGCAGAAGAGCCTTGCAAAAAAGCTCCTCCTGATCATGTTTAGCACACAGTGAGCTTTAAACTGTGACACAAACATTGCTGTCACTCTTCACTCTTTCTCCTAAAAGACCATTTCAATTTAAGAACTCCGTTGCCAGCACTCTGCTGAGCAGCAGAGTGAGCAGGAATGTCTGCAATCTGTAAGGCAGTGGAAGAGACAGGCCTGAAGGCTGCTCTTGTGCTTCTTCAACACACTGAGCTTTACAACTGTGACACACACACTGTTGTCACTCCTCATTGTAGCTCCTAAAAGTGCATTTGAATCCAGCGTTTCTGGTCTCCACTCTCGTTTCAAGAGCAGCAGAGGAAGGTGAGCACGAGCGCTTGGAATCCGCTCCCAGTTCCGAAGGGCAGGGAGGGAAAGTCCTTGCAGATCATCTTCAGCGCACAGTGAGCTTTGCAACTCTGAAACACACATTGCTGTCACTCCTCACTTCATCTCCTAATAATCCGTTTGAATCCATGGTCTCTCCCGCCCTCTCTCGTTTGAACAGCAGCAGTGACAGGTGAACACGATCTCTTGGCCTCTGCTCCCACAGCCGAAGAGCCCGGAGTGAAAGCTCCGGCAGGGCATCTTCAGCACGCAGTCAGCTTTGCAACTGTGACACATATATTGCTCTCGCTCCGCACTTTCCTACCTCAAAGTCCAATTGAATCCAAAATCTCTGTGCCCTTTCTCTGCTGGGCATAAGCAGAGAGAGTAGAGCAGGAACCTTTAGCCAATGCTAAAAGAGCAGAAGAGACAGTCCAGAAAGTTCCCACTGATCATCTTCAGCGCACAGCGAGCTTTGCAACTCTGCAACACACATTGCTGTCACTCCTCCCTTTTTGCCTGAAAGACCAGCTGAATCCACCATCTCTGTGCCCGCTCTCTGCTGAGCAGCAACAGAGAGAGTAGAGCAGGAATTTTTAGACCTGCCTAAAACAGCAGAAGAGCCTTGAAAAAAATCTCCTGCTTGATCATGTTTTGCACACAGTGAGCTTTAAACTGTGACACAAACATTGCTGTCACTCCTCACTTTATCTCCTAAAAGTGCATTTGAATCCAGCGTTTCTGGTCTCCACTCTCGTTTCCAGTGCAGCAGAGGCAGGTGAGCACGAGCGCTTGGAATCCGCTCCCAGTTCCGAAGGGCAGGGAGGGAAAGTCCTTGCAGATCATCTTCAGCGCACAGTGAGCTTTGCAACTCTGAAACACACATTGCTGTCACTCCTCACTTTATCTCCTAAAAGTGCATTTCAAGCCAACGTTTCTGGTGCGCTCTCTCGCTTCGAGAGCAGTTGTGACAGGGGAGGACGAGCGCTTGGATTCTAATTTCACAGCCGAAGGGCCAGCATGGAAACTACTGCTGGGCATCTTCAGCACACATTGAGATTCGCAACTCTGAAACACATATTGCTGTCACCTCTCACTTTCCTACCTGAAAGTCCAATTGAATAATACATCTCCTGTGCTTGCTCTTTGTGAGCAGTAGCAGAATATAGCACTTACGTTTGGACTCTGCTGAAACAGCAGAAGAGACAGTCCAGAAAGTTCCCACTGATCATCTTCAGCACACAGTGAGCTTTGCAACTCTACAACACACATTGCTGTCTCTTCTTTTCCTGCCTGAAAGACCAGCTGAATCCACCATCTCTGTGCCCGCTCTCTGCTGAGCAGCAACAGAGAGAGTAGAGCAGGAATGTTCAGCCTGGGCTAAAACAGCAGAAGAGCCTTGCAAAAAATCTCCTGCTTGATCATGTTTTGCACACAGTGAGCTTTAAACTGTGACACAAACATTGCTGTCACTCCTCACTTTATCTCCTAAAAGTGCATTTGAATCCAAAGTTTCTGGTGCGCTCTCTCGTTTCGAGAGGAGTTGTGACAGGGGAGGAGCAGCGCTTGGACTCTAATCCCACAGACGAAGGGCCAGCAGGGAAACTCCTGCAGGGCATCTTCAGCGCACAGTGAGCTTTACAATTCTGAAACACACATTGCTGTCACTCCTCCTTTTCTTGCCTGAAAGACCAATTGATTCCAACATCTCTGTGCCCACTCTCTGCTGAGCAGCAACAGAGAGAGTAGAGCAGGAATGTTTAGACTGGGCTAAAACAGCAGAAGAGCCTTGCAAAAAAGCTCCTCCTGATCATGTTTAGCACACAGTGAGCTTTAAACTGTGACACAAACATTGCTGTCACTCTTCACTCTTTCTCCTAAAAGACCATTTCAATCCCAGAACTCCATTGCCAGCACTCTGCTGATCAGCAGAGTGAGCAGGAATGTCTGCAATCTGTAAGGCAGTGGAAGAGACAGGCCTGAAGGCTGCTCTTGTGCTTCTTCAACACACTGAGCTTTACAACTGTGACACACACACTGTTGTCACTCCTCATTGTAGCTCCTAAAAGTGCATTTGAATCCAGCGTTTCTGGTCTCCACTCTCGTTTCCAGTGCAGCAGAGGCAGGTGAGCACGAGCGCTTGGAATCCGCTCCCAGTTCCGAAGGGCAGGGAGGGAAAGTCCTTGCAGATCATCTTCAGCGCACAGTGAGCTTTGCAACTCTGAAACACACATTGCTGTCACTCCTCACTTTATCTCCTAAAAGTGCATTTCAAGCCAACGTTTCTGGTGCGCTCTCTCGCTTCGAGAGCAGTTGTGACAGGGGAGGACGAGCGCTTGGATTCTAATTTCACAGCCGAAGGGCCAGCATGGAAACTACTGCTGGGCATCTTCAGCACACATTGAGATTCACAACTCTGAAACACATATTGCTGTCACCTCTCACTTTCCTACCTGAAAGTCCAATTGAATAATACATCTCCTGTGCTTGCTCTTTGTGAGCAGTAGCAGAATATAGCACTTACGTTTGGACTCTGCTGAAACAGCAGAAGAGACAGTCCAGAAAGTTCCCACTGATCATCTTCAGCACACAGTGAGCTTTGCAACTCTACAACACACATTGCTGTCTCTTCTTTTCCTGCCTGAAAGACCAGCTGAATCCACCATCTCTGTGCCCGCTCTCTGCTGAGCAGCAACAGAGAGAGTAGAGCAGGAATGTTCAGCCTGGGCTAAAACAGCAGAAGAGCCTTGCAAAAAATCTCCTGCTTGATCATGTTTTGCACACAGTGAGCTTTAAACTGTGACACAAACATTGCTGTCACTCCTCACTTTATCTCCTAAAAGTGCATTTGAATCCAAAGTTTCTGGTGCGCTCTCTCGTTTCGAGAGGAGTTGTGACAGGGGAGGAGCAGCGCTTGGACTCTAATCCCACAGAAGAAGGGCCAGCAGGGAAACTCCTGCAGGGCATCTTCAGCGCACAGTGAGCTTTACAATTCTGAAACACACATTGCTGTCACTCCTCCTTTTCTTGCCTGAAAGACCAATTGATTCCAACATCTCTGTGCCCACTCTCTGCTGAGCAGCAACAGAGAGAGTAGAGCAGGAATGTTTAGACTGGGCTAAAACAGCAGAAGAGCCTTGCAAAAAAGCTCCTCCTGATCATGTTTAGCACACAGTGAGCTTTAAACTGTGACACAAACATTGCTGTCACTCTTCACTCTTTCTCCTAAAAGACCATTTCAATCCCAGAACTCCGTTGCCAGCACTCTGCTGAGCAGCAGAGTGAGCAGGGATGTCTGCAATCTGTAAGGCAGTGGAAGAGACAGGCCTGAAGGCTGCTCTTGTGCTTCTTCAACACACTGAGCTTTACAACTGTGACACACACACTGTTGTCACTCCTCATTGTAGCTCCTAAAAGTGCATTTGAATCCAGCGTTTCTGGTCTCCACTCTCGTTTCAAGAGCAGCAGAGGAAGGTGAGCACGAGCGCTTGGAATCCGCTCCCAGTTCCGAAGGGCAGGGAGGGAAAGTCCTTGCAGATCATCTTCAGCGCACAGTGAGCTTTGCAACTCTGAAACACACATTGCTGTCACTCCTCACTTTATCTCCTAAAAGTGCATTTCAAGCCAACGTTTCTGGTGCGCTCTCTCGCTTCGAGAGCAGTTGTGACAGGGGAGGACGAGCGCTTGGATTCTAATTTCACAGCCGAAGGGCCAGCATGGAAACTACTGCTGGGCATCTTCAGCACACATTGAGATTCACAACTCTGAAACACATATTGCTGTCACCTCTCACTTTCCTACCTGAAAGTCCAATTGAATAATACATCTCCTGTGCTTGCTCTTTGTGAGCAGTAGCAGAATATAGCACTTACATTTGGACTCTGCTGAAACAGCAGAAGAGACAGTCCAGAAAGATCCCACTGATCATCTTCAGCACACAGTGAGCTTTGCAACTCTGCAACACACATTGCTGTCTCTTCTTTTCCTGCCTGAAAGACCAGCTGAATCCACCATCTCTGTGCCCGCTCTCTGCTGAGCAGCAACAGAGAGAGTAGAGCAGGAATGTTTAGCCTGGGCTAAAACAGCAGAAGAGCCTTGCAAAAAATCTCCTGCTTGATCATGTTTTGCACACAGTGAGCTTTAAACTGTGACACAAACATTGCTGTCACTCCTCACTTTATCTCCTAAAAGTGCATTTGAATCCAAAGTTTCTGGTGCGCTCTCACGTTTCGAGAGGAGTTGTGACAGGGGAGGAGCAGCGCTTGGACTCTAATCCCACAGACGAAGGGCCAGCAGGGAAACTCCTGCAGGGCATCTTCAGCACACAGTGAGCTTTGCAATTCTGCAACACACATTGCTGTAACTCCTTTTCCTGCCTGGAAGACCAATTGATTCCAACATCTCTGTGCCCACTCTCTGCTGAGCAGCAACAGAGGGAAGGAATGTTTAGATTGGGCTAAAACAGCAGAAGAGCCTTGCAAAAAAGCTCCTCCTGATCATGTTTAGCACACAGTGAGCTTTAAACTGTGACACAAACATTGCTGTCACTCTTCACTCTTTCTCCTAAAAGACCATTTCAATCCAAGAACTCCGTTGCCAGCACTCTGCTGAGCAGCAGAGTGAGCAGGAATGTCTGCAATCTGTAAGGCAGTGGAAGAGACAGGCCTGAAGGCTGCTCTTGTGCTTCTTCAACACACTGAGCTTTACAACTGTGACACACACACTGTTGTCACTCCTCATTGTAGCTCCTAAAAGTGCATTTGAATCCAGCGTTTCTGGTCTCCACTCTCGTTTCAAGAGCAGCAGAGGAAGGTGAGCACGAGCGCTTGGAATCCGTTCCCAGTTCCGAAGGGCAGGGAGGGAAAGTCCTTGCAGATCATCTTCAGCGCACAGTGAGCTTTGCAACTCTGAAACACACATTGCTGTCACTCCTCACTTCATCTCCTAATAATCCGTTTGAATCCATGGTCTCTCCCGCCCTCTCTCGTTTGAACAGCAGCAGTGACAGGTGAACACGATCTCTTGGCCTCTGCTCCCACAGCCGAAGAGCCCGGAGTGAAAGCTCCGGCAGGGCATCTTCAGCACGCAGTCAGCTTTGCAACTGTGACACATATATTGCTCTCGCTCCGCACTTTCCTACCTCAAAGTCCAATTGAATCCAAAATCTCTGTGCCCTTTCTCTGCTGGGCAGAAGCAGAGAGAGTAGAGCAGGAACCTTTAGCCAATGCTAAAAGAGCAGAAGAGACAGTCCAGAAAGTTCCCACTGATCATCTTCAGCGCACAGCGAGCTTTGCAACTCTGCAACACACATTGCTGTCACTCCTCCCTTTTTGCCTGAAAGACCAATTGATTCCAACATCTCTGTGCCCCCTCTCTGCTGAGCAGCAACAGAGAGAGTAGAGCAGGAATTTTTAGACCTGCCTAAAACAGCAGAAGAGCCTTGAAAAAAATCTCCTCCTTGATCATGTTTTGCACACAGTGAGCTTTAAACTGTGACACAAACATTGCTGTCACTCCTCACTTTATCTCCTAAAAGAGCATTTGAATCCAAAGTTTCTGGTGCGCTCTCACGTTTCGAGAGGAGTTGTGACAGGGGAGGAGCAGCGCTTGGACTCTAATCCCACAGACGAAGGGCCAGCAGGGAAACTCCTGCAGGGCATCTTCAGCGCACAGTGAGCTTTACAATTCTGAAACACACATTGCTGTCACTCCTCCTTTTCTTGCCTGAAAGACCAATTGATTCCAACATCTCTGTGCCCACTCTCTGCTGAGCAGCAACAGAGAGAGTAGAGCAGGAATGTTTAGACTGGGCTAAAACAGCAGAAGAGCCTTGCAAAAAAGCTCCTCCTGATCATGTTTAGCACACAGTGAGCTTTAAACTGTGACACAAACATTGCTGTCACTCTTCACTCTTTCTCCTAAAAGACCATTTCAATCCCAGAACTCCGTGTCCAGCACTCTGCTGAGCAGCAGAGTGAGCAGGGATGTCTGCAATCTGTAAGGCAGTGGAAGAGACAGGCCTGAAGGCTGCTCTTGTGCTTCTTCAACACACTGAGCTTTACAACTGTGACACACACACTGTTGTCACTCCTCATTGTAGCTCCTAAAAGTGCATTTGAATCCAGCGTTTCTGGTCTCCACTCTCGTTTCAAGAGCAGCAGAGGAAGGTGAGCACGAGCGCTTGGAATCCGCTCCCAGTTCCGAAGGGCAGGGAGGGAAAGTCCTTGCAGATCATCTTCAGCGCACAGTGAGCTTTGCAACTCTGAAACACACATTGCTGTCACTCCTCACTTTATCTCCTAAAAGTGCATTTCAAGCCAACGTTTCTGGTGCGCTCTCTCGCTTCGAGAGCAGTTGTGACAGGGGAGGACGAGCGCTTGGATTCTAATTTCACAGCCGAAGGGCCAGCATGGAAACTACTGCTGGGCATCTTCAGCACACATTGAGATTCACAACTCTGAAACACATATTGCTGTCACCTCTCACTTTCCTACCTGAAAGTCCAATTGAATAATACATCTCCTGTGCTTGCTCTTTGTGAGCAGTAGCAGAATATAGCACTTACGTTTGGACTCTGCTGAAACAGCAGAAGAGACAGTCCAGAAAGTTCCCACTGATCATCTTCAGCACACAGTGAGCTTTGCAACTCTGCAACACACATTGCTGTCTCTTCTTTTCCTGCCTGAAAGACCAGCTGAATCCACCATCTCTGTGCCCGCTCTCTGCTGAGCAGCAACAGAGAGAGTAGAGCAGGAATGTTTAGCCTGGGCTAAAACAGCAGAAGAGCCTTGCAAAAAATCTCCTGCTTGATCATGTTTTGCACACAGTGAGCTTTAAACTGTGACACAAACATTGCTGTCACTCCTCACTTTATCTCCTAAAAGTGCATTTGAATCCAAAGTTTCTGGTGCGCTCTCACGTTTCGAGAGGAGTTGTGACAGGGGAGGAGCAGCGCTTGGACTCTAATCCCACAGACGAAGGGCCAGCAGGGAAACTCCTGCAGGGCATCTTCAGCACACAGTGAGCTTTGCAATTCTGCAACACACATTGCTGTAACTCCTTTTCCTGCCTGGAAGACCAATTGATTCCAACATCTCTGTGCCCACTCTCTGCTGAGCAGCAACAGAGGGAAGGAATGTTTAGATTGGGCTAAAACAGCAGAAGAGCCTTGCAAAAAAGCTCCTCCTGATCATGTTTAGCACACAGTGAGCTTTAAACTGTGACACAAACATTGCTGTCACTCTTCACTCTTTCTCCTAAAAGACCATTTCAATCCAAGAACTCCGTTGCCAGCACTCTGCTGAGCAGCAGAGTGAGCAGGAATGTCTGCAATCTGTAAGGCAGTGGAAGAGACAGGCCTGAAGGCTGCTCTTGTGCTTCTTCAACACACTGAGCTTTACAACTGTGACACACACACTGTTGTCACTCCTCATTGTAGCTCCTAAAAGTGCATTTGAATCCAGCGTTTCTGGTCTCCACTCTCGTTTCAAGAGCAGCAGAGGAAGGTGAGCACGAGCGCTTGGAATCCGTTCCCAGTTCCGAAGGGCAGGGAGGGAAAGTCCTTGCAGATCATCTTCAGCGCACAGTGAGCTTTGCAACTCTGAAACACACATTGCTGTCACTCCTCACTTCATCTCCTAATAATCCGTTTGAATCCATGGTCTCTCCCGCCCTCTCTCGTTTGAACAGCAGCAGTGACAGGTGAACACGATCTCTTGGCCTCTGCTCCCACAGCCGAAGAGCCCGGAGTGAAAGCTCCGGCAGGGCATCTTCAGCACGCAGTCAGCTTTGCAACTGTGACACATATATTGCTCTCGCTCCGCACTTTCCTACCTCAAAGTCCAATTGAATCCAAAATCTCTGTGCCCTTTCTCTGCTGGGCAGAAGCAGAGAGAGTAGAGCAGGAACCTTTAGCCAATGCTAAAAGAGCAGAAGAGACAGTCCAGAAAGTTCCCACTGATCATCTTCAGCGCACAGCGAGCTTTGCAACTCTGCAACACACATTGCTGTCACTCCTCCCTTTTTGCCTGAAAGACCAGCTGAATCCACCATCTCTGTGCCCGCTCTCTGCTGAGCAGCAACAGAGAGAGTAGAGCAGGAATTTTTAGACCTGCCTAAAACAGCAGAAGAGCCTTGAAAAAAATCTCCTGCTTGATCATGTTTTGCACACAGTGAGCTTTAAACTGTGACACAAACATTGCTGTCACTCCTCACTTTATCTCCTAAAAGTGCATTTGAATCCAAAGTTTCTGGTGCGCTCTCACGTTTCGAGAGGAGTTGTGACAGGGGAGGAGCAGCGCTTGGACTCTAATCCCACAGACGAAGGGCCAGCAGGGAAACTCCTGCAGGGCATCTTCAGCGCACAGTGAGCTTTACAATTCTGAAACACACATTGCTGTCACTCCTCCTTTTCTTGCCTGAAAGACCAATTGATTCCAACATCTCTGTGCCCACTCTCTGCTGAGCAGCAACAGAGAGAGTAGAGCAGGAATGTTTAGACTGGGCTAAAACAGCAGAAGAGCCTTGCAAAAAAGCTCCTCCTGATCATGTTTAGCACACAGTGAGCTTTAAACTGTGACACAAACATTGGTGTCACTCTTCACTCTTTCTCCTAAAAGACCATTTCAATCCCAGAACTCCGTTGCCAGCACTCTGCTGAGCAGCAGAGTGAGCAGGGATGTCTGCAATCTGTAAGGCAGTGGAAGAGACAGGCCTGAAGGCTGCTCTTGTGCTTCTTCAACACACTGAGCTTTACAACTGTGACACACACACTGTTGTCACTCCTCATTGTAGCTCCTAAAAGTGCATTTGAATCCAGCGTTTCTGGTCTCCACTCTCGTTTCCAGTGCAGCAGAGGCAGGTGAGCACGAGCGCTTGGAATCCGCTCCCAGTTCCGAAGGGCAGGGAGGGAAAGTCCTTGCAGATCATCTTCAGCGCACAGTGAGCTTTGCAACTCTGAAACACACATTGCTGTCACTCCTCACTTTATCTCCTAAAAGTGCATTTCAAGCCAACGTTTCTGGTGCGCTCTCTCGCTTCGAGAGCAGTTGTGACAGGGGAGGACGAGCGCTTGGATTCTAATTTCACAGCCGAAGGGCCAGCATGGAAACTACTGCTGGGCATCTTCAGCACACATTGAGATTCACAACTCTGAAACACATATTGCTGTCACCTCTCACTTTCCTACCTGAAAGTCCAATTGAATAATACATCTCCTGTGCTTGCTCTTTGTGAGCAGTAGCAGAATATAGCACTTACGTTTGGACTCTGCTGAAACAGCAGAAGAGACAGTCCAGAAAGTTCCCACTGATCATCTTCAGCACACAGTGAGCTTTGCAACTCTGCAACACACATTGCTGTCTCTTCTTTTCCTGCCTGAAAGACCAATTGATTCCAACACCTCTGTGCCCGCTCTCTGCTGAGCAGCAACAGAGAGAGTAGAGCAGGAATGTTTAGCCTGGGCTAAAACAGCAGAAGAGCCTTGCAAAAAATCTCCTGCTTGATCATGTTTTGCACACAGTGAGCTTTAAACTGTGACACAAACATTGCTGTCACTCCTCACTTTATCTCCTAAAAGTGCATTTGAATCCAAAGTTTCTGGTGCGCTCTCACGTTTCGAGAGGAGTTGTGACAGGGGAGGAGCAGCGCTTGGACTCTAATCCCACAGACGAAGGGCCAGCAGGGAAACTCCTGCAGGGCATCTTCAGCGCACAGTGAGCTTTACAATTCTGAAACACACATTGCTGTCACTCCTCCTTTTCTTGCCTGAAAGACCAATTGATTCCAACATCTCTGTGCCCACTCTCTGCTGAGCAGAAACAGAGAGAGTAGAGCAGGAATGTTTAGACTGGGCTAAAACAGCAGAAGAGCCTTGCAAAAAATCTCCTGCTCGATCATGTTTTGCACACAGTGAGCTTTAAACTGTGACACAAACATTGCTGTCACTCCTCACTTCATCTCCTAATAATCCGTTTGAATCCATGGTCTCTCCCGCCCTCTCTCGTTTGAACAGCAGCAGTGACAGGTGAACACGATCTCTTGGCCTCTGCTCCCACAGCCGAAGAGCCCGGAGTGAAAGCTCCGGCAGGGCATCTTCAGCACGCAGTCAGCTTTGCAACTGTGACACATATATTGCTCTCGCTCCGCACTTTCCTACCTCAAAGTCCAATTGAATCCAAAATCTCTGTGCCCTTTCTCTGCTGGGCAGAAGCAGAGAGAGTAGAGCAGGAACCTTTAGCCAATGCTAAAAGAGCAGAAGAGACAGTCCAGAAAGTTCCCACTGATCATCTTCAGCGCACAGCGAGCTTTGCAACTCTGCAACACACATTGCTGTCACTCCTCCCTTTTTGCCTGAAAGACCAGCTGAATCCACCATCTCTGTGCCCGCTCTCTGCTGAGCAGCAACAGAGAGAGTAGAGCAGGAATTTTTAGACCTGCCTAAAACAGCAGAAGAGCCTTGAAAAAAATCTCCTGCTTGATCATGTTTTGCACACAGTGAGCTTTAAACTGTGACACAAACATTGCTGTCACTCCTCACTTTATCTCCTAAAAGTGCATTTGAATCCAAAGTTTCTGGTGCGCTCTCACGTTTCGAGAGGAGTTGTGACAGGGGAGGAGCAGCGCTTGGACTCTAATCCCACAGACGAAGGGCCAGCAGGGAAACTCCTGCAGGGCATCTTCAGCGCACAGTGAGCTTTACAATTCTGAAACACACATTGCTGTCACTCCTCCTTTTCTTGCCTGAAAGACCAATTGATTCCAACATCTCTGTGCCCACTCTCTGCTGAGCAGCAACAGAGAGAGTAGAGCAGGAATGTTTAGACTGGGCTAAAACAGCAGAAGAGCCTTGCAAAAAAGCTCCTCCTGATCATGTTTAGCACACAGTGAGCTTTAAACTGTGACACAAACATTGCTGTCACTCTTCACTCTTTCTCCTAAAAGACCATTTCAATCCCAGAACTCCGTTGCCAGCACTCTGCTGAGCAGCAGAGTGAGCAGGGATGTCTGCAATCTGTAAGGCAGTGGAAGAGACAGGCCTGAAGGCTGCTCTTGTGCTTCTTCAACACACTGAGCTTTACAACTTTGACACACACACTGTTGTCACTCCTCATTGTAGCTCCTAAAAGTGCATTTGAATCCAGCGTTTCTGGTCTCCACTCTCGTTTCCAGTGCAGCAGAGGCAGGTGAGCACGAGCGCTTGGAATCCGCTCCCAGTTCCGAAGGGCAGGGAGGGAAAGTCCTTGCAGATCATTTTCAGCGCACAGTGAGCTTTGCAACTCTGAAACACACATTGCTGTCACTCCTCACTTTATCTCCTAAAAGTGCATTTCAAGCCAACGTTTCTGGTGCGCTCTCTCGCTTCGAGAGCAGTTGTGACAGGGGAGGACGAGCGCTTGGATTCTAATTTCACAGCCGAAGGGCCAGCATGGAAACTACTGCTGGGCATCTTCAGCACACATTGAGATTCGCAACTCTGAAACACATATTGCTGTCACCTCTCACTTTCCTACCTGAAAGTCCAATTGAATAATACATCTCCTGTGCTTGCTCTTTGTGAGCAGTAGCAGAATATAGCACTTACGTTTGGACTCTGCTGAAACAGCAGAAGAGACAGTCCAGAAAGTTCCCACTGATCATCTTCAGCACACAGTGAGCTTTGCAACTCTACAACACACATTGCTGTCTCTTCTTTTCCTGCCTGAAAGACCAGCTGAATCCACCATCTCTGTGCCCGCTCTCTGCTGAGCAGCAACAGAGAGAGTAGAGCAGGAATGTTCAGCCTGGGCTAAAACAGCAGAAGAGCCTTGCAAAAAATCTCCTGCTTGATCATGTTTTGCACACAGTGAGCTTTAAACTGTGACACAAACATTGCTGTCACTCCTCACTTTATCTCCTAAAAGTGCATTTGAATCCAAAGTTTCTGGTGCGCTCTCTCGTTTCGAGAGGAGTTGTGACAGGGGAGGAGCAGCGCTTGGACTCTAATCCCACAGACGAAGGGCCAGCAGGGAAACTCCTGCAGGGCATCTTCAGCGCACAGTGAGCTTTACAATTCTGAAACACACATTGCTGTCACTCCTCCTTTTCTTGCCTGAAAGACCAATTGATTCCAACATCTCTGTGCCCACTCTCTGCTGAGCAGCAACAGAGAGAGTAGAGCAGGAATGTTTAGACTGGGCTAAAACAGCAGAAGAGCCTTGCAAAAAAGCTCCTCCTGATCATGTTTAGCACACAGTGAGCTTTAAACTGTGACACAAACATTGCTGTCACTCTTCACTCTTTCTCCTAAAAGACCATTTCAATCCCAGAACTCCGTTGCCAGCACTCTGCTGAGCAGCAGAGTGAGCAGGGATGTCTGCAATCTGTAAGGCAGTGGAAGAGACAGGCCTGAAGGCTGCTCTTGTGCTTCTTCAACACACTGAGCTTTACAACTGTGACACACACACTGTTGTCACTCCTCATTGTAGCTCCTAAAAGTGCATTTGAATCCAGCGTTTCTGGTCTCCACTCTCGTTTCAAGAGCAGCAGAGGAAGGTGAGCACGAGCGCTTGGAATCCGCTCCCAGTTCCGAAGGGCAGGGAGGGAAAGTCCTTGCAGATCATCTTCAGCGCACAGTGAGCTTTGCAACTCTAAAACACACATTGCTGTCACTCCTCACTTTATCTCCTAAAAGTGCATTTCAAGCCAACGTTTCTGGTGCGCTCTCTCGCTTCGAGAGCAGTTGTGACAGGGGAGGACGAGCGCTTGGATTCTAATTTCACAGCCGAAGGGCCAGCATGGAAACTACTGCTGGGCATCTTCAGCACACATTGAGATTCACAACTCTGAAACACATATTGCTGTCACCTCTCACTTTCCTACCTGAAAGTCCAATTGAATAATACATCTCCTGTGCTTGCTCTTTGTGAGCAGTAGCAGAATATAGCACTTACGTTTGGACTCTGCTGAAACAGCAGAAGAGACAGTCCAGAAAGATCCCACTGATCATCTTCAGCACACAGTGAGCTTTGCAACTCTGCAACACACATTGCTGTCTCTTCTTTTCCTGCCTGAAAGACCAGCTGAATCCACCATCTCTGTGCCCGCTCTCTGCTGAGCAGCAACAGAGAGAGTAGAGCAGGAATGTTTAGCCTGGGCTAAAACAGCAGAAGAGCCTTGCAAAAAATCTCCTGCTTGATCATGTTTTGCACACAGTGAGCTTTAAACTGTGACACAAACATTGCTGTCACTCCTCACTTTATCTCCTAAAAGTGCATTTGAATCCAAAGTTTCTGGTGCGCTCTCACGTTTCGAGAGGAGTTGTGACAGGGGAGGAGCAGCGCTTGGACTCTAATCCCACAGACGAAGGGCCAGCAGGGAAACTCCTGCAGGGCATCTTCAGCACACAGTGAGCTTTGCAATTCTGCAACACACATTGCTGTAACTCCTTTTCCTGCCTGGAAGACCAATTGATTCCAACATCTCTGTGCCCACTCTCTGCTGAGCAGCAACAGAGGGAAGGAATGTTTAGATTGGGCTAAAACAGCAGAAGAGCCTTGCAAAAAAGCTCCTCCTGATCATGTTTAGCACACAGTGAGCTTTAAACTGTGACACAAACATTGCTGTCACTCTTCACTCTTTCTCCTAAAAGACCATTTCAATCCAAGAACTCCGTTGCCAGCACTCTGCTGAGCAGCAGAGTGAGCAGGGATGTCTGCAATCTGTAAGGCAGTGGAAGAGACAGGCCTGAAGGCTGCTCTTGTGCTTCTTCAACACACTGAGCTTTACAACTGTGACACACACACTGTTGTCACTCCTCATTGTAGCTCCTAAAAGTGCATTTGAATCCAGCGTTTCTGGTCTCCACTCTCGTTTCAAGAGCAGCAGAGGAAGGTGAGCACGAGCGCTTGGAATCCGTTCCCAGTTCCGAAGGGCAGGGAGGGAAAGTCCTTGCAGATCATCTTCAGCGCACAGTGAGCTTTGCAACTCTAAAACACACATTGCTGTCACTCCTCACTTCATCTCCTAATAATCCGTTTGAATCCATGGTCTCTCCCGCCCTCTCTCGTTTGAACAGCAGCAGTGACAGGTGAACACGATCTCTTGGCCTCTGCTCCCACAGCCGAAGAGCCCGGAGTGAAAGCTCCGGCAGGGCATCTTCAGCACGCAGTCAGCTTTGCAACTGTGACACATATATTGCTCTCGCTCCGCACTTTCCTACCTCAAAGTCCAATTGAATCCAAAATCTCTGTGCCCTTTCTCTGCTGGGCAGAAGCAGAGAGAGTAGAGCAGGAACCTTTAGCCAATGCTAAAAGAGCAGAAGAGACAGTCCAGAAAGTTCCCACTGATCATCTTCAGCGCACAGCGAGCTTTGCAACTCTGCAACACACATTGCTGTCACTCCTCCCTTTTTGCCTGAAAGACCAGCTGAATCCACCATCTCTGTGCCCGCTCTCTGCTGAGCAGCAACAGAGAGAGTAGAGCAGGAATTTTTAGACCTGCCTAAAACAGCAGAAGAGCCTTGAAAAAAATCTCCTGCTTGATCATGTTTTGCACACAGTGAGCTTTAAACTGTGACACAAACATTGCTGTCACTCCTCACTTTATCTCCTAAAAGTGCATTTGAATCCAAAGTTTCTGGTGCGCTCTCACGTTTCGAGAGGAGTTGTGACAGGGGAGGAGCAGCGCTTGGACTCTAATCCCACAGACGAAGGGCCAGCAGGGAAACTCCTGCAGGGCATCTTCAGCGCACAGTGAGCTTTACAATTCTGAAACACACATTGCTGTCACTCCTCCTTTTCTTGCCTGAAAGACCAATTGATTCCAACATCTCTGTGCCCACTCTCTGCTGAGCAGCAACAGAGAGAGTAGAGCAGGAATGTTTAGACTGGGCTAAAACAGCAGAAGAGCCTTGCAAAAAAGCTCCTCCTGATCATGTTTAGCACACAGTGAGCTTTAAACTGTGACACAAACATTGCTGTCACTCTTCACTCTTTCTCCTAAAAGACCATTTCAATCCCAGAACTCCGTTGCCAGCACTCTGCTGAGCAGCAGAGTGAGCAGGGATGTCTGCAATCTGTAAGGCAGTGGAAGAGACAGGCCTGAAGGCTGCTCTTGTGCTTCTTCAACACACTGAGCTTTACAACTGTGACACACACACTGTTGTCACTCCTCATTGTAGCTCCTAAAAGTGCATTTGAATCCAGCGTTTCTGGTCTCCACTCTCGTTTCAAGAGCAGCAGAGGCAGGTGAGCACGAGCGCTTGGAATCCGCTCCCAGTTCCGAAGGGCAGGGAGGGAAAGTCCTTGCAGATCATCTTCAGCGCACAGTGAGCTTTGCAACTCTGAAACACACATTGCTGTCACTCCTCACTTTATCTCCTAAAAGTGCATTTCAAGCCAACGTTTCTGGTGCGCTCTCTCGCTTCGAGAGCAGTTGTGACAGGGGAGGACGAGCGCTTGGATTCTAATTTCACAGCCGAAGGGCCAGCATGGAAACTACTGCTGGGCATCTTCAGCACACATTGAGATTCACAACTCTGAAACACATATTGCTGTCACCTCTCACTTTCCTACCTGAAAGTCCAATTGAATAATACATCTCCTGTGCTTGCTCTTTGTGAGCAGTAGCAGAATATAGCACTTACGTTTGGACTCTGCTGAAACAGCAGAAGAGACAGTCCAGAAAGTTCCCACTGATCATCTTCAGCACACAGTGAGCTTTGCAACTCTGCAACACACATTGCTGTCTCTTCTTTTCCTGCCTGAAAGACCAATTGATTCCAACACCTCTGTGCCCGCTCTCTGCTGAGCAGCAACAGAGAGAGTAGAGCAGGAATGTTTAGCCTGGGCTAAAACAGCAGAAGAGCCTTGCAAAAAATCTCCTGCTTGATCATGTTTTGCACACAGTGAGCTTTAAACTGTGACACAAACATTGCTGTCACTCCTCACTTTATCTCCTAAAAGTGCATTTGAATCCAAAGTTTCTGGTGCGCTCTCACGTTTCGAGAGGAGTTGTGACAGGGGAGGAGCAGCGCTTGGACTCTAATCCCACAGACGAAGGGCCAGCAGGGAAACTCCTGCAGGGCATCTTCAGCGCACAGTGAGCTTTACAATTCTGAAACACACATTGCTGTCACTCCTCCTTTTCTTGCC
This sequence comes from Lathamus discolor, assembly GCF_037157495.1. Lineage (NCBI taxonomy): Eukaryota > Metazoa > Chordata > Aves > Psittaciformes > Psittacidae > Lathamus > Lathamus discolor. The sequence continues at coordinate 4,997,444 of NC_088908.1, read as the reverse complement.
TGAAAGACCAATTGATTCCAACATCTCTGTGCCCACTCTCTGCTGAGCAGAAACAGAGAGAGTAGAGCAGGAATGTTTAGACTGGGCTAAAACAGCAGAAGAGCCTTGCAAAAAATCTCCTGCTCGATCATGTTTTGCACACAGTGAGCTTTAAACTGTGACACAAACATTGCTGTCACTCCTCACTTCATCTCCTAATAATCCGTTTGAATCCATGGTCTCTCCCGCCCTCTCTCGTTTGAACAGCAGCAGTGACAGGTGAACACGATCTCTTGGCCTCTGCTCCCACAGCCGAAGAGCCCGGAGTGAAAGCTCCGGCAGGGCATCTTCAGCACGCAGTCAGCTTTGCAACTGTGACACATATATTGCTCTCGCTCCGCACTTTCCTACCTCAAAGTCCAATTGAATCCAAAATCTCTGTGCCCTTTCTCTGCTGGGCAGAAGCAGAGAGAGTAGAGCAGGAACCTTTAGCCAATGCTAAAAGAGCAGAAGAGACAGTCCAGAAAGTTCCCACTGATCATCTTCAGCGCACAGCGAGCTTTGCAACTCTGCAACACACATTGCTGTCACTCCTCCCTTTTTGCCTGAAAGACCAGCTGAATCCACCATCTCTGTGCCCGCTCTCTGCTGAGCAGCAACAGAGAGAGTAGAGCAGGAATTTTTAGACCTGCCTAAAACAGCAGAAGAGCCTTGAAAAAAATCTCCTGCTTGATCATGTTTTGCACACAGTGAGCTTTAAACTGTGACACAAACATTGCTGTCACTCCTCACTTTATCTCCTAAAAGTGCATTTGAATCCAAAGTTTCTGGTGCGCTCTCACGTTTCGAGAGGAGTTGTGACAGGGGAGGAGCAGCGCTTGGACTCTAATCCCACAGACGAAGGGCCAGCAGGGAAACTCCTGCAGGGCATCTTCAGCGCACAGTGAGCTTTACAATTCTGAAACACACATTGCTGTCACTCCTCCTTTTCTTGCCTGAAAGACCAATTGATTCCAACATCTCTGTGCCCACTCTCTGCTGAGCAGCAACAGAGAGAGTAGAGCAGGAATGTTTAGACTGGGCTAAAACAGCAGAAGAGCCTTGCAAAAAAGCTCCTCCTGATCATGTTTAGCACACAGTGAGCTTTAAACTGTGACACAAACATTGCTGTCACTCTTCACTCTTTCTCCTAAAAGACCATTTCAATCCCAGAACTCCGTTGCCAGCACTCTGCTGAGCAGCAGAGTGAGCAGGGATGTCTGCAATCTGTAAGGCAGTGGAAGAGACAGGCCTGAAGGCTGCTCTTGTGCTTCTTCAACACACTGAGCTTTACAACTGTGACACACACACTGTTGTCACTCCTCATTGTAGCTCCTAAAAGTGCATTTGAATCCAGCGTTTCTGGTCTCCACTCTCGTTTCAAGAGCAGCAGAGGCAGGTGAGCACGAGCGCTTGGAATCCGCTCCCAGTTCCGAAGGGCAGGGAGGGAAAGTCCTTGCAGATCATCTTCAGCGCACAGTGAGCTTTGCAACTCTGAAACACACATTGCTGTCACTCCTCACTTTATCTCCTAAAAGTGCATTTCAAGCCAACGTTTCTGGTGCGCTCTCTCGCTTCGAGAGCAGTTGTGACAGGGGAGGACGAGCGCTTGGATTCTAATTTCACAGCCGAAGGGCCAGCATGGAAACTACTGCTGGGCATCTTCAGCACACATTGAGATTCACAACTCTGAAACACATATTGCTGTCACCTCTCACTTTCCTACCTGAAAGTCCAATTGAATAATACATCTCCTGTGCTTGCTCTTTGTGAGCAGTAGCAGAATATAGCACTTACGTTTGGACTCTGCTGAAACAGCAGAAGAGACAGTCCAGAAAGTTCCCACTGATCATCTTCAGCACACAGTGAGCTTTGCAACTCTGCAACACACATTGCTGTCTCTTCTTTTCCTGCCTGAAAGACCAATTGATTCCAACACCTCTGTGCCCGCTCTCTGCTGAGCAGCAACAGAGAGAGTAGAGCAGGAATGTTTAGCCTGGGCTAAAACAGCAGAAGAGCCTTGCAAAAAATCTCCTGCTTGATCATGTTTTGCACACAGTGAGCTTTAAACTGTGACACAAACATTGCTGTCACTCCTCACTTTATCTCCTAAAAGTGCATTTGAATCCAAAGTTTCTGGTGCGCTCTCACGTTTCGAGAGGAGTTGTGACAGGGGAGGAGCAGCGCTTGGACTCTAATCCCACAGACGAAGGGCCAGCAGGGAAACTCCTGCAGGGCATCTTCAGCGCACAGTGAGCTTTACAATTCTGAAACACACATTGCTGTCACTCCTCCTTTTCTTGCCTGAAAGACCAATTGATTCCAACATCTCTGTGCCCACTCTCTGCTGAGCAGAAACAGAGAGAGTAGAGCAGGAATGTTTAGACTGGGCTAAAACAGCAGAAGAGCCTTGCAAAAAATCTCCTGCTCGATCATGTTTTGCACACAGTGAGCTTTAAACTGTGACACAAACATTGCTGTCACTCCTCACTTCATCTCCTAATAATCCGTTTGAATCCATGGTCTCTCCCGCCCTCTCTCGTTTGAACAGCAGCAGTGACAGGTGAACACGATCTCTTGGCCTCTGCTCCCACAGCCGAAGAGCCCGGAGTGAAAGCTCCGGCAGGGCATCTTCAGCACGCAGTCAGCTTTGCAACTGTGACACATATATTGCTCTCGCTCCGCACTTTCCTACCTCAAAGTCCAATTGAATCCAAAATCTCTGTGCCCTTTCTCTGCTGGGCAGAAGCAGAGAGAGTAGAGCAGGAACCTTTAGCCAATGCTAAAAGAGCAGAAGAGACAGTCCAGAAAGTTCCCACTGATCATCTTCAGCGCACAGCGAGCTTTGCAACTCTGCAACACACATTGCTGTCACTCCTCCCTTTTTGCCTGAAAGACCAGCTGAATCCACCATCTCTGTGCCCGCTCTCTGCTGAGCAGCAACAGAGAGAGTAGAGCAGGAATTTTTAGACCTGCCTAAAACAGCAGAAGAGCCTTGAAAAAAATCTCCTGCTTGATCATGTTTTGCACACAGTGAGCTTTAAACTGTGACACAAACATTGCTGTCACTCCTCACTTTATCTCCTAAAAGTGCATTTGAATCCAAAGTTTCTGGTGCGCTCTCACGTTTCGAGAGGAGTTGTGACAGGGGAGGAGCAGCGCTTGGACTCTAATCCCACAGACGAAGGGCCAGCAGGGAAACTCCTGCAGGGCATCTTCAGCACACAGTGAGCTTTGCAATTCTGCAACACACATTGCTGTAACTCCTTTTCCTGCCTGGAAGACCAATTGATTCCAACATCTCTGTGCCCACTCTCTGCTGAGCAGCAACAGAGGGAAGGAATGTTTAGATTGGGCTAAAACAGCAGAAGAGCCTTGCAAAAAAGCTCCTCCTGATCATGTTTAGCACACAGTGAGCTTTAAACTGTGACACAAACATTGCTGTCACTCTTCACTCTTTCTCCTAAAAGACCATTTCAATCCAAGAACTCCGTTGCCAGCACTCTGCTGAGCAGCAGAGTGAGCAGGAATGTCTGCAATCTGTAAGGCAGTGGAAGAGACAGGCCTGAAGGCTGCTCTTGTGCTTCTTCAACACACTGAGCTTTACAACTGTGACACACACACTGTTGTCACTCCTCATTGTAGCTCCTAAAAGTGCATTTGAATCCAGCGTTTCTGGTCTCCACTCTCGTTTCAAGAGCAGCAGAGGAAGGTGAGCACGAGCGCTTGGAATCCGTTCCCAGTTCCGAAGGGCAGGGAGGGAAAGTCCTTGCAGATCATCTTCAGCGCACAGTGAGCTTTGCAACTCTGAAACACACATTGCTGTCACTCCTCACTTCATCTCCTAATAATCCGTTTGAATCCATGGTCTCTCCCGCCCTCTCTCGTTTGAACAGCAGCAGTGACAGGTGAACACGATCTCTTGGCCTCTGCTCCCACAGCCGAAGAGCCCGGAGTGAAAGCTCCGGCAGGGCATCTTCAGCACGCAGTCAGCTTTGCAACTGTGACACATATATTGCTCTCGCTCCGCACTTTCCTACCTCAAAGTCCAATTGAATCCAAAATCTCTGTGCCCTTTCTCTGCTGGGCAGAAGCAGAGAGAGTAGAGCAGGAACCTTTAGCCAATGCTAAAAGAGCAGAAGAGACAGTCCAGAAAGTTCCCACTGATCATCTTCAGCGCACAGCGAGCTTTGCAACTCTGCAACACACATTGCTGTCACTCCTCCCTTTTTGCCTGAAAGACCAGCTGAATCCACCATCTCTGTGCCCGCTCTCTGCTGAGCAGCAACAGAGAGAGTAGAGCAGGAATTTTTAGACCTGCCTAAAACAGCAGAAGAGCCTTGAAAAAAATCTCCTGCTTGATCATGTTTTGCACACAGTGAGCTTTAAACTGTGACACAAACATTGCTGTCACTCCTCACTTTATCTCCTAAAAGTGCATTTGAATCCAAAGTTTCTGGTGCGCTCTCACGTTTCGAGAGGAGTTGTGACAGGGGAGGAGCAGCGCTTGGACTCTAATCCCACAGACGAAGGGCCAGCAGGGAAACTCCTGCAGGGCATCTTCAGCGCACAGTGAGCTTTACAATTCTGAAACACACATTGCTGTCACTCCTCCTTTTCTTGCCTGAAAGACCAATTGATTCCAACATCTCTGTGCCCACTCTCTGCTGAGCAGCAACAGAGAGAGTAGAGCAGGAATGTTTAGACTGGGCTAAAACAGCAGAAGAGCCTTGCAAAAAAGCTCCTCCTGATCATGTTTAGCACACAGTGAGCTTTAAACTGTGACACAAACATTGCTGTCACTCTTCACTCTTTCTCCTAAAAGACCATTTCAATCCCAGAACTCCGTTGCCAGCACTCTGCTGAGCAGCAGAGTGAGCAGGGATGTCTGCAATCTGTAAGGCAGTGGAAGAGACAGGCCTGAAGGCTGCTCTTGTGCTTCTTCAACACACTGAGCTTTACAACTGTGACACACACACTGTTGTCACTCCTCATTGTAGCTCCTAAAAGTGCATTTGAATCCAGCGTTTCTGGTCTCCACTCTCGTTTCAAGAGCAGCAGAGGCAGGTGAGCACGAGCGCTTGGAATCCGCTCCCAGTTCCGAAGGGCAGGGAGGGAAAGTCCTTGCAGATCATCTTCAGCGCACAGTGAGCTTTGCAACTCTGAAACACACATTGCTGTCACTCCTCACTTTATCTCCTAAAAGTGCATTTCAAGCCAACGTTTCTGGTGCGCTCTCTCGCTTCGAGAGCAGTTGTGACAGGGGAGGACGAGCGCTTGGATTCTAATTTCACAGCCGAAGGGCCAGCATGGAAACTACTGCTGGGCATCTTCAGCACACATTGAGATTCACAACTCTGAAACACATATTGCTGTCACCTCTCACTTTCCTACCTGAAAGTCCAATTGAATAATACATCTCCTGTGCTTGCTCTTTGTGAGCAGTAGCAGAATATAGCACTTACGTTTGGACTCTGCTGAAACAGCAGAAGAGACAGTCCAGAAAGTTCCCACTGATCATCTTCAGCACACAGTGAGCTTTGCAACTCTGCAACACACATTGCTGTCTCTTCTTTTCCTGCCTGAAAGACCAATTGATTCCAACACCTCTGTGCCCGCTCTCTGCTGAGCAGCAACAGAGAGAGTAGAGCAGGAATGTTTAGCCTGGGCTAAAACAGCAGAAGAGCCTTGCAAAAAATCTCCTGCTTGATCATGTTTTGCACACAGTGAGCTTTAAACTGTGACACAAACATTGCTGTCACTCCTCACTTTATCTCCTAAAAGTGCATTTGAATCCAAAGTTTCTGGTGCGCTCTCACGTTTCGAGAGGAGTTCTGACAGGGGAGGAGCAGCGCTTGGACTCTAATCCCACAGACGAAGGGCCAGCAGGGAAACTCCTGCAGGGCATCTTCAGCGCACAGTGAGCTTTACAATTCTGAAACACACATTGCTGTCACTCCTCCTTTTCTTGCCTGAAAGACCAATTGATTCCAACATCTCTGTGCCCACTCTCTGCTGAGCAGAAACAGAGAGAGTAGAGCAGGAATGTTTAGACTGGGCTAAAACAGCAGAAGAGCCTTGCAAAAAATCTCCTGCTTGATCATGTTTTGCACACAGTGAGCTTTAAACTGTGACACAAACATTGCTGTCACTCCTCACTTTATCTCCTAAAAGTGCATTTGAATCCAAAGTTTCTGGTGCGCTCTCTCCTTTGGAGAGGAGTTGTGACAGGGGAGGAGCAGCGCTTGGACTCTAATCCCACAGACGAAGGGCCAGCAGGGAAACTCCTGCAGGGCATCTTCAGCACACAGTGAGCTTTACAATTCTGCAACACACATTGCTGTCACTCCTCCTTTTCTTGCCTGAAAGTCCAATTGATTCCAACATCACTGTGCCCACTCTCTGCTGAGCAGCAACAGAGAGAGTAGAGCAGGAATGTTTAGACTGGGCTAAAACAGCAGAAGAGCCTTGCAAAAAAGCTCCTCCTGATCATGTTTAGCACACAGTGAGCTTTAAACTGTGACACAATCATTGCTGTCACTCTTCACTCTTTCTCCTAAAAGACCATTTCAATCCAAGAACTCCGTTGCCAGCACTCTGCTGAGCAGCAGAGTGAGCAGGAATGTCTGCAATCTGTAAGGCAGTGGAAGAGACAGGCCTGAAGGCTGCTCTTGTGCTTCTTCAACACACTGAGCTTTACAACTGTGACACACACACTGTTGTCACTCCTCATTGTAGCTCCTAAAAGTGCATTTGAATCCAGCGTTTCTGGTCTCCACTCTCGTTTCCAGTGCAGCAGAGGCAGGTGAGCACGAGCGCTTGGAATCCGCTCCCAGTTCCGAAGGGCAGGGAGGGAAAGTCCTTGCAGATCATCTTCAGCGCACAGTGAGCTTTGCAACTCTGAAACACACATTGCTGTCACTCCTCACTTTATCTCCTAAAAGTGCATTTCAAGCCAACGTTTCTGGTGCGCTCTCTCGCTTCGAGAGCAGTTCTGACAGGGGAGGACGAGCGCTTGGATTCTAATTTCACAGCCGAAGGGCCAGCATGGAAACTACTGCTGGGCATCTTCAGCACACATTGAGATTCGCAACTCTGAAACACATATTGCTGTCTCCTCTCACTTTCCTACCTGAAAGTCCAATTGAATAATACATCTCCTGTGCTTGCTCTTTGTGAGCAGTAGCAGAATATAGCACTTACGTTTGGACTCTGCTGAAACAGCAGAAGAGACAGTCCAGAAAGTTCCCACTGATCATCTTCAGCACACAGTGAGCTTTGCAACTCTGCAACACACATTGCTGTCTCTTCTTTTCCTGCCTGAAAGACCAGCTGAATCCACCATCTCTGCGCCCGCTCTCTGCTGAGCAGCAACAGAGAGAGTAGAGCAGGAATGTTTTGCCTGGGCTAAATCAGCAGAAGAGCCTTGCAAAAAATCTCCTGCTTGATCATGTTTTGCACACAGTGAGCTTTAAACTGTGACACAAACATTGCTGTCACTCCTCACTTTATCTCCTAAAAGTGCATTTGAATCCAAAGTTTCTGGTGCGCTCTCACGTTTCGAGAGGAGTTGTGACAGGGGAGGAGCAGCGCTTGGACTCTAATCCCACAGACGAAGGGCCAGCAGGGAAACTCCTGCAGGGCATCTTCAGCACACAGTGAGGTTTGCAATTCTGCAACACACATTGCTGTAACTCCTTTTCCTGCCTGGAAGACCAATTGATTCCAACATCTCTGTGCCCACTCTCTGCTGAGCAGCAACAGAGAGAGTAGAGCAGGAATGTTTAGACTGGGCTAAAACAGCAGAAGAGCCTTGCAAAAAAGCTCCTCCTGATCATGTTTAGCACACAGTGAGCTTTAAACTGTGACACAAACATTGCTGTCACTCTTCACTCTTTCTCCTAAAAGACCATTTCAATCCAAGAACTCCGTTGCCAGCACTCTGCTGAGCAGCAGAGTGAGCAGGAATGTCTGCAATCTGTAAGGCAGTGGAAGAGACAGGCCTGAAGGCTGCTCTTGTGCTTCTTCAACACACTGAGCTTTACAACTGTGACACACACGCTGTTGTCACTCCTCATTGTAGCTCCTAAAAGTGCTTTTGAATCCAGCGTTTCTGGTCTCCACTCTCGTTTCAAGAGTAGCAGAGGAAGGTGAGCACGAGCGCTTGGAATCCGCTCCCAGTTCCGAAGGGCAGGGAGGGAAAGTCCTTGCAGATCATCTTCAGCGCACAGTGAGCTTTGCAACTCTGAAACACACATTGCTGTCACTCCTCACTTCATCTCCTAATAATCCGTTTGAATCCATGGTCTCTCCCGCCCTCTCTCGTTTGAACAGCAGCAGTGACAGGTGAACACGATCTCTTGGCCTCTGCTCCCACAGCCGAAGAGCCCGGAGTGAAAGCTCCGGCAGGGCATCTTCAGCACGCAGTCAGCTTTGCAACTGTGACACATATATTGCTCTCGCTCCGCACTTTCCTACCTCAAAGTCCAATTGAATAAAAAATCTCTGTGCCCTTTCTCTACTGGGCAGACGCAGAGAGAGTAGAGCAGGAACCTTTAGCCAATGCTAAAAGAGCAGAAGAGACAGTCCAGAAAGTTCCCACTGATCATCTTCAGCGCACAGCGAGCTTTGCAACTCTGCAACACACATTGCTGTCACTCCTCCCTTTTTGCCTGAAAGACCAGCTGAATCCACCATCTCTGTGCCCGCTCTCTGCTGAGCAGCAACAGAGAGAGTAGAGCAGGAATTTTTAGACCTGCCTAAAACAGCAGAAGAGCCTTGAAAAAAATCTCCTGCTTGATCATGTTTTGCACACAGTGAGCTTTAAACTGTGACACAAACATTGCTGTCACTCTTCACTCTTTCTCCTAAAAGACCATTTCAATCCGAGAACTCCGTTGCCAGCACTCTGCTGAGCAGCAGAGTGAGCAGGAATGTCTGCAATCTGTAAGGCAGTGGAAGAGACAGGCCTGAAGGCTGCTCTTGTGCTTCTTCAACACACTGAGCTTTACAACTTTGACACACACACTGTTGTCACTCCTCATTGTAGCTCCTAAAAGTGCATTTGAATCCAGCGTTTCTGGTCTCCACTCTCGTTTCCAGTGCAGCAGAGGCAGGTGAGCACGAGCGCTTGGAATCCGCTCCCAGTTCCGAAGGGCAGGGAGGGAAAGTCCTTGCAGATTATCTTCAGCGCACAGTGAGCTTTGCAACTCTGAAACACACATTGCTGTCACTCCTCACTTTATCTCCAAAAAGTGCATTTCAAGCCAACGTTTCTGGTGCGCTCTCTCGCTTCGAGAGCAGTTGTGACAGGGGAGGACGAGCGCTTGGATTCTAATTTCACAGCCGAAGGGCCAGCATGGAAACTACTGCTGGGCATCTTCAGCACACATTGAGATTCACAACTCTGAAACACATATTGCTGTCACCTCTCACTTTCCTACCTGAAAGTCCAATTGAATAATACATCTCCTGTGCTTGCTCTTTGTGAGCAGTAGCAGAATATAGCACTTACGTTTGGACTCTGCTGAAACAGCAGAAGAGACAGTCCAGAAAGTTCCCACTGATCATCTTCAGCACACAGTGAGCTTTGCAACTCTGCAACACACATTGCTGTCTCTTCTTTTCCTGCCTGAAAGACCAATTGATTCCAACACCTCTGTGCCCGCTCTCTGCTGAGCAGCAACAGAGAGAGTAGAGCAGGAATGTTTAGCCTGGGCTAAAACAGCAGAAGAGCCTTGCAAAAAATCTCCTGCTTGATCATGTTTTGCACACAGTGAGCTTTAAACTGTGACACAAACATTGCTGTCACTCCTCACTTTATCTCCTAAAAGTGCATTTGAATCCAAAGTTTCTGGTGCGCTCTCACGTTTCGAGAGGAGTTGTGACAGGGGAGGAGCAGCGCTTGGACTCTAATCCCACAGACGAAGGGCCAGCAGGGAAACTCCTGCAGGGCATCTTCAGCACACAGTGAGCTTTGCAATTCTGCAACACACATTGCTGTCACTCCTCCTTTTCTTGCCTGGAAGACCAATTGATTCCAACATCTCTGTGCCCACTCTCTGCTGAGCAGCAACAGAGAGAAGGAATGTTTAGACTGGGCTAAAACAGCAGAAGAGCCTTGCAAAAAAGCTCCTCCTGATCATGTTTAGCACACAGTGAGCTTTAAACTGTGACACAAACATTGCTGTCACTCTTCACTCTTTCTCCTAAAAGACCATTTCAATCCAAGAACTCCGTTGCCAGCACTCTGCTGAGCAGCAGAGTGAGCAGGAATGTCTGCAATCTGTAAGGCAGTGGAAGAGACAGGCCTGAAGGCTGCTCTTGTGCTTCTTAAACACACTGAGCTTTACAACTGTGACACACACGCTGTTGTCACTCCTCATTGTAGCTCCTAAAAGTGCATTTGAATCCAGCGTTTCTGGTCTCCACTCTCGTTTCAAGAGCAGCAGAGGAAGGTGAGCACGAGCGCTTGGAATCCGCTCCCAGTTCCGAAGGGCAGGGAGGGAAAGTCCTTGCAGATCATCTTCAGCGCACAGTGAGCTTTGCAACTCTGAAACACACATTGCTGTCACTCCTCACTTCATCTCCTAATAATCCGTTTGAATCCATGGTCTCTCCCGCCCTCTCTCGTTTGAACAGCAGCAGTGACAGGTGAACACGATCTCTTGGCCTCTGCTCCCACAGCCGAAGAGCCCGGAGTGAAAGCTCCGGCAGGGCATCTTCAGCACGCAGTCAGCTTTGCAACTGTGACACATATATTGCTCTCGCTCCGCACTTTCCTACCTCAAAGTCCAATTGAATCCAAAATCTCTGTGCCCTTTCTCTGCTGGGCAGAAGCAGAGTAGAGCAGGAACCTTTAGCCAATGCTAAAAGAGCAGAAGAGACAGTCCAGAAAGTTCCCACTGATCATCTTCAGCGCACAGCGAGCTTTGCAACTCTGCAACACACATTGCTGTCACTCCTCCCTTTTTGCCTGAAAGACCAGCTGAATCCACCATCTCTGTGCCCGCTCTCTGCTGAGCAGCAACAGAGAGAGTAGAGCAGGAATTTTTAGACCTGCCTAAAACAGCAGAAGAGCCTTGAAAAAAATCTCCTGCTTGATCATGTTTTGCACACAGTGAGCTTTAAACTGTGACACAAACATTGCTGTCACTCTTCACTCTTTCTCCTAAAAGACCATTTCAATCCCAGAACTCCGTTGCCAGCACTCTGCTGAGCAGCAGAGTGAGCAGGAATGTCTGCAATCTGTAAGGCAGTGGAAGAGACAGGCCTGAAGGCTGCTCTTGTGCTTCTTCAACACACTGAGCTTTACAACTTTGACACACACACTGTTGTCACTCCTCATTGTAGCTCCTAAAAGTGCATTTGAATCCAGCGTTTCTGGTCTCCACTCTCGTTTCCAGTGCAGCAGAGGCAGGTGAGCACGAGCGCTTGGAATCCGCTCCCAGTTCCGAAGGGCAGGGAGGGAAAGTCCTTGCAGATTATCTTCAGCGCACAGTGAGCTTTGCAACTCTGAAACACACATTGCTGTCACTCCTCACTTTATCTCCAAAAAGTGCATTTCAAGCCAACGTTTCTGGTGCGCTCTCTCGCTTCGAGAGCAGTTGTGACAGGGGAGGACGAGCGCTTGGATTCTAATTTCACAGCCGAAGGGCCAGCATGGAAACTACTGCTGGGCATCTTCAGCACACATTGAGATTCACAACTCTGAAACACATATTGCTGTCACCTCTCACTTTCCTACCTGAAAGTCCAATTGAATAATACATCTCCTGTGCTTGCTCTTTGTGAGCAGTAGCAGAATATAGCACTTACGTTTGGACTCTGCTGAAACAGCAGAAGAGACAGTCCAGAAAGTTCCCACTGATCATCTTCAGCACACAGTGAGCTTTGCAACTCTGCAACACACATTGCTGTCTCTTCTTTTCCTGCCTGAAAGACCAATTGATTCCAACACCTCTGTGGCCGCTCTCTGCTGAGCAGCAACAGAGAGAGTAGAGCAGGAATGTTTAGCCTGGGCTAAAACAGCAGAAGAGCCTTGCAAAAAATCTCCTGCTTGATCATGTTTTGCACACAGTGAGCTTTAAACTGTGACACAAACATTGCTGTCACTCCTCACTTTATCTCCTAAAAGTGCATTTGAATCCAAAGTTTCTGGTGCGCTCTCACGTTTCGAGAGGAGTTGTGACAGGGGAGGAGCAGCGCTTGGACTCTAATCCCACAGACGAAGGGCCAGCAGGGAAACTCCTGCAGGGCATCTTCAGCACACAGTGAGCTTTGCAATTCTGCAACACACATTGCTGTCACTCCTCCTTTTCCTGCCTGGAAGACCAATTGATTCCAACATCTCTGTGCCCACTCTCTGCTGAGCAGCAACAGAGAGAAGGAATGTTTAGACTGGGCTAAAACAGCAGAAGAGCCTTGCAAAAAAGCTCCTCCTGATCATGTTTAGCACACAGTGAGCTTTAAACTGTGACACAAACATTGCTGTCACTCTTCACTCTTTCTCCTAAAAGACCATTTCAATCCAAGAACTCCGTTGCCAGCACTCTGCTGAGCAGCAGAGTGAGCAGGAATGTCTGCAATCTGTAAGGCAGTGGAAGAGACAGGCCTGAAGGCTGCTCTTGTGCTTCTTCAACACACTGAGCTTTACAACTGTGACACACACGCTGTTGTCACTCCTCATTGTAGCTCCTAAAAGTGCTTTTGAATCCAGCGTTTCTGGTCTCCACTCTCGTTTCAAGAGTAGCAGAGGAAGGTGAGCACGAGCGCTTGGAATCCGCTCCCAGTTCCGAAGGGCAGGGAGGGAAAGTCCTTGCAGATCATCTTCAGCGCACAGTGAGCTTTGCAACTCTGAAACACACATTGCTGTCACTCCTCACTTCATCTCCTAATAATCCGTTTGAATCCATGGTCTCTCCCGCCCTCTCTCGTTTGAACAGCAGCAGTGACAGGTGAACACGATCTCTTGGCCTCTGCTCCCACAGCCGAAGAGCCCGGAGTGAAAGCTCCGGCAGGGCATCTTCAGCACGCAGTCAGCTTTGCAACTGTGACACATATATTGCTCTCGCTCCGCACTTTCCTACCTCAAAGTCCAATTGAATAAAAAATCTCTGTGCCCTTTCTCTACTGGGCAGACGCAGAGAGAGTAGAGCAGGAACCTTTAGCCAATGCTAAAAGAGCAGAAGAGACAGTCCAGAAAGTTCCCACTGATCATCTTCAGCGCACAGCGAGCTTTGCAACTCTGCAACACACATTGCTGTCACTCCTCCCTTTTTGCCTGAAAGACCAGCTGAATCCACCATCTCTGTGCCCGCTCTCTGCTGAGCAGCAACAGAGAGAGTAGAGCAGGAATTTTTAGACCTGCCTAAAACAGCAGAAGAGCCTTGAAAAAAATCTCCTGCTTGATCATGTTTTGCACACAGTGAGCTTTAAACTGTGACACAAACATTGCTGTCACTCCTCACTTTATCTCCTAAAAGTGCATTTGAATCCAAAGTTTCTGGTGCGCTCTCACGTTTCGAGAGGAGTTGTGACAGGGGAGGAGCAGCGCTTGGACTCTAATCCCACAGACGAAGGGCCAGCAGGGAAACTCCTGCAGGGCATCTTCAGCACACAGTGAGCTTTGCAATTCTGCAACACACATTGCTGTAACTCCTTTTCCTGCCTGGAAGACCAATTGATTCCAACATCTCTGTGCCCACTCTCTGCTGAGCAGCAACAGAGGGAAGGAATGTTTAGATTGGGCTAAAACAGCAGAAGAGCCTTGCAAAAAAGCTCCTCCTGATCATGTTTAGCACACAGTGAGCTTTAAACTGTGACACAAACATTGCTGTCACTCTTCACACTTTCTCCTAAAAGACCATTTCAATCTAAGAACTCCGTTGCCAGCACTCTGCTGAGCAGCAGAGTGAGCAGGAATGTCTGCAATCTGTAAGGCAGTGGAAGAGACAGGCCTGAAGGCTGCTCTTGTGCTTCTTCAACACACTGAGCTTTACAACTGTGACACACACACTGTTGTCACTCCTCATTGTAGCTCCTAAAAGTGCATTTGAATCCAGCGTTTCTGGTCTCCACTCTCGTTTCAAGAGCAGCAGAGGAAGGTGAGCACGAGCGCTTGGAATCCGTTCCCAGTTCCGAAGGGCAGGGAGGGAAAGTCCTTGCAGATCATCTTCAGCGCACAGTGAGCTTTGCAACTCTGAAACACACATTGCTGTCACTCCTCACTTCATCTCCTAATAATCCGTTTGAATCCATGGTCTCTCCCGCCCTCTCTCGTTTGAACAGCAGCAGTGACAGGTGAACACGATCTCTTGGCCTCTGCTCCCACAGCCGAAGAGCCCGGAGTGAAAGCTCCGGCAGGGCATCTTCAGCACGCAGTCAGCTTTGCAACTGTGACACATATATTGCTCTCGCTCCGCACTTTCCTACCTCAAAGTCCAATTGAATCCAAAATCTCTGTGCCCTTTCTCTGCTGGGCAGAAGCAGAGAGAGTAGAGCAGGAACCTTTAGCCAATGCTAAAAGAGCAGAAGAGACAGTCCAGAAAGTTCCCACTGATCATCTTCAGCGCACAGCGAGCTTTGCAACTCTGCAACACACATTGCTGTCACTCCTCCCTTTTTGCCTGAAAGACCAGCTGAATCCACCATCTCTGTGCCCGCTCTCTGCTGAGCAGCAACAGAGAGAGTAGAGCAGGAATTTTTAGACCTGCCTAAAACAGCAGAAGAGCCTTGAAAAAAATCTCCTGCTTGATCATGTTTTGCACACAGTGAGCTTTAAACTGTGACACAAACATTGCTGTCACTCTTCACTCTTTCTCCTAAAAGACCATTTCAATCCGAGAACTCCGTTGCCAGCACTCTGCTGAGCAGCAGAGTGAGCAGGAATGTCTGCAATCTGTAAGGCAGTGGAAGAGACAGGCCTGAAGGCTGCTCTTGTGCTTCTTCAACACACTGAGCTTTACAACTTTGACACACACACTGTTGTCACTCCTCATTGTAGCTCCTAAAAGTGCATTTGAATCCAGCGTTTCTGGTCTCCACTCTCGTTTCCAGTGCAGCAGAGGCAGGTGAGCACGAGCGCTTGGAATCCGCTCCCAGTTCCGAAGGGCAGGGAGGGAAAGTCCTTGCAGATTATCTTCAGCGCACAGTGAGCTTTGCAACTCTGAAACACACATTGCTGTCACTCCTCACTTTATCTCCAAAAAGTGCATTTCAAGCCAACGTTTCTGGTGCGCTCTCTCGCTTCGAGAGCAGTTGTGACAGGGGAGGACGAGCGCTTGGATTCTAATTTCACAGCCGAAGGGCCAGCATGGAAACTACTGCTGGGCATCTTCAGCACACATTGAGATTCACAACTCTGAAACACATATTGCTGTCACCTCTCACTTTCCTACCTGAAAGTCCAATTGAATAATACATCTCCTGTGCTTGCTCTTTGTGAGCAGTAGCAGAATATAGCACTTACGTTTGGACTCTGCTGAAACAGCAGAAGAGACAGTCCAGAAAGTTCCCACTGATCATCTTCAGCACACAGTGAGCTTTGCAACTCTGCAACACACATTGCTGTCTCTTCTTTTCCTGCCTGAAAGACCAATTGATTCCAACACCTCTGTGCCCGCTCTCTGCTGAGCAGCAACAGAGAGAGTAGAGCAGGAATGTTTAGCCTGGGCTAAAACAGCAGAAGAGCCTTGCAAAAAATCTCCTGCTTAATCATGTTTTGCACACAGTGAGCTTTAAACTGTGACACAAACATTGCTGTCACTCCTCACTTTATCTCCTAAAAGTGCATTTGAATCCAAAGTTTCTGGTGCGCTCTCACGTTTCGAGAGGAGTTGTGACAGGGGAGGAGCAGCGCTTGGACTCTAATCCCACAGACGAAGGGCCAGCAGGGAAACTCCTGCAGGGCATCTTCAGCACACAGTGAGCTTTGCAATTCTGCAACACACATTGCTGTCACTCCTCCTTTTCTTGCCTGGAAGACCAATTGATTCCAACATCTCTGTGCCCACTCTCTGCTGAGCAGCAACAGAGAGAAGGAATGTTTAGACTGGGCTAAAACAGCAGAAGAGCCTTGCAAAAAAGCTCCTCCTGATCATGTTTAGCACACAGTGAGCTTTAAACTGTGACACAAACATTGCTGTCACTCTTCACTCTTTCTCCTAAAAGACCATTTCAATCCAAGAACTCCGTTGCCAGCACTCTGCTGAGCAGCAGAGTGAGCAGGAATGTCTGCAATCTGTAAGGCAGTGGAAGAGACAGGCCTGAAGGCTGCTCTTGTGCTTCTTAAACACACTGAGCTTTACAACTGTGACACACACACTGTTGTCACTCCTCATTGTAGCTCCTAAAAGTGCATTTGAATCCAGCGTTTCTGGTCTCCACTCTCGTTTCAAGAGCAGCAGAGGAAGGTGAGCACGAGCGCTTGGAATCCGCTCCCAGTTCCGAAGGGCAGGGAGGGAAAGTCCTTGCAGATCATCTTCAGCGCACAGTGAGCTTTGCAACTCTGAAACACACATTGCTGTCACTCCTCACTTCATCTCCTAATAATCCGTTTGAATCCATGGTCTCTCCCGCCCTCTCTCGTTTGAACAGCAGCAGTGACAGGTGAACACGATCTCTTGGCCTCTGCTCCCACAGCCGAAGAGCCCGGAGTGAAAGCTCCGGCAGGGCATCTTCAGCACGCAGTCAGCTTTGCAACTGTGACACATATATTGCTCTCGCTCCGCACTTTCCTACCTCAAAGTCCAATTGAATCCAAAATCTCTGTGCCCTTTCTCTGCTGGGCAGAAGCAGAGAGAGTAGAGCAGGAACCTTTAGCCAATGCTAAAAGAGCAGAAGAGACAGTCCAGAAAGTTCCCACTGATCATCTTCAGCGCACAGCGAGCTTTGCAACACTGCAACGCACATTGCTGTCACTCCTCCCTTTTTGCCTGAAAGACCAGCTGAATCCACCATCTCTGTGCCCGCTCTCTGCTGAGCAGCAACAGAGAGAGTAGAGCAGGAATTTTTAGACCTGCCTAAAACAGCAGAAGAGCCTTGAAAAAAATCTCCTGCTTGATCATGTTTTGCACACAGTGAGCTTTAAACTGTGACACAAACATTGCTGTCACTCCTCACTTTATCTCCTAAAAGTGCATTTGAATCCAAAGTTTCTGGTGCGCTCTCTCGTTTCGAGAGGAGTTGTGACAGGGGAGTAGCAGCGCTTGGACTCTAATCCCACAGACGAAGGGCCAGCAGGGAAACGCCTGCAGGGCATCTTCAGCACACAGTGAGCTTTGCAACTCTGCAAAACACATTGCTGTAACTCCTCCTTTTCCTGCCTGGAAGACCTATTGATTCCAACATCTCTGTGCCCACTCTCTGCTGAGCAGCAACAGAGAGAGTAGAGCAGGAATGTTTAGACTGGGCTAAAACAGCAGAAGAGCCTTGCAAAAAAGCTCCTCCTGATCATGTTTAGCACACAGTGAGCTTTAAACTGTGACACAAACATTGGTGTCACTCTTCACTCTTTCTCCTAAAAGACCATTTCAATCCCAGAACTCCGTTGCCAGCACTCTGCTGAGCAGCAGAGTGAGCAGGAATGTCTGCAATCTGTAAGGCAGTGGAAGAGACAGGCCTGAAGGCTGCTCTTGTGCTTCTTCAACACACTGAGCTTTACAACTTTGACACACACACTGTTGTCACTCCTCATTGTAGCTCCTAAAAGTGCATTTGAATCCAGCGTTTCTGGTCTCCACTCTCGTTTCCAGTGCAGCAGAGGCAGGTGAGCACGAGCGCTTGGAATCCGCTCCCAGTTCCGAAGGGCAGGGAGGGAAAGCCCTTGCAGATTATCTTCAGCGCACAGTGAGCTTTGCAACTCTGAAACACACATTGCTGTCACTCCTCACTTTATCTCCTAAAAGTGCATTTCAAGCCAACGTTTCTGGTGCGCTCTCTCGCTTCGAGAGCAGTTGTGACAGGGGAGGACGAGCGCTTGGATTCTAATTTCACAGCCGAAGGGCCAGCATGGAAACTACTGCTGGGCATCTTCAGCACACATTGAGATTCACAAATCTGAAACACATATTGCTGTCACCTCTCACTTTCCTACCTGAAAGTCCAATTGAATAATACATCTCCTGTGCTTGCTCTTTGTGAGCAGTAGCAGAATATAGCACTTACGTTTGGACTCTGCTGAAACAGCAGAAGAGACAGTCCAGAAAGTTCCCACTGATCATCTTCAGCACACAGTGAGCTTTGCAACTCTGCAACACACATTGCTGTCTCTTCTTTTCCTGCCTGAAAGACCAATTGATTCCAACACCTCTGTGCCCGCTCTCTGCTGAGCAGCAACAGAGAGAGTAGAGCAGGAATGTTTAGCCTGGGCTAAAACAGCAGAAGAGCCTTGCAAAAAATCTCCTGCTTGATCATGTTTTGCACACAGTGAGCTTTAAACTGTGACACAAACATTGCTGTCACTCCTCACTTTATCTCCTAAAAGTGCATTTGAATCCAAAGTTTCTGGTGCGCTCTCACGTTTCGAGAGGAGTTGTGACAGGGGAGGAGCAGTGCTTGGACTCTAATCCCACAGACGAAGGGCCAGCAGGGAAACTCCTGCAGGGCATCTTCAGCACACAGCGAGCTTTGCAACTCTGCAACACACATTGCTGTCACTCCTCCCTTTTTGCCTGGAAGACCAATTGATTCCAACATCTCTGTGCCCACTCTCTGCTGAGCAGCAACAGAGAGAAGGAATGTTTAGACTGGGCTAAAACAGCAGAAGAGCCTTGCAAAAAAGCTCCTCCTGATCATGTTTAGCACACAGTGAGCTTTAAACTGTGACACAAACATTGCTGTCACTCTTCACTCTTTCTCCTAAAAGACCATTTCAATCCAAGAACTCCGTTGCCAGCACTCTGCTGAGCAGCAGAGTGAGCAGGAATGTCTGCAATCTGTAAGGCAGTGGAAGAGACAGGCCTGAAGGCTGCTCTTGTGCTTCTTCAACACACTGAGCTTTACAACTGTGACACACACACTGTTGTCACTCCTCATTGTAGCTCCTAAAAGTGCATTTGAATCCAGCGTTTCTGGTCTCCACTCTCGTTTCAAGAGCAGCAGAGGAAGGTGAGCACGAGCGCTTGGAATCCGCTCCCAGTTCCGAAGGGCAGGGAGGGAAAGTCCTTGCAGATCATCTTCAGCGCACAGTGAGCTTTGCAACTCTGAAACACACATTGCTGTCACTCCTCAATTCAACTCCTAATAATCCGTTTGAATCCATGGTCTCTCCCGCCCTCTCTCGTTTGAACAGCAGCAGTGACAGGTGAACACGATCTCTTGGCCTCTGCTCCCACAGCCGAAGAGCCCGGAGTGAAAACTCCGGCAGGGCATCTTCAGCACGCAGTCAGCTTTGCAACTGTGACACATATATTGCTCTCGCTCCGCACTTTCCTACCTCAAAGTCCAATTGAATCCAAAATCTCTGTGCCCTTTCTCTGCTAGGCAGAAGCAGAGAGAGTAGAGCAGGAACTTTTAGCCAATGCTAAAAGAGCAGAAGAGACAGTCCAGAAAGTTCCCACTGATCATCTTCAGCGCACAGCGAGCTTTGCAACTCTGCAACACACATTGCTGTCACTCCTCCCTTTTTGCCTGAAAGACCAGCTGAATCGACCATCTCTGTGCCCGCTCTCTGCTGAGCAGCAACAGAGAGAGTAGAGCAGGAATTTTTAGACCTGCCTAAAACAGCAGAAGAGCCTTGAAAAAAATCTCCTGCTTGATCATGTTTTGCACACAGTGAGCTTTAAACTGTGACACAAACATTGCTGTCACTCCTCACTTTATCTCCTAAAAGTGCATTTGAATCCAAAGTTTCTGGTGCGCTCTCTCGTTTCGAGAGGAGTTGTGACAGGGGAGGAGCAGCGCTTGGACTCTAATCCCACAGACGAAGGGCCAGCAGGGAAACTCCTGCAGGGCATCTTCAGCACACAGTGAGCTTTACAATTCTGCAACACACATTGCTGTCACTCCTCCTTTTCTTGCCTGAAAGTCCAATTGATTCCAACATCACTGCGCCCACTCTCTGCTGAGCAGAAACAGAGAGAGTAGAGCAGGAATGTTTAGACTGGGCTAAAACAGCAGAAGAGCCTTGCAAAAAAGCTCCTCCTGATCATGTTTAGCACACAGTGAGCTTTAAACTGTGACACAATCATTGCTGTCACTCTTCACTCTTTCTCCTAAAAGACCATTTCAATCCAAGAACTCCGTTGCCAGCACTCTGCTGAGCAGCAGAGTGAGCAGGAATGTCTGCAATCTGTAAGGCAGTGGAAGAGACAGGCCTGAAGGCTGCTCTTGTGCTTCTTCAACACACTGAGCTTTACAACTGTGACACACACACTGTTGTCACTCCTCATTGTAGCTCCTAAAAGTGCATTTGAATCCAGCGTTTCTGGTCTCCACTCTCGTTTCCAGTGCAGCAGAGGCAGGTGAGCACGAGCGCTTGGAATCCGCTCCCAGTTCCGAAGGGCAGGGAGGGAAAGTCCTTGCAGATCATCTTCAGCGCACAGTGAGCTTTGCAACTCTGAAACACACATTGCTGTCACTCCTCACTTTATCTCCTAAAAGTGCATTTCAAGCCAACGTTTCTGGTGCGCTCTCTCGCTTCGAGAGCAGTTGTGACAGGGGAGGACGAGCGCTTGGATTCTAATTTCACAGCCGAAGGGCCAGCATGGAAACTACTGCTGGGCATCTTCAGCACACATTGAGATTCGCAACTCTGAAACACATATTGCTGTCTCATCTCACTTTCCTACCTGAAAGTCCAACTGTGACTGTCTCTTCTGCTGTTTCAGCAGAGTCCAAACGTAAGTGCTATATTCTGCTACTGCTCACAAAGAGCAAGCACAGGAGATGTATTATTCAATTGGACTTTCAGGTAGGAAAGTGAGAGGTGACAGCAATATGTGTTTCAGAGTTGCGAATCTCAATGTGTGCTGAAGATGCCCAGCAGTAGTTTCCATGCTGGCCCTTCGGCTGTGAAATTAGAATCCAAGCGCTCGTCCTCCCCTGTCACAACTGCTCACGAAGCGAGAGAGCGCACCAGAAACGTTGGCTTGAAATGCACTTTTAGGAGATAAAGTGAGGAGTGACAGCAATGTGTGTTTCAGAGTTGCAAAGCTCACTGTGCGCTGAAGATGATCTGCAAGGACTTTCCCTCCCTGCCCTTCGGAACTGGGAGCGGATTCCAAGCGCTCGTGCTCACCTTCCTCTGCTGCTCTT
Organism: Lathamus discolor; assembly: GCF_037157495.1. Lineage (NCBI taxonomy): Eukaryota > Metazoa > Chordata > Aves > Psittaciformes > Psittacidae > Lathamus > Lathamus discolor. The sequence goes on along the minus strand of NC_088908.1, from coordinate 4,976,171 downwards.
GAAACGAGAGTGGAGACCAGAAACGCTGGATTCAAATGCACTTTTAGGAGCTACAATGAGGAGTGACAACAGTGTGTGTGTCACAGTTGTAAAGCTCAGTGTGTTGAAGAAGCACAAGAGCAGCCTTCAGGCCTGTCTCTTCCACTGCCTTACAGATTGCAGACATTCCTGCTCACTCTGCTGCTCAGCAGAGTGCTGGCAACGGAGTTCTGGGATTGAAATGGTCTTTTAGGAGAAAGAGTGAAGAGTGACAGCAATGTTTGTGTCACAGTTTAAAGCTCACTGTGTGCTAAACATGATCAGGAGGAGCTTTTTTGCAAGGCTCTTCTGCTGTTTTAGCCCAGTCTAAACATTCCTGCTCTACTCTCTCTGTTGCTGCTCAGCAGAGAGTGGGCACAGAGATGTTGGAATCAATTGGTCTTTCAGGCAAGAAAAGGAGGAGTGACAGCAATGTGTGTTTCAGAATTGTAAAGCTCACTGTGCGCTGAAGATGCCCTGCAGGAGTTTCCCTGCTGGCCCTTCGTCTGTGGGATTAGAGTCCAAGCGCTGCTCCTCCCCTGTCACAACTCCTATCGAAACGAGAGAGCGCACCAGTAACTTTGGATTCAAATGCACTTTTAGGAGATAAAGTGAGGAGTGACAGCAATGTTTGTGTCACAGTTTAAAGCTCACTGTGTGCAAAACATGATCAAGCAGGAGATTTTTTGCAAGGCTCTTCTGCTGTTTTAGCCCAGGCTAAACATTCCTGCTCTACTCTCTCTGTTGCTGCTCAGCAGAGAGCGGGCACAGAGAGGGTGGATTCAGCTGGTCTTTCAGGCAGGAAAAGAAGAGACAGCAATGTGTGTTGCAGAGTTGCAAAGCTCACTGTGTGCTGAAGATGATCAGTGGGAACTTTCTGGACTGTCTCTTCTGCTGTTTCAGCAGAGTCCAAACGTAAGTGCTATATTCTGCTACTGCTCACAAAGAGCAAGCACAGGAGATGTATTATTCAATTGGACTTTCAGGTAGGAAAGTGAGAGGTGACAGCAATATGTGTTTCAGAGTTGTGAATCTCAATGTGTGCTGAAGATGCCCAGCAGTAGTTTCCATGCTGGCCCTTCGGCTGTGAAATTAGAATCCAAGCGCTCGTCCTCCCCTGTCACAACTGCTCTCGAAGCGAGAGAGCGCACCAGAAACGTTGGCTTGAAATGCACTTTTAGGAGATAAAGTGAGGAGTGACAGCAATGTTTGTGTCACAGTTTAAAGCTCACTGTGTGCAAAACATGATCAAGCAGGAGATTTTTTTCAAGGCTCTTCTGCTGTTTTAGGCAGGTCTAAAAATTCCTGCTCTACTCTCTCTGTTGCTGCTCAGCAGAGAGCGGGCACAGAGATGGTGGATTCAGCTGGTCTTTCAGGCAAAAAGGGAGGAGTGACAGCAATGTGTGTTGCAGAGTTGCAAAGCTCGCTGTGCGCTGAAGATGATCAGTGGGAACTTTCTGGACTGTCTCTTCTGCTCTTTTAGCATTGGCTAAAGGTTCCTGCTCTACTCTCTCTGCTTCTGCCCAGCAGAGAAAGGGCACAGAGATTTTGGATTCAATTGGACTTTGAGGTAGGAAAGTGCGGAGCGAGAGCAATATATGTGTCACAGTTGCAAAGCTGACTGCGTGCTGAAGATGCCCTGCCGGAGCTTTCACTCCGGGCTCTTCGGCTGTGGGAGCAGAGGCCAAGAGATCGTGTTCACCTGTCACTGCTGCTGTTCAAACGAGAGAGGGCGGGAGAGACCATGGATTCAAACGGATTATTAGGAGATGAAGTGAGGAGTGACAGCAATGTGTGTTTCAGAGTTGCAAAGCTCACTGTGCGCTGAAGATGATCTGCAAGGACTTTCCCTCCCTGCCCTTCGGAACTGGGTGCGGATTCCAAGCGCTCGTGCTCACCTTCCTCTGCTGCTCTTGAAACGAGAGTGGAGACCAGAAACGCTGGATTCAAATGCACTTTTAGGAGCTACAATGAGGAGTGACAACAGTGTGTGTGTCACAGTTGTAAAGCTCAGTGTGTTGAAGAAGCACAAGAGCAGCCTTCAGGCCTGTCTCTTCCACTGCCTTACAGATTGCAGACATTCCTGCTCACTCTGCTGCTCAGCAGAGTGCTGGCAACGGAGTTCTGGGATTGAAATGGTCTTTTAGGAGAAAGAGTGAAGAGTGACAGCAATGTTTGTGTCACAGTTTAAAGCTCACTGTGTGCTAAACATGATCAGGAGGAGCTTTTTTGCAAGGCTCTTCTGCTGTTTTAGCCCAGTCTAAACATTCCTGCTCTACTCTCTCTGTTGCTGCTCAGCAGAGAGTGGGCACAGAGATGTTGGAATCAATTGGTCTTTCAGGCAAGAAAAGGAGGAGTGACAGCAATGTGTGTTTCAGAATTGTAAAGCTCACTGTGCGCTGAAGATGCCCTGCAGGAGTTTCCCTGCTGGCCCTTCGTCTGTGGGATTAGAGTCCAAGCGCTGCTCCTCCCCTGTCACAACTCCTCTCGAAACGAGAGAGCGCACCAGAAACTTTGGATTCAAATGCACTTTTAGGAGATAAAGTGAGGAGTGACAGCAATGTTTGTGTCACAGTTTAAAGCTCACTGTGTGCAAAACATGATCAAGCAGGAGATTTTTTGCAAGGCTCTTCTGCTGTTTTAGCCCAGGCTGAACATTCCTGCTCTACTCTCTCTGTTGCTGCTCAGCAGAGAGCGGGCACAGAGATGGTGGATTCAGCTGGTCTTTCAGGCAGGAAAAGAAGAGACAGCAATGTGTGTTGCAGAGTTGCAAAGCTCACTGTGTGCTGAAGATGATCAGTGGGAACTTTCTGGACTGTCTCTTCTGCTGTTTCAGCAGAGTCCAAACGTAAGTGCTATATTCTGCTACTGCTCACAAAGAGCAAGCACAGGAGATGTATTATTCAATTGGACTTTCAGGTAGGAAAGTGAGAGGTGACAGCAATATGTGTTTCAGAGTTGCGAATCGCAATGTGTGCTGAAGATGCCCAGCAGTAGTTTCCATGCTGGCCCTTCGGCTGTGAAATTAGAATCCAAGCGCTCGTCCTCCCCTGTCACAACTGCTCTCGAAGCGAGAGAGCGCACCAGAAACGTTGGCTTGAAATGCACTTTTAGGAGATAAAGTGAGGAGTGACAGCAATGTGTGTTTCAGAGTTGCAAAGCTCACTGTGCGCTGAAGATGATCTGCAAGGACTTTCCCTCCCTGCCCTTCGGAACTGGGAGCGGATTCCAAGCGCTCGTGCTCACCTGCCTCTGGTGCACTGGAAACGAGAGTGGAGACCAGAAAAGCTGGATTCAAATGCACTTTTAGGAGCTACAATGAGGAGTGACAACAGTGTGTGTGTCACAGTTGTAAAGCTCAGTGTGTTGAAGAAGCACAAGAGCAGCCTTCAGGCCTGTCTCTTCCACTGCCTTACAGATTGCAGACATTCCTGCTCACTCTGCTGATCAGCAGAGTGCTGGCAACGGAGTTCTGGGATTGAAATGGTCTTTTAGGAGAAAGAGTGAAGAGTGACAGCAATGTTTGTGTCACAGTTTAAAGCTCACTGTGTGCTAAACATGATCAGGAGGAGCTTTTTTGCAAGGCTCTTCTGCTGTTTTAGCCCAGTCTAAACATTCCTGCTCTACTCTCTCTGTTGCTGCTCAGCAGAGAGTGGGCACAGTGATGTTGGAATCAATTGGACTTTCAGGCAAGAAAAGGAGGAGTGACAGCAATGTGTGTTGCAGAATTGTAAAGCTCACTGTGTGCTGAAGATGCCCTGCAGGAGTTTCCCTGCTGGCCCTTCGTCTGTGGGATTAGAGTCCAAGCGCTGCTCCTCCCCTGTCACAAGTCCTCTCGAAACGAGAGAGCGCACCAGAAACTTTGGATTCAAATGCACTTTTAGGAGATAAAGTGAGGAGTGACAGCAATGTTTGTGTCACAGTTTAAAGCTCACTGTGTGCAAAACATGATCAAGCAGGAGATTTTTTTCAAGGCTCTTCTGCTGTTTTAGGCAGGTCTAAAAATTCCTGCTCTACTCTCTCTGTTGCTGCTCAGCAGAGAGCGGGCACAGAGATGGTGGATTCAGCTGGTCTTTCAGGCAAAAAGGGAGGAGTGACAGCAATGTGTGTTGCAGAGTTGCAAAGCTCGCTGTGCGCTGAAGATGATCAGTGGGAACTTTCTGGACTGTCTCTTCTGCTCTTTTAGCATTGGCTAAAGGTTCCTGCTCTACTCTCTCTGCTTCTGCCCAGCAGAGAAAGGGCACAGAGATTTTGGATTCAATTGGACTTTGAGGTAGGAAAGTGCGGAGCGAGAGCAATATATGTGTCACAGTTGCAAAGCTGACTGCGTGCTGAAGATGCCCTGCCGGAGCTTTCACTCCGGGCTCTTCGGCTGTGGGAGCAGAGGCCAAGAGATCGTGTTCACCTGTCACTGCTGCTGTTCAAACGAGAGAGGGCGGGAGAGACCATGGATTCAAACGGATTATTAGGAGATGAAGTGAGGAGTGACAGCAATGTGTGTTTCAGAGTTGCAAAGCTCACTGTGCGCTGAAGATGATCTGCAAGGACTTTCCCTCCCTGCCCTTCGGAACTGGGAGCGGATTCCAAGCGCTCGTGCTCACCTTCCTCTGCTGCTCTTGAAACGAGAGTGGAGACCAGAAACGCTGGATTCAAATGCACTTTTAGGAGCTACAATGAGGAGTGACAACAGTGTGTGTGTCACAGTTGTAAAGCTCAGTGTGTTGAAGAAGCACAAGAGCAGCCTTCAGGCCTGTCTCTTCCACTGCCTTACAGATTGCAGACATTCCTGCTCACTCTGCTGCTCAGCAGAGTGCTGGCAACGGAGTTCTTGGATTGAAATGGTCTTTTAGGAGAAAGAGTGAAGAGTGACAGCAATGTTTGTGTCACAGTTTAAAGCTCACTGTGTGCTAAACATGATCAGGAGGAGCTTTTTTGCAAGGCTCTTCTGCTGTTTTAGCCCAGTCTAAACATTCCTTCTCTCTGTTGCTGCTCAGCAGAGAGTGGGCACAGAGATGTTGGAATCAATTGGTCTTCCAGGCACGAAAAGGAGTTACAGCAATGTGTGTTGCAGAATTGCAAAGCTCACTGTGTGCTGAAGATGCCCTGCAGGAGTTTCCCTGCTGGCCCTTCGTCTGTGGGATTAGAGTCCAAGCGCTGCTCCTCCCCTGTCACAACTCCTCTCGAAACGTGAGAGCGCACCAGAAACTTTGGATTCAAATGCACTTTTAGGAGATAAAGTGAGGAGTGACAGCAATGTTTGTGTCACAGTTTAAAGCTCACTGTGTGCAAAACATGATCAAGCAGGAGATTTTTTGCAAGGCTCTTCTGCTGTTTTAGCCCAGGCTAAACATTCCTGCTCTACTCTCTCTGTTGCTGCTCAGCAGAGAGCGGGCACAGAGGTGTTGGAATCAATTGGTCTTTCAGGCAGGAAAAGAAGAGACAGCAATGTGTGTTGCAGAGTTGCAAAGCTCACTGTGTGCTGAAGATGATCAGTGGGAACTTTCTGGACTGTCTCTTCTGCTGTTTCAGCAGAGTCCAAACGTAAGTGCTATATTCTGCTACTGCTCACAAAGAGCAAGCACAGGAGATGTAGGATTCAATTGGACTTTCAGGTAGGAAAGTGAGAGGTGACAGCAATATGTGTTTCAGAGTTGTGAATCTCAATGTGTGCTGAAGATGCCCAGCAGTACTTTCCATGCTGGCCCTTCGGCTGTGAAATTAGAATCCAAGCGCTCGTCCTCCCCTGTCACAACTGCTCTCGAAGCGAGAGAGCGCACCAGAAACGTTGGCTTGAAATGCACTTTTAGGAGATAAAGTGAGGAGTGACAGCAATGTGTGTTTCAGAGTTGCAAAGCTCACTGTGCGCTGAAGATGATCTGCAAGGACTTTCCCGCCCTGCCCTTCGGAACTGGGAGCGGATTCCAAGCGCTCGTGCTCACCTGCCTCTGCTGCACTGGAAACGAGAGTGGAGACCAGAAACGCTGGATTCAAATGCACTTTTAGGAGCTACAATGAGGAGTGACAACAGTGTGTGTGTCACAGTTGTAAAGCTCAGTGTGTTGAAGAAGCACAAGAGCAGCCTTCAGGCCTGTCTCTTCCACTGCCTTACAGATTGCAGACATCCCTGCTCACTCTGCTGATCAGCAGAGTGCTGACAACGGAGTTCTTGGATTGAAATGGTCTTTTAGGAGAAAGAGTGAAGAGTGACAGCAATGTTTGTGTCACAGTTTAAAGCTCACTGTGTGCTAAACATGATCAGGAGGAGCTTTTTTGCAAGGCTCTTCTGCTGTTTTAGCCCAGTCTAAACATTCCTGCTCTACTCTCTCTGTTGCTGCTCAGCAGAGAGTGGGCACAGAGATGTTGGAATCAATTGGTCTTTCAGGCAAGAAAAGGAGGAGTGACAGCAATGTGTGTTGCAGAATTGTAAAGCTCACTGTGTGCTGAAGATGCCCTGCAGGAGTTTCCCTGCTGGCCCTTCGTCTGTGGGATTAGAGTCCAAGCGCTGCTCCTCCCCTGTCACAACTCCTCTCGAAACGAGAGAGCGTACCAGAAACTTTGGATTCAAATGCACTTTTAGGAGATAAAGTGAGGAGTGACAGCAATGTTTGTGTCACAGTTTAAAGCTCACTGTGTGCAAAACATGATCAAGCAGGAGATTTTTTGCAAGGCTCTTCTGCTGTTTTAGGCAGGTCTAAAAATTCCTGCTCTACTCTCTCTGTTGCTGCTCAGCAGAGAGCGGGCACAGAGATGGTGGATTCAGCTGGTCTTTCAGGCAAAAAGGGAGGAGTGACAGCAATGTGTGTTGCAGAGTTGCAAAGCTCGCTGTGCGCTGAAGATGATCAGTGGGAACTTTCTGGACTGTCTCTTCTGCTCTTTTAGCATTGGCTAAAGGTTCCTGCTCTACTCTCTCTGCTTCTGCCCAGCAGAGAAAGGGCACAGAGATTTTGGATTCAATTGGACTTTGAGGTAGGAAAGTGCGGAGCGAGAGCAATATATGTGTCACAGTTGCAAAGCTGACTGCGTGCTGAAGATGCCCTGCCGGAGCTTTCACTCCGGGCTCTTCGGCTGTGGGAGCAGAGGCCAAGAGATCGTGTTCACCTGTCACTGCTGCTGTTCAAACGAGAGAGGGCGGGAGAGACCATGGATTCAAACGGATTATTAGGAGATGAAGTGAGGAGTGACAGCAATGTGTGTTTCAGAGTTGCAAAGCTCACTGTGCGCTGAAGATGATCTGCAAGGACTTTCCCTCCCTGCCCTTCGGAACTGGGAGCGGATTCCAAGCGCTCGTGCTCACCTTCCTCTGCTGCTCTTGAAACGAGAGTGGAGACCAGAAACGCTGGATTCAAATGCACTTTTAGGAGCTACAATGAGGAGTGACAACAGTGTGTGTGTCACAGTTGTAAAGCTCAGTGTGTTGAAGAAGCACAAGAGCAGCCTTCAGGCCTGTCTCTTCCACTGCCTTACAGATTGCAGACATTCCTGCTCACTCTGCTGCTCAGCAGAGTGCTGGCAACGGAGTTCTGGGATTGAAATGGTCTTTTAGGAGAAAGAGTGAAGAGTGACAGCAATGTTTGTGTCACAGTTTAAAGCTCACTGTGTGCTAAACATGATCAGGAGGAGCTTTTTTGCAAGGCTCTTCTGCTGTTTTAGCCCAGTCTAAACATTCCTGCTCTACTCTCTCTGTTGCTGCTCAGCAGAGAGTGGGCACAGAGATGTTGGAATCAATTGGTCTTTCAGGCAAGAAAAGGAGGAGTGACAGCAATGTGTGTTTCAGAATTGTAAAGCTCACTGTGCGCTGAAGATGCCCTGCAGGAGTTTCCCTGCTGGCCCTTCGTCTGTGGGATTAGAGTCCAAGCGCTGCTCCTCCCCTGTCACAACTCCTCTCGAAACGAGAGAGCGCACCAGAAACTTTGGATTCAAATGCACTTTTAGGAGATAAAGTGAGGAGTGACAGCAATGTTTGTGTCACAGTTTAAAGCTCACTGTGTGCAAAACATGATCAAGCAGGAGATTTTTTGCAAGGCTCTTCTGCTGTTTTAGCCCAGGCTGAACATTCCTGCTCTACTCTCTCTGTTGCTGCTCAGCAGAGAGCGGGCACAGAGATGGTGGATTCAGCTGGTCTTTCAGGCAGGAAAAGAAGAGACAGCAATGTGTGTTGCAGAGTTGCAAAGCTCACTGTGTGCTGAAGATGATCAGTGGGAACTTTCTGGACTGTCTCTTCTGCTGTTTCAGCAGAGTCCAAACGTAAGTGCTATATTCTGCTACTGCTCACAAAGAGCAAGCACAGGAGATGTATTATTCAATTGGACTTTCAGGTAGGAAAGTGAGAGGTGACAGCAATATGTGTTTCAGAGTTGCGAATCGCAATGTGTGCTGAAGATGCCCAGCAGTAGTTTCCATGCTGGCCCTTCGGCTGTGAAATTAGAATCCAAGCGCTCGTCCTCCCCTGTCACAACTGCTCTCGAAGCGAGAGAGCGCACCAGAAACGTTGGCTTGAAATGCACTTTTAGGAGATAAAGTGAGGAGTGACAGCAATGTGTGTTTCAGAGTTGCAAAGCTCACTGTGCGCTGAAGATGATCTGCAAGGACTTTCCCTCCCTGCCCTTCGGAACTGGGAGCGGATTCCAAGCGCTCGTGCTCACCTGCCTCTGGTGCACTGGAAACGAGAGTGGAGACCAGAAAAGCTGGATTCAAATGCACTTTTAGGAGCTACAATGAGGAGTGACAACAGTGTGTGTGTCACAGTTGTAAAGCTCAGTGTGTTGAAGAAGCACAAGAGCAGCCTTCAGGCCTGTCTCTTCCACTGCCTTACAGATTGCAGACATTCCTGCTCACTCTGCTGATCAGCAGAGTGCTGGCAACGGAGTTCTGGGATTGAAATGGTCTTTTAGGAGAAAGAGTGAAGAGTGACAGCAATGTTTGTGTCACAGTTTAAAGCTCACTGTGTGCTAAACATGATCAGGAGGAGCTTTTTTGCAAGGCTCTTCTGCTGTTTTAGCCCAGTCTAAACATTCCTGCTCTACTCTCTCTGTTGCTGCTCAGCAGAGAGTGGGCACAGTGATGTTGGAATCAATTGGACTTTCAGGCAAGAAAAGGAGGAGTGACAGCAATGTGTGTTGCAGAATTGTAAAGCTCACTGTGTGCTGAAGATGCCCTGCAGGAGTTTCCCTGCTGGCCCTTCGTCTGTGGGATTAGAGTCCAAGCGCTGCTCCTCCCCTGTCACAAGTCCTCTCGAAACGAGAGAGCGCACCAGAAACTTTGGATTCAAATGCACTTTTAGGAGATAAAGTGAGGAGTGACAGCAATGTTTGTGTCACAGTTTAAAGCTCACTGTGTGCAAAACATGATCAAGCAGGAGATTTTTTTCAAGGCTCTTCTGCTGTTTTAGGCAGGTCTAAAAATTCCTGCTCTACTCTCTCTGTTGCTGCTCAGCAGAGAGCGGGCACAGAGATGGTGGATTCAGCTGGTCTTTCAGGCAAAAAGGGAGGAGTGACAGCAATGTGTGTTGCAGAGTTGCAAAGCTCGCTGTGCGCTGAAGATGATCAGTGGGAACTTTCTGGACTGTCTCTTCTGCTCTTTTAGCATTGGCTAAAGGTTCCTGCTCTACTCTCTCTGCTTCTGCCCAGCAGAGAAAGGGCACAGAGATTTTGGATTCAATTGGACTTTGAGGTAGGAAAGTGCGGAGCGAGAGCAATATATGTGTCACAGTTGCAAAGCTGACTGCGTGCTGAAGATGCCCTGCCGGAGCTTTCACTCCGGGCTCTTCGGCTGTGGGAGCAGAGGCCAAGAGATCGTGTTCACCTGTCACTGCTGCTGTTCAAACGAGAGAGGGCGGGAGAGACCATGGATTCAAACGGATTATTAGGAGATGAAGTGAGGAGTGACAGCAATGTGTGTTTCAGAGTTGCAAAGCTCACTGTGCGCTGAAGATGATCTGCAAGGACTTTCCCTCCCTGCCCTTCGGAACTGGGAGCGGATTCCAAGCGCTCGTGCTCACCTTCCTCTGCTGCTCCTGAAACGAGAGTGGAGACCAGAAACGCTGGATTCAAATGCACTTTTAGGAGCTACAATGAGGAGTGACAACAGTGTGTGTGTCACAGTTGTAAAGCTCAGTGTGTTGAAGAAGCACAAGAGCAGCCTTCAGGCCTGTCTCTTCCACTGCCTTACAGATTGCAGACATTCCTGCTCACTCTGCTGCTCAGCAGAGTGCTGGCAACGGAGTTCTGGGATTGAAATGGTCTTTTAGGAGAAAGAGTGAAGAGTGACAGCAATGTTTGTGTCACAGTTTAAAGCTCACTGTGTGCTAAACATGATCAGGAGGAGCTTTTTTGCAAGGCTCTTCTGTTTTAGCCCAGTCTAAACATTCCTGCTCTACTCTCTCTGTTGCTGCTCAGCAGAGAGTGGGCACAGAGATGTTGGAATCAATTGGTCTTTCAGGCAAGAAAAGGAGGAGTGACAGCAATGTGTGTTTCAGAATTGTAAAGCTCACTGTGCGCTGAAGATGCCCTGCAGGAGTTTCCCTGCTGGCCCTTCGTCTGTGGGATTAGAGTCCAAGCGCTGCTCCTCCCCTGTCACAACTCCTCTCGAAACGTGAGAGCGCACCAGAAACTTTGGATTCAAATGCACTTTTAGGAGATAAAGTGAGGAGTGACAGCAATGTTTGTGTCACAGTTTAAAGCTCACTGTGTGCAAAACATGATCAAGCAGGAGATTTTTTGCAAGGCTCTTCTGCTGTTTTAGCCCAGGCTAAACATTCCTGCTCTACTCTCTCTGTTGCTGCTCAGCAGAGAGCGGGCACAGAGAGGGTGGATTCAGCTGGTCTTTCAGGCAGGAAAAGAAGAGACAGCAATGTGTGTTTCAGAGTTGCAAAGCTCACTGTGCGCTGAAGATGATCTGCAAGGACTTTCCCTCCCTGCCCTTCGGAACTGGGAGCGGATTCCAAGCGCTCGTGCTCACCTTCCTCTGCTGCTCTTGAAACGAGAGTGGAGACCAGAAACGCTGGATTCAAATGCACTTTTAGGAGCTACAATGAGGAGTGACAACAGTGTGTGTGTCACAGTTGTAAAGCTCAGTGTGTTGAAGAAGCACAAGAGCAGCCTTCAGGCCTGTCTCTTCCACTGCCTTACTGATTGCAGACATTCCTGCTCACTCTGCTGCTCAGCAGAGTGCTGGCAACGGAGTTCTTGGATTGAAATGGTCTTTTAGGAGAGAGTGAAGAGTGACAGCAATGTTTGTGTCACAGTTTAAAGCTCACTGTGTGCTAAACATGATCAGGAGGAGCTTTTTTGCAAGGCTCTTCTGCTGTTTTAGCCCAGTCTAAACATTCCTTCTCTCTGTTGCTGCTCAGCAGAGAGTGGGCACAGAGATGTTGGAATCAATTGGTCTTCCAGGCAGGAAAAGGAGTTACAGCAATGTGTGTTGCAGAATTGCAAAGCTCACTGTGTGCTGAAGATGCCCTGCAGGAATTTCCCTGCTGGCCCTTCGTCTGTGGGATTAGAGTCCAAGCGCTGCTCCTCCCCTGTCACAACTCCTCTCGAAACGAGAGAGCGCACCAGAAACTTTGGATTCAAATGCACTTTTAGGAGATAAAGTGAGGAGTGACAGCAATGTTTGTGTCACAGTTTAAAGCTCACTGTGTGCAAAACATGATCAAGCAGGAGATTTTTTGCAAGGCTCTTCTGCTGTTTTAGCCCAGGCTGAACATTCCTGCTCTACTCTCTCTGTTGCTGCTCAGCAGAGAGCGGGCACAGAGATGGTGGATTCAGCTGGTCTTTCAGGCAGGAAAAGAAGAGACAGCAATGTGTGTTGCAGAGTTGCAAAGCTCACTGTGTGCTGAAGATGATCAGTGGGAACTTTCTGGACTGTCTCTTCTGCTGTTTCAGCAGAGTCCAAACGTAAGTGCTATATTCTGCTACTGCTCACAAAGAGCAAGCACAGGAGATGTATTATTCAATTGGACTTTCAGGTAGGAAAGTGAGAGGTGACAGCAATATGTGTTTCAGAGTTGCGAATCGCAATGTGTGCTGAAGATGCCCAGCAGTAGTTTCCATGCTGGCCCTTCGGCTGTGAAATTAGAATCCAAGCGCTCGTCCTCCCCTGTCACAACTGCTCTCGAAGCGAGAGAGCGCACCAGAAACGTTGGCTTGAAATGCACTTTTAGGAGATAAAGTGAGGAGTGACAGCAATGTGTGTTTCAGAGTTGCAAAGCTCACTGTGCGCTGAAGATGATCTGCAAGGACTTTCCCTCCCTGCCCTTCGGAACTGGGAGCGGATTCCAAGCGCTCGTGCTCACCTGCCTCTGGTGCACTGGAAACGAGAGTGGAGACCAGAAAAGCTGGATTCAAATGCACTTTTAGGAGCTACAATGAGGAGTGACAACAGTGTGTGTGTCACAGTTGTAAAGCTCAGTGTGTTGAAGAAGCACAAGAGCAGCCTTCAGGCCTGTCTCTTCCACTGCCTTACAGATTGCAGACATTCCTGCTCACTCTGCTGCTCAGCAGAGTGCTGGCAACGGAGTTCTGGGATTGAAATGGTCTTTTAGGAGAAAGAGTGAAGAGTGACAGCAATGTTTGTGTCACAGTTTAAAGCTCACTGTGTGCTAAACATGATCAGGAGGAGCTTTTTTGCAAGGCTCTTCTGCTGTTTTAGCCCAGTCTAAACATTCCTGCTCTACTCTCTCTGTTGCTGCTCAGCAGAGAGTGGGCACAGTGATGTTGGAATCAATTGGACTTTCAGGCAAGAAAAGGAGGAGTGACAGCAATGTGTGTTGCAGAATTGTAAAGCTCACTGTGTGCTGAAGATGCCCTGCAGGAGTTTCCCTGCTGGCCCTTCGTCTGTGGGATTAGAGTCCAAGCGCTGCTCCTCCCCTGTCACAAGTCCTCTCGAAACGAGAGAGCGCACCAGAAACTTTGGATTCAAATGCACTTTTAGGAGATAAAGTGAGGAGTGACAGCAATGTCTGTGTCACAGTTTAAAGCTCACTGTGTGCAAAACATGATCAAGCAGGAGATTTTTTTCAAGGCTCTTCTGCTGTTTTAGGCAGGTCTAAAAATTCCTGCTCTACTCTCTCTGTTGCTGCTCAGCAGAGAGCGGGCACAGAGATGGTGGATTCAGCTGGTCTTTCAGGCAAAAAGGGAGGAGTGACAGCAATGTGTGTTGCAGAGTTGCAAAGCTCGCTGTGCGCTGAAGATGATCAGTGGGAACTTTCTGGACTGTCTCTTCTGCTCTTTTAGCATTGGCTAAAGGTTCCTGCTCTACTCTCTCTGCTTCTGCCCAGCAGAGAAAGGGCACAGAGATTTTGGATTCAATTGGACTTTGAGGTAGGAAAGTGCGGAGCGAGAGCAATATATGTGTCACAGTTGCAAAGCTGACTGCGTGCTGAAGATGCCCTGCCGGAGCTTTCACTCCGGGCTCTTCGGCTGTGGGAGCAGAGGCCAAGAGATCGTGTTCACCTGTCACTGCTGCTGTTCAAACGAGAGAGGGCGGGAGAGACCATGGATTCAAACGGATTATTAGGAGATGAAGTGAGGAGTGACAGCAATGTGTGTTTCAGAGTTGCAAAGCTCACTGTGCGCTGAAGATGATCTGCAAGGACTTTCCCTCCCTGCCCTTCGGAACTGGGAGCGGATTCCAAGCGCTCGTGCTCACCTTCCTCTGCTGCTCCTGAAACGAGAGTGGAGACCAGAAACGCTGGATTCAAATGCACTTTTAGGAGCTACAATGAGGAGTGACAACAGTGTGTGTGTCACAGTTGTAAAGCTCAGTGTGTTGAAGAAGCACAAGAGCAGCCTTCAGGCCTGTCTCTTCCACTGCCTTACAGATTGCAGACATTCCTGCTCACTCTGCTGCTCAGCAGAGTGCTGGCAACGGAGTTCTGGGATTGAAATGGTCTTTTAGGAGAAAGAGTGAAGAGTGACAGCAATGTTTGTGTCACAGTTTAAAGCTCACTGTGTGCTAAACATGATCAGGAGGAGCTTTTTTGCAAGGCTCTTCTGTTTTAGCCCAGTCTAAACATTCCTGCTCTACTCTCTCTGTTGCTGCTCAGCAGAGAGTGGGCACAGAGATGTTGGAATCAATTGGTCTTTCAGGCAAGAAAAGGAGGAGTGACAGCAATGTGTGTTTCAGAATTGTAAAGCTCACTGTGCGCTGAAGATGCCCTGCAGGAGTTTCCCTGCTGGCCCTTCGTCTGTGGGATTAGAGTCCAAGCGCTGCTCCTCCCCTGTCACAACTCCTCTCGAAACGTGAGAGCGCACCAGAAACTTTGGATTCAAATGCACTTTTAGGAGATAAAGTGAGGAGTGACAGCAATGTTTGTGTCACAGTTTAAAGCTCACTGTGTGCAAAACATGATCAAGCAGGAGATTTTTTGCAAGGCTCTTCTGCTGTTTTAGCCCAGGCTAAACATTCCTGCTCTACTCTCTCTGTTGCTGCTCAGCAGAGAGCGGGCACAGAGAGGGTGGATTCAGCTGGTCTTTCAGGCAGGAAAAGAAGAGACAGCAATGTGTGTTTCAGAGTTGCAAAGCTCACTGTGCGCTGAAGATGATCTGCAAGGACTTTCCCTCCCTGCCCTTCGGAACTGGGAGCGGATTCCAAGCGCTCGTGCTCACCTTCCTCTGCTGCTCTTGAAACGAGAGTGGAGACCAGAAACGCTGGATTCAAATGCACTTTTAGGAGCTACAATGAGGAGTGACAACAGTGTGTGTGTCACAGTTGTAAAGCTCAGTGTGTTGAAGAAGCACAAGAGCAGCCTTCAGGCCTGTCTCTTCCACTGCCTTACTGATTGCAGACATTCCTGCTCACTCTGCTGCTCAGCAGAGTGCTGGCAACGGAGTTCTTGGATTGAAATGGTCTTTTAGGAGAGAGTGAAGAGTGACAGCAATGTTTGTGTCACAGTTTAAAGCTCACTGTGTGCTAAACATGATCAGGAGGAGCTTTTTTGCAAGGCTCTTCTGCTGTTTTAGCCCAGTCTAAACATTCCTTCTCTCTGTTGCTGCTCAGCAGAGAGTGGGCACAGAGATGTTGGAATCAATTGGTCTTCCAGGCAGGAAAAGGAGTTACAGCAATGTGTGTTGCAGAATTGCAAAGCTCACTGTGTGCTGAAGATGCCCTGCAGGAATTTCCCTGCTGGCCCTTCGTCTGTGGGATTAGAGTCCAAGCGCTGCTCCTCCCCTGTCACAACTCCTCTCGAAACGTGACAGCGCACCAGAAACTTTGGATTCAAATGCACTTTTAGGAGATAAAGTGAGGAGTGACATCAATGTTTGTGTCACAGTTTAAAGCTCACTGTGTGCAAAACATGATCAAGCAGGAGATTTTTTGCAAGGCTCTTCTGCTGTTTTAGCCCATGCTGCACATTCCTGCTCTACTCTCTCTGTTGCTGCTCAGCAGAGAGTGGGCACAGAGATGTTGGAATCAATTGGTCTTCCAGGCAGGAAAAGGAGGAGTGACAGCAATGTGTGTTGCAGAGTTGCAAAGCTCACTGTGTGCTGAAGATGCCCTGCAGGAGTTTCCCTGCTGGCCCTTCATCTGTGGGATTAGAGTCCAAGCGCTGCTCCTCCCCTGTCACAACTCCTCTCCAAACGAGAGTGCGTACCAGAAATTTGGATTCAAATGCACTTTTAGGAGATAAAGTGAGGAGTGACAGCAATGTTTGTGTCACAGTTTAAAGCTCACTGTGTGCAAAACATGATCAAGCAGGAGATTTTTTGCAAGGCTCTTCTGCTGTTTTAGCCAGGCTAAACATTCCTGCTCAACACTCTGTTGCTGCTCAGCAGAGAGTGGGCACAGAGATGTTGGAATCAATTGGTCTTTCAGGCAGGAAAAGAAGTGACAGCAATGTGTGTTGCAGAGTTGCAAAGCTCGCTGTTCGCTGAAGATGATCAGTGGGAACTTTCTGGACTGTCTCTTCTGCTGTTTCTTCAGAGTCCAAACGTAAGTGCTATATTCTGCTACTGCTCACAAAGAGCAAGCACAGGAGATGTAGGATTCAATTGGACTTTCAGGTAGGAAAGGGAGAGGTGACAGCTATTTGTGTTTCAGAGTTGCGAAGCTCACTGGGTGCTGAAGATGCCCTGCAGGAGTTTCCATGCTGGCAATTCGTCTGTGAAATTAGAGTCCAAAAGCTCATCCTCCCCTGCGACATCTGCTCTCGAAACGAGAGAGCGCACCATAAACTTTGCATTCAAATTCACTTTTAGGAGATAAAGTGAGGAGTGACAGCAATGTTTGTGTCACAGTTTGAAGCTCACTGAGTGCAAAACATGATCAAGCAGGAGATTTTTTGCAAGGCTCTTCTGCTGTTTTAGCACAGACTAAACATTCCTGCTCTGCTCTCTCTGTTGTTGCTCAGCAGAGAGCGGGCACAGAGATGGTGGATTCAGTTGGTCTTTCAGGCAGGAAAGGGAGGAGTGACAGCAATGTGTGTTGCAGAGTTGCAAAGCTCACTGTGTGCTGAAGATGATCAGTGGGAACTTTCTGGACTGTCTCTTCTGCTGTTTCAGCAGAGTCCAAACGTAAGTGCTATATTCTGCTACTGCTCACAAAGAGCAAGCACAGGAGATGTATTATTCAATTGGACTTTCAGGTAGGAAAGTGAGAGGTGACAGCAATATGTGTTTCAGAGTTGTGAATCTCAATGTGTGCTGAAGATGCCCAGCAGTAGTTTCCATGCTGGCCCTTCGGCTGTGAAATTAGAATCCAAGCGCTCGTCCTCCCCTGTCACAACTGCTCTCGAAGCGAGAGAGCGCACCAGAAACGTTGGATTCAAATGCACTTTTAGGAGATAAAGTGAGGAGTGACAGCAATGTTTGTGTCACAGTTTAAAGCTCACTGTGTGCAAAACATGATCAAGCAGGAGATTTTTTTCAAGGCTCTTCTGCTGTTTTAGGCAGGTCTAAAAATTCCTGCTCTACTCTCTCTGTTGCTGCTCAGCAGAGAGCGGGCACAGAGATGGTGGATTCAGCTGGTCTTTCAGGCAAAAAGGGAGGAGTGACAGCAATGTGTGTTGCAGAGTTGCAAAGCTCGCTGTGCGCTGAAGATGATTAGTGGGAACTTTCTGGACTGTCTCTTCTGCTCTTTTAGCATTGGCTAAAAGTTCCTGCTCTACTACTAGCTCCTAAGAAGGAGAAAAATGACTGCTGCTGCTCAACCCAGGACATTATCCACCCCTTATTCCATACCATTCACGTCATGCTCAGATCCCACATCTTCAATATGCCATCACGCTTACATATATATATACATCTACATATACACAGAGAAAAAGATCATTTCTTAGTGCATGGACCTATAAAGCTGCTGAGTCCATCTGGTCCATGATGTCAGGTTTCATCTCTTGTTACAGTCTCTCAGAGCAGGAGAGGCTGTGTGCAGTGTTCACACTCATGAATAACCTGGGCAATAGTGTCCATTGCTAAGTCCACCCCTCGATCATGAGTCCATCTCTATGTTGCATCTCTGCCCTGATGGCCTGAAGTGTCATGGCCCACCAGGCTCGAAATAATTCACTGTCCCCTTCAGCAGTTTCTGCAGCTTGTTGCTGGGGACTCCATAGAGCTGCCTTCCATCTCCAATGCTTCCAAAGCACTGGAGGGGCCCAGTGGACCAGGTACTCGCTCATACTGTCCCACACACTCTGCCACTCATGGCTGTCCAGCCTTGGGGAATATCTCTTGTTCCTCCCATATTGTTGTCTAACCCCAGACAAGAAGCAAACCTGACTCTGCTTAACTTCTGAGATCAGACAAAATGGCCGTGGGTTGAACACGCTCTGTGTATGTGCCAACATGCTGATCCCCATCACAATCAGCAGGCAGGTCCCAAGGGTACCCACAGGCCATTCAAACCCTTCAGAACTCTCCAATGCTGCTGCTGTGCTTGTCCCTGGGGCTGGTGCAGCTGCTGTGCTTGCCGGCTCTCCCACCACCAGCTCCTCTTTTCCTGGGTGCAGCTCTTCCTCCTCTGCTTTGCTGGGAAATGCTGCCTGGGCCCCTGCATCCTCCTGGGGCTCGGCGGGCGGCTGCCGGGGGACGCTCTCGGCCGCCGCGGGACTGGGCTCGGCCGCGGGGCTCGGCTCCTCCGCGGGGCTCGGCTCCTCGGCCGCCCCCTCCCGCTGCTCAGCAGCCGCCTCCTTCCCGGCCTCCGGCCCCGCTCCCGCCGCCGCCTGGTCCCCGGGGCCGCTCTCCCGGGCCGCTTCGGCCGCCGCCGGCTCCCGGGGCCGCTCCCCCTCGGCTCCCCGCAGCTTCACAAAGACAGAGGCGAGGACAAGGGCCAGGGCGGTGAAGAGCAGCGGGACGGCCCGGTACAAGTCCACGGCCACGTCCATCTCTCCCTGCTGCTGGAGCCCAACCGTATTACAAGCCATTGCCATAAAGTACAGTGAAACAAGAACCTTAGCCCAAGCCCCACACTTGATAAACACTAACACAGGGAATACCGGCTCTATGTAATGTACTACATTCTGAAGCGCTGAGAGCAAGAGAAACACCTTTGAGAGCCAATAAATCAGCACTGTGACGACTATTAATCTGATCATCTCCGTCGTTATCTCAACCCTTCGTGCACCACGTTGGGCGCCAAAAAGAACTGTCGTGGTTTGAACCCAACCACAAACCTCGTTCACTCACTCCCCCCCCCTTCTTGCCCTCCCCCTGCTCCTGGAGGGACGGAGAGGAGAATCGAAAAGAATGCAACTCCCACGGGTTGAGATAAGAACAGTTTAGTAACTAAGGTATAACACAAATCACTACTGCTACCACCAATGATAATAATGCTAAAGGAAATAACAAGAGGAAAGAATACAACACCTTAACACCAGCCGACCAATAACTCGCCCCACTCCCCCCAGCCGAGCACCGACCGATACCTTCTCCAACCCTGCAGTCCCTCCAGTCCCAACCCTTCCGGGCCACTCTAAGTTACATCCTGGGCATGACGTGCTGTGGTATGGAATACCTCTTTGGCTAGTTTGGGTCAGGTGTCCTGTCTCTACTTCCTCCCGGCCTCCCCTCCTCCCTGGCAGAGCATGAGGCTCAGAAAGTCCTTGGCCAGACCAAACATTCGAGCAGCAACTGAAAACATCGGCATTATCACCACTGTTCCAAGGCCAAAAGATCAAAACACAGCACTGTACTAGCTCCTAAGAAGGAGAAAAATGACTGCTGCTGCTCAACCCAGGACACAGTTGTAAAGCTCAGTGTGTTGAAGAAGCACAAGAGCAGCCTTCAGGCCTGTCTCTTCCACTGCCTTACAGATTGCAGACATTCCTGCTCATTCTGCTGCTCAGCAGAGTGCTGGCAACGGAGTTCTTGGATTGAAATGGTCTTTTAGGAGAAAGAGTGAAGAGTCTTCCAGGCAGGAAAAGGAGTTACAGCAATGTGTGTTGCAGAATTGCAAAGCTCACTGTGTGCTGAAGATGCCCTGCAGGAGTTTCCCTGCTGGCCCTTCGTCTGTGGGATTAGAGTCCAAGCGCTGCTCCTCCCCTGTCACAACTCCTCTCGAAACGTGAGAGCGCACCAGAAACTTTGGATTCAAATGCACTTTTAGGAGATAAAGTGAGGAGTGACAGCAATGTTTGTGTCACAGTTTAAAGCTCACTGTGTGCAAAACATGATCAAGCAGGAGATTTTTTGCAAGGCTCTTCTGCTGTTTTAGCCCAGGCTAAACATTCCTGCTCTACTCTCTCTGTTGCTGCTCAGCAGAGAGCGGGCACAGAGGTGTTGGAATCAATTGGTCTTTCAGGCAGGAAAAGAAGAGACAGCAATGTGTGTTGCAGAGTTGCAAAGCTCACTGTGTGCTGAAGATGATCAGTGGGAACTTTCTGGACTGTCTCTTCTGCTGTTTCAGCAGAGTCCAAACGTAAGTGCTATATTCTGCTACTGCTCACAAAGAGCAAGCACAGGAGATGTATTATTCAATTGGACTTTCAGGTAGGAAAGTGAGAGGTGACAGCAATATGTGTTTCAGAGTTGTGAATCTCAATGTGTGCTGAAGATGCCCAGCAGTAGTTTCCATGCTGGCCCTTCGGCTGTGAAATTAGAATCCAAGCGCTCGTCCTCCCCTGTCACAACTGCTCTCGAAGCGAGAGAGCGCACCAGAAACGTTGGCTTGAAATGCACTTTTAGGAGATAAAGTGAGGAGTGACAGCAATGTGTGTTTCAGAGTTGCAAAGCTCACTGTGCGCTGAAGATGATCTGCAAGGACTTTCCCTCCCTGCCCTTCGGAACTGGGAGCGGATTCCAAGCGCTCGTGCTCACCTGCCTCTGCTGCACTGGAAACGAGAGTGGAGACCAGAAACGCTGGATTCAAATGCACTTTTAGGAGCTACAATGAGGAGTGACAACAGTGTGTGTGTCACAGTTGTAAAGCTCAGTGTGTTGAAGAAGCACAAGAGCAGCCTTCAGGCCTGTCTCTTCCACAGCCTTACAGATTGCAGACATCCCTGCTCACTCTGCTGCTCAGCAGAGTGCTGGCAACGGAGTTCTGGGATTGAAATGGTCTTTTAGGAGAAAGAGTGAAGAGTGACACCAATGTTTGTGTCACAATTTAAAGCTCACTGTGTGCTAAACATGATCAGGAGGAGCTTTTTTGCAAGGCTCTTCTGCTGTTTTAGCCCAGTCTAAACATTCCTGCTCTACTCTCTCTGTTGCTGCTCAGCAGAGAGTGGGCACAGAGATGTTGGAATCAATTGGTCTTTCAGGCAAGAAAAGGAGGAGTGACAGCAATGTGTGTTTCAGAATTGTAAAGCTCACTGTGCGCTGAAGATGCCCTGCAGGAGTTTCCCTGCTGGCCCTTCGTCTGTGGGATTAGAGTCCAAGCGCTGCTCCTCCCCTGTCACAACTCCTCTCGAAACGAGAGAGCGCACCAGAAACTTTGGCTTGAAATGCACTTTTAGGAGATAAAGTGAGGAGTGACAGCAATGTTTGTGTCACAGTTTAAAGCTCACTGTGTGCAAAACATGATCAAGCAGGAGATTTTTTTCAAGGCTCTTCTGCTGTTTTAGGCAGGTCTAAAAATTCCTGCTCTACTCTCTCTGTTGCTGCTCAGCAGAGAGCGGGCACAGAGATGGTGGATTCAGCTGGTCTTTCAGGCAAAAAGGGAGGAGTGACAGCAATGTGTGTTGCAGAGTTGCAAAGCTCGCTGTGCGCTGAAGATGATCAGTGGGAACTTTCTGGACTGTCTCTTCTGCTCTTTTAGCATTGGCTAAAGGTTCCTGCTCTACTCTCTCTGCTTCTGCCCAGCAGAGAAAGGGCACAGAGATTTTGGATTCAATTGGACTTTGAGGTAGGAAAGTGCGGAGCGAGAGCAATATATGTGTCACAGTTGCAAAGCTGACTGCGTGCTGAAGATGCCCTGCCGGAGCTTTCACTCCGGGCTCTTCGGCTGTGGGAGCAGAGGCCAAGAGATCGTGTTCACCTGTCACTGCTGCTGTTCAAACGAGAGAGGGCGGGAGAGACCATGGATTCAAACAGATTATTAGGAGATGAAGTGAGGAGTGACAGCAATGTGTGTTTCAGAGTTGCAAAGCTCACTGTGCGCTGAAGATGATCTGCAAGGACTTTCCCTCCCTGCCCTTCGGAACTGGGAGCGGATTCCAAGCGCTCGTGCTCACCTTCCTCTGCTGCTCTTGAAACGAGAGTGGAGACCAGAAACGCTGGATTCAAATGCACTTTTAGGAGCTACAATGAGGAGTGACAACAGTGTGTGTGTCACAGTTGTAAAGCTCAGTGTGTTGAAGAAGCACAAGAGCAGCCTTCAGGCCTGTCTCTTCCACTGCCTTACAGATTGCAGACATTCCTGCTCACTCTGCTGCTCAGCAGAGTGCTGGCAACGGAGTTCTTGGATTGAAATGGTCTTTTAGGAGAAAGAGTGAAGAGTGACAGCAACGTTTGTGTCACAGTTTAAAGCTCACTGTGTGCTAAACATGATCAGGAGGAGCTCTTTTGCAAGGCTCTTCTGCTGTTTTAGCCCAATCTAAACATTCCTTCTCTCTGTTGCTGCTCAGCAGAGAGTGGGCACAGAGATGTTGGAATCAATTGGTCTTCCAGGCAGGAAAAGGAGTTACAGCAATGTGTGTTGCAGAATTGCAAAGCTCACTGTTTGCTGAAGATGCCCTGCAGGAGTTTCCCTGCTGGCCCTTCGTCTGTGGGATTAGAGTCCAAGCGCTGCTCCTCCCCTGTCACAAATCCTCTCGAAACGTGAGAGCGCACCAGAAACTTTGGATTCAAATGCACTTTTAGGAGATAAAGTGAGGAGTGACAGCAATGTTTGTGTCACAGTTTAAAGCTCACTGTGTGCAAAACATGATCAAGCAGGAGATTTTTTGCAAGGCTCTTCTGCTGTTTTAGCCCAGGCTAAACATTCCTGCTCTACTCTCTCTGTTGCTGCTCAGCAGAGAGCGGGCACAGAGGTGTTGGAATCAATTGGTCTTTCAGGCAGGAAAAGAAGAGACAGCAATGTGTGTTGCAGAGTTGCAAAGCTCACTGTGTGCTGAAGATGATCAGTGGGAACTTTCTGGACTGTCTCTTCTGCTGTTTCAGCAGAGTCCAAACGTAAGTGCTATATTCTGCTACTGCTCACAAAGAGCAAGCACAGGAGATGTATTATTCAATTGGACTTTCAGGTAGGAAAGTGAGAGGTGACAGCAATATGTGTTTCAGAGTTGTGAATCTCAATGTGTGCTGAAGATGCCCAGCAGTAGTTTCCATGCTGGCCCTTCGGCTGTGAAATTAGAATCCAAGCGCTCGTCCTCCCCTGTCACAACTGCTCTCGAAGCGAGAGAGCGCACCAGAAACGTTGGCTTGAAATGCACTTTTAGGAGATAAAGTGAGGAGTGACAGCAATGTGTGTTTCAGAGTTGCAAAGCTCACTGTGCGCTGAAGATGATCTGCAAGGACTTTCCCTCCCTGCCCTTCGGAACTGGGAGCGGATTCCAAGCGCTCGTGCTCACCTGCCTCTGCTGCACTGGAAACGAGAGTGGAGACCAGAAACGCTGGATTCAAATGCACTTTTAGGAGCTACAATGAGGAGTGACAACAGTGTGTGTGTCAAAGTTGTAAAGCTCAGTGTGTTGAAGAAGCACAAGAGCAGCCTTCAGGCCTGTCTCTTCCACTGCCTTACAGA
The DNA here is from genome assembly GCF_037157495.1 of Lathamus discolor. Classification (NCBI taxonomy): domain Eukaryota; kingdom Metazoa; phylum Chordata; class Aves; order Psittaciformes; family Psittacidae; genus Lathamus; species Lathamus discolor. The sequence goes on along the minus strand of NC_088908.1, from coordinate 4,953,035 downwards.
TTGCAGACATCCCTGCTCACTCTGCTGCTCAGCAGAGTGCTGGCAACGGAGTTCTGGGATTGAAATGGTCTTTTAGGAGAAAGAGTGAAGAGTGACACCAATGTTTGTGTCACAGTTTAAAGCTCACTGTGTGCTAAACATGATCAGGAGGAGCTTTTTTGCAAGGCTCTTCTGCTGTTTTAGCCCAGTCTAAACATTCCTGCTCTACTCTCTCTGTTGCTGCTCAGCAGAGAGTGGGCACAGAGATGTTGGAATCAATTGGTCTTTCAGGCAAGAAAAGGAGGAGTGACAGCAATGTGTGTTTCAGAATTGTAAAGCTCACTGTGCGCTGAAGATGCCCTGCAGGAGTTTCCCTGCTGGCCCTTTGTCTGTGGGATTAGAGTCCAAGCGCTGCTCCTCCCCTGTCACAACTCCTCTCGAAACGAGAGAGCGCACCAGAAACTTTGGATTCAAATGCACTTTTAGGAGATAAAGTGAGGAGTGACAGCAATGTTTGTGTCACAGTTTAAAGCTCACTGTGTGCAAAACATGATCAAGCAGGAGATTTTTTTCAAGGCTCTTCTGCTGTTTTAGGCAGGTCTAAAAATTCCTGCTCTACTCTCTCTGTTGCTGCTCAGCAGAGAGCGGGCACAGAGATGGTGGATTCAGCTGGTCTTTCAGGCAAAAAGGGAGGAGTGACAGCAATGTGTGTTGCAGAGTTGCAAAGCTCGCTGTGCGCTGAAGATGATCAGTGGGAACTTTCTGGACTGTCTCTTCTGCTCTTTTAGCATTGGCTAAAGGTTCCTGCTCTACTCTCTCTGCTTCTGCCCAGCAGAGAAAGGGCACAGAGATTTTGGATTCAATTGGACTTTGAGGTAGGAAAGTGCGGAGCGAGAGCAATATATGTGTCACAGTTGCAAAGCTGACTGCGTGCTGAAGATGCCCTGCCGGAGCTTTGACTCCGGGCTCTTCGGCTGTGGGAGCAGAGGCCAAGAGATCGTGTTCACCTGTCACTGCTGCTGTTCAAACGAGAGAGGGCGGGAGAGACCATGGATTCAAACAGATTATTAGGAGATGAAGTGAGGAGTGACAGCAATGTGTGTTTCAGAGTTGCAAAGCTCACTGTGCGCTGAAGATGATCTGCAAGGACTTTCCCTCCCTGCCCTTCGGAACTGGGAGCGGATTCCAAGCGCTCGTGCTCACCTTCCTCTGCTGCTCTTGAAACGAGAGTGGAGACCAGAAACGCTGGATTCAAATGCACTTTTAGGAGCTACAATGAGGAGTGACAACAGTGTGTGTGTCACAGTTGTAAAGCTCAGTGTGTTGAAGAAGCACAAGAGCAGCCTTCAGGCCTGTCTCTTCCACTGCCTTACAGATTGCAGACATTCCTGCTCACTCTGCTGCTCAGCAGAGTGCTGGCAACGGAGTTCTTGGATTGAAATGGTCTTTTAGGAGAAAGAGTGAAGAGTGACAGCAACGTTTGTGTCACAGTTTAAAGCTCACTGTGTGCTAAACATGATCAGGAGGAGCTCTTTTGCAAGGCTCTTCTGCTGTTTTAGCCCAATCTAAACATTCCTTCTCTCTGTTGCTGCTCAGCAGAGAGTGGGCACAGAGATGTTGGAATCAATTGGTCTTCCAGGCAGGAAAAGGAGTTACAGCAATGTGTGTTGCAGAATTGCAAAGCTCACTGTGTGCTGAAGATGCCCTGCAGGAGTTTCCCTGCTGGCCCTTCGTCTGTGGGATTAGAGTCCAAGCGCTGCTCCTCCCCTGTCACAACTCCTCTCGAAACGTGAGAGCGCACCAGAAACTTTGGATTCAAATGCACTTTTAGGAGATAAAGTGAGGAGTGACAGCAATGTTTGTGTCACAGTTTAAAGCTCACTGTGTGCAAAACATGATCAAGCAGGAGATTTTTTGCAAGGCTCTTCTGCTGTTTTAGCCCAGGCTAAACATTCCTGCTCTACTCTCTCTGTTGCTGCTCAGCAGAGAGCGGGCACAGAGGTGTTGGAATCAATTGGTCTTTCAGGCAGGAAAAGAAGAGACAGCAATGTGTGTTGCAGAGTTGCAAAGCTCACTGTGTGCTGAAGATGATCAGTGGGAACTTTCTGGACTGTCTCTTCTGCTGTTTCAGCAGAGTCCAAACGTAAGTGCTATATTCTGCTACTGCTCACAAAGAGCAAGCACAGGAGATGTATTATTCAATTGGACTTTCAGGTAGGAAAGTGAGAGGTGACAGCAATATGTGTTTCAGAGTTGTGAATCTCAATGTGTGCTGAAGATGCCCAGCAGTAGTTTCCATGCTGGCCCTTCGGCTGTGAAATTAGAATCCAAGCGCTCGTCCTCCCCTGTCACAACTGCTCTCGAAGCGAGAGAGCGCACCAGAAACGTTGGCTTGAAATGCACTTTTAGGAGATAAAGTGAGGAGTGACAGCAATGTGTGTTTCAGAGTTGCAAAGCTCACTGTGCGCTGAAGATGATCTGCAAGGACTTTCCCTCCCTGCCCTTCGGAACTGGGAGCGGATTCCAAGCGCTCGTGCTCACCTGCCTCTGGTGCACTGGAAACGAGAGTGGAGACCAGAAACGCTGGATTCAAATGCACTTTTAGGAGCTACAATGAGGAGTGACAACAGTGTGTGTGTCAAAGTTGTAAAGCTCAGTGTGTTGAAGAAGCACAAGAGCAGCCTTCAGGCCTGTCTCTTCCACTGCCTTACAGATTGCAGACATCCCTGCTCACTCTGCTGCTCAGCAGAGTGCTGGCAACGGAGTTCTGGGATTGAAATGGTCTTTTAGGAGAAAGAGTGAAGAGTGACAGCAATGTTTGTGTCACAGTTTAAAGCTCACTGTGTGCTAAACATGATCAGGAGGAGCTTTTTTGCAAGGCTCTTCTGCTGTTTTAGCCCAGTCTAAACATTCCTGCTCTACTCTCTCTGTTGCTGCTCAGCAGAGAGTGGGCACAGAGATGTTGGAATCAATTGGTCTTTCAGGCAAGAAAAGGAGGAGTGACAGCAATGTGTGTTTCAGAATTGTAAAGCTCACTGTGCGCTGAAGATGCCCTGCAGGAGTTTCCCTGCTGGCCCTTTGTCTGTGGGATTAGAGTCCAAGCGCTGCTCCTCCCCTGTCACAACTCCTCTTGAAACGAGAGAGCGCACCAGAAACTTTGGATTCAAATGCACTTTTAGGAGATAAAGTGAGGAGTGACAGCAATGTTTGTGTCACAGTTTAAAGCTCATTGTGTGCAAAACATGATCAAGCAGGAGATTTTTTTCAAGGCTCTTCTGCTGTTTTAGGCAGGTCTAAAAATTCCTGCTCTACTCTCTCTGTTGCTGCTCAGCAGAGAGCGGGCACAGAGATGGTGGATTCAGCTGGTCTTTCAGGCAAAAAGGGAGGAGTGACAGCAATGTGTGTTGCAGAGTTGCAAAGCTCGCTGTGCGCTGAAGATGATCAGTGGGAACTTTCTGGACTGTCTCTTCTGCTCTTTTAGCATTGGCTAAAGGTTCCTGCTCTACTCTCTCTGCTTCTGCCCAGCAGAGAAAGGGCACAGAGATTTTGGATTCAATTGGACTTTGAGGTAGGAAAGTGCGGAGCGAGAGCAATATATGTGTCACAGTTGCAAAGCTGACTGCGTGCTGAAGATGCCCTGCCGGAGCTTTCACTCCGGGCTCTTCGGCTGTGGGAGCAGAGGCCAAGAGATCGTGTTCACCTGTCACTGCTGCTGTTCAAACGAGAGAGGGCGGGAGAGACCATGGATTCAAACGGATTATTAGGAGATGAAGTGAGGAGTGACAGCAATGTGTGTTTCAGAGTTGCAAAGCTCACTGTGCGCTGAAGATGATCTGCAAGGACTTTCCCTCCCTGCCCTTCGGAACTGGGAGCGGATTCCAAGCGCTCGTGCTCACCTTCCTCTGCTGCTCTTGAAACGAGAGTGGAGACCAGAAACGCTGGATTCAAATGCACTTTTAGGAGCTACAATGAGGAGTGACAACAGTGTGTGTGTCACAGTTGTAAAGCTCAGTGTGTTGAAGAAGCACAAGAGCAGCCTTCAGGCCTGTCTCTTCCACTGCCTTACAGATTGCAGACATTCCTGCTCACTCTGCTGCTCAGCAGAGTGCTGGCAACGGAGTTCTTGGATTGAAATGGTCTTTTAGGAGAAAGAGTGAAGAGTGACAGCAACGTTTGTGTCACAGTTTAAAGCTCACTGTGTGCTAAACATGATCAGGAGGAGCTTTTTTGCAAGGCTCTTCTGCTGTTTTAGCCCAATCTAAACATTCCTTCTCTCTGTTGCTGCTCAGCAGAGAGTGGGCACAGAGATGTTGGAATCAATTGGTCTTCCAGGCAGGAAAAGGAGTTACAGCAATGTGTGTTGCAGAATTGCAAAGCTCACTGTGTGCTGAAGATGCCCTGCAGGAGTTTCCCTGCTGGCCCTTCGTCTGTGGGATTAGAGTCCAAGCGCTGCTCCTCCCCTGTCACAACTCCTCTCGAAACGTGAGAGCGCACCAGAAACTTTGGATTCAAATGCACTTTTAGGAGATAAAGTGAGGAGTGACAGCAATGTTTGTGTCACAGTTTAAAGCTCACTGTGTGCAAAACATGATCAAGCAGGAGATTTTTTGCAAGGCTCTTCTGCTGTTTTAGCCCAGGCTAAACATTCCTGCTCTACTCTCTCTGTTGCTGCTCAGCAGAGAGCGGGCACAGAGGTGTTGGAATCAATTGGTCTTTCAGGCAGGAAAAGAAGAGACAGCAATGTGTGTTGCAGAGTTGCAAAGCTCACTGTGTGCTGAAGATGATCAGTGGGAACTTTCTGGACTGTCTCTTCTGCTGTTTCAGCAGAGTCCAAACGTAAGTGCTATATTCTGCTACTGCTCACAAAGAGCAAGCACAGGAGATGTATTATTCAATTGGACTTTCAGGTAGGAAAGTGAGAGGTGACAGCAATATGTGTTTCAGAGTTGTGAATCTCAATGTGTGCTGAAGATGCCCAGCAGTAGTTTCCATGCTGGCCCTTCGGCTGTGAAATTAGAATCCAAGCGCTCGTCCTCCCCTGTCACAACTGCTCTCGAAGCGAGAGAGCGCACCAGAAACGTTGGCTTGAAATGCACTTTTAGGAGATAAAGTGAGGAGTGACAGCAATGTGTGTTTCAGAGTTGCAAAGCTCACTGTGCGCTGAAGATGATCTGCAAGGACTTTCCCTCCCTGCCCTTCGGAACTGGGAGCGGATTCCAAGCGCTCGTGCTCACCTGCCTCTGCTGCACTGGAAACGAGAGTGGAGACCAGAAACGCTGGATTCAAATGCACTTTTAGGAGCTACAATGAGGAGTGACAACAGTGTGTGTGTCAAAGTTGTAAAGCTCAGTGTGTTGAAGAAGCACAAGAGCAGCCTTCAGGCCTGTCTCTTCCACTGCCTTACAGATTGCAGACATCCCTGCTCACTCTGCTGCTCAGCAGAGTGCTGGCAACGGAGTTCTGGGATTGAAATGGTCTTTTAGGAGAAAGAGTGAAGAGTGACACCAATGTTTGTGTCACAGTTTAAAGCTCACTGTGTGCTAAACATGATCAGGAGGAGCTTTTTTGCAAGGCTCTTCTGCTGTTTTAGCCCAGTCTAAACATTCCTGCTCTACTCTCTCTGTTGCTGCTCAGCAGAGAGTGGGCACAGAGATGTTGGAATCAATTGGTCTTTCAGGCAAGAAAAGGAGGAGTGACAGCAATGTGTGTTTCAGAATTGTAAAGCTCACTGTGCGCTGAAGATGCCCTGCAGGAGTTTCCCTGCTGGCCCTTTGTCTGTGGGATTAGAGTCCAAGCGCTGCTCCTCCCCTGTCACAACTCCTCTTGAAACGAGAGAGCGCACCAGAAACTTTGGATTCAAATGCACTTTTAGGAGATAAAGTGAGGAGTGACAGCAATGTTTGTGTCACAGTTTAAAGCTCACTGTGTGCAAAACATGATCAAGCAGGAGATTTTTTTCAAGGCTCTTCTGCTGTTTTAGGCAGGTCTAAAAATTCCTGCTCTACTCTCTCTGTTGCTGCTCAGCAGAGAGCGGGCACAGAGATGGTGGATTCAGCTGGTCTTTCAGGCAAAAAGGGAGGAGTGACAGCAATGTGTGTTGCAGAGTTGCAAAGCTCGCTGTGCGCTGAAGATGATCAGTGGGAACTTTCTGGACTGTCTCTTCTGCTCTTTTAGCATTGGCTAAAGGTTCCTGCTCTACTCTCTCTGCTTCTGCCCAGCAGAGAAAGGGCACAGAGATTTTGGATTCAATTGGACTTTGAGGTAGGAAAGTGCGGAGCGAGAGCAATATATGTGTCACAGTTGCAAAGCTGACTGCGTGCTGAAGATGCCCTGCCGGAGCTTTCACTCCGGGCTCTTCGGCTGTGGGAGCAGAGGCCAAGAGATCGTGTTCACCTGTCACTGCTGCTGTTCAAACGAGAGAGGGCGGGAGAGACCATGGATTCAAACGGATTATTAGGAGATGAAGTGAGGAGTGACAGCAATGTGTGTTTCAGAGTTGCAAAGCTCACTGTGCGCTGAAGATGATCTGCAAGGACTTTCCCTCCCTGCCCTTCGGAACTGGGAGCGGATTCCAAGCGCTCGTGCTCACCTTCCTCTGCTGCTCTTGAAACGAGAGTGGAGACCAGAAACGCTGGATTCAAATGCACTTTTAGGAGCTACAATGAGGAGTGACAACAGTGTGTGTGTCACAGTTGTAAAGCTCAGTGTGTTGAAGAAGCACAAGAGCAGCCTTCAGGCCTGTCTCTTCCACTGCCTTACAGATTGCAGACATTCCTGCTCACTCTGCTGCTCAGCAGAGTGCTGGCAACGGAGTTCTTGGATTGAAATGGTCTTTTAGGAGAAAGAGTGAAGAGTGACAGCAATGTTTGTGTCACAGTTTAAAGCTCACTGTGTGCTAAACATGATCAGGAGGAGCTTTTTTGCAAGGCTCTTCTGCTGTTTTAGCCCAATCTAAACATTCCTTCTCTCTGTTGCTGCTCAGCAGAGAGTGGGCACAGAGATGTTGGAATCAATTGGTCTTCCAGGCAGGAAAAGGAGTTACAGCAATGTGTGTTGCAGAATTGCAAAGCTCACTGTGTGCTGAAGATGCCCTGCAGGAGTTTCCCTGCTGGCCCTTCGTCTGTGGGATTAGAGTCCAAGCGCTGCTCCTCCCCTGTCACAACTCCTCTCGAAACGTGAGAGCGCACCAGAAACTTTGGATTCAAATGCACTTTTAGGAGATAAAGTGAGGAGTGACAGCAATGTTTGTGTCACAGTTTAAAGCTCACTGTGTGCAAAACATGATCAAGCAGGAGATTTTTTGCAAGGCTCTTCTGCTGTTTTAGCCCAGGCTAAACATTCCTGCTCTACTCTCTCTGTTGCTGCTCAGCAGAGAGCGGGCACAGAGGTGTTGGAATCAATTGGTCTTTCAGGCAGGAAAAGAAGAGACAGCAATGTGTGTTGCAGAGTTGCAAAGCTCACTGTGTGCTGAAGATGATCAGTGGGAACTTTCTGGACTGTCTCTTCTGCTGTTTCAGCAGAGTCCAAACGTAAGTGCTATATTCTGCTACTGCTCACAAAGAGCAAGCACAGGAGATGTATTATTCAATTGGACTTTCAGGTAGGAAAGTGAGAGGTGACAGCAATATGTGTTTCAGAGTTGTGAATCTCAATGTGTGCTGAAGATGCCCAGCAGTAGTTTCCATGCTGGCCCTTCGGCTGTGAAATTAGAATCCAAGCGCTCGTCCTCCCCTGTCACAACTGCTCTCGAAGCGAGAGAGCGCACCAGAAACGTTGGCTTGAAATGCACTTTTAGGAGATAAAGTGAGGAGTGACAGCAATGTGTGTTTCAGAGTTGCAAAGCTCACTGTGCGCTGAAGATGATCTGCAAGGACTTTCCCTCCCTGCCCTTCGGAACTGGGAGCGGATTCCAAGCGCTCGTGCTCACCTGCCTCTGCTGCACTGGAAACGAGAGTGGAGACCAGAAACGCTGGATTCAAATGCACTTTTAGGAGCTACAATGAGGAGTGACAACAGTGTGTGTGTCAAAGTTGTAAAGCTCAGTGTGTTGAAGAAGCACAAGAGCAGCCTTCAGGCCTGTCTCTTCCACTGCCTTACAGATTGCAGACATCCCTGCTCACTCTGCTGCTCAGCAGAGTGCTGGCAACGGAGTTCTGGGATTGAAATGGTCTTTTAGGAGAAAGAGTGAAGAGTGACAGCAATGTTTGTGTCACAGTTTAAAGCTCACTGTGTGCTAAACATGATCAGGAGGAGCTTTTTTGCAAGGCTCTTCTGCTGTTTTAGCCCAGTCTAAACATTCCTGCTCTACTCTCTCTGTTGCTGCTCAGCAGAGAGTGGGCACAGAGATGTTGGAATCAATTGGTCTTCCAGGCAGGAAAAGGAGGAGTGACAGCAATGTGTGTTGCAGAATTGCAAAGCTCACTGTGTGCTGAAGATGCCCTGCAGGAGTTTCCCTGCTGGCCCTTCATCTGTGGGATTAGAGTCCAAGCGCTGCTCCTCCCCTGTCACAACTCCTCTCGAAACGAGAGAGCGCACCAGAAACTTTGGATTCAAATGCACTTTTAGGAGATAAAGTGAGGAGTGACAGCAATGTTTGTGTCACAGTTTAAAGCTCACTGTGTGCAAAACATGATCAAGCAGGAGATTTTTTTCAAGGCTCTTCTGCTGTTTTAGGCAGGTCTAAAAATTCCTGCTCTACTCTCTCTGTTGCTGCTCAGCAGAGAGCGGGCACAGAGATGGTGGATTCAGCTGGTCTTTCAGGCAAAAAGGGAGGAGTGACAGCAATGTGTGTTGCAGAGTTGCAAAGCTCGCTGTGCGCTGAAGATGATCAGTGGGAACTTTCTGGACTGTCTCTTCTGCTCTTTTAGCATTGGCTAAAGGTTCCTGCTCTACTCTCTCTGCTTCTGCCCAGCAGAGAAAGGGCACAGAGATTTTGGATTCAATTGGACTTTGAGGTAGGAAAGTGCGGAGCGAGAGCAATATATGTGTCACAGTTGCAAAGCTGACTGCGTGCTGAAGATGCCCTGCCGGAGCTTTCACTCCGGGCTCTTCGGCTGTGGGAGCAGAGGCCAAGAGATCGTGTTCACCTGTCACTGCTGCTGTTCAAACGAGAGAGGGCGGGAGAGACCATGGATTCAAACGGATTATTAGGAGATGAAGTGAGGAGTGACAGCAATGTGTGTTTCAGAGTTGCAAAGCTCACTGTGCGCTGAAGATGATCTGCAAGGACTTTCCCTCCCTGCCCTTCGGAACTGGGAGCGGATTCCAAGCGCTCGTGCTCACCTTCCTCTGCTGCTCTTGAAACGAGAGTGGAGACCAGAAACGCTGGATTCAAATGCACTTTTAGGAGCTACAATGAGGAGTGACAACAGTGTGTGTGTCACAGTTGTAAAGCTCAGTGTGTTGAAGAAGCACAAGAGCAGCCTTCAGGCCTGTCTCTTCCACTGCCTTACAGATTGCAGACATCCCTGCTCACTCTGCTGCTCAGCAGAGTGCTGGCAACGGAGTTCTGGGATTGAAATGGTCTTTTAGGAGAAAGAGTGAAGAGTGACAGCAATGTTTGTGTCACAGTTTAAAGCTCACTGTGTGCTAAACATGATCAGGAGGAGCTTTTTTGCAAGGCTCTTCTGCTGTTTTAGCCCAGTCTAAACATTCCTGCTCTACTCTCTCTGTTGCTGCTCAGCAGAGAGTGGGCACAGAGATGTTGGAATCAATAGGTCTTCCAGGCAGGAAAAGGAGGAGTGACAGCAATGTGTGTTGCAGAATTGCAAAGCTCACTGTGTGCTGAAGATGCCCTGCAGGAGTTTCCTTGCTGGCCCTTCATCTGTGGGATTAGAGTCCAAGCGCTGCTCCTCCCCTGTCACAACTCCTCTCGAAACGAGAGAGCGCACCAGAAACTTTGGATTCAAATGCACTTTTAGGAGATAAAGTGAGGAGTGACAGCAATGTTTGTGTCACAGTTTAAAGCTCACTGTGTGCAAAACATGATCAAGCAGGAGATTTTTTTCAAGGCTCTTCTGCTGTTTTAGGCAGGTCTAAAAATTCCTGCTCTACTCTCTCTGTTGCTGCTCAGCAGAGAGCGGGCACAGAGATGGTGGATTCAGCTGGTCTTTCAGGCAAAAAGGGAGGAGTGACAGCAATGTGTGTTGCAGAGTTGCAAAGCTCGCTGTGCGCTGAAGATGATCAGTGGGAACTTTCTGGACTGTCTCTTCTGCTCTTTTAGCATTGGCTAAAGGTTCCTGCTCTACTCTCTCTGCTTCTGCCCAGCAGAGAAAGGGCACAGAGATTTTGGATTCAATTGGACTTTGAGGTAGGAAAGTGCGGAGCGAGAGCAATATATGTGTCACAGTTGCAAAGCTGACTGCGTGCTGAAGATGCCCTGCCGGAGCTTTCACTCCGGGCTCTTCGGCTGTGGGAGCAGAGGCCAAGAGATCGTGTTCACCTGTCACTGCTGCTGTTCAAACGAGAGAGGGCGGGAGAGACCATGGATTCAAACGGATTATTAGGAGATGAAGTGAGGAGTGACAGCAATGTGTGTTTCAGAGTTGCAAAGCTCACTGTGCGCTGAAGATGATCTGCAAGGACTTTCCCTCCCTGCCCTTCGGAACTGGGAGCGGATTCCAAGCGCTCGTGCTCACCTGCCTCTGCTGCACTGGAAACGAGAGTGGAGACCAGAAACGCTGGATTCAAATGCACTTTTAGGAGCTACAATGAGGAGTGACAACAGTGTGTGTGTCAAAGTTGTAAAGCTCAGTGTGTTGAAGAAGCACAAGAGCAGCCTTCAGGCCTGTCTCTTCCACTGCCTTACAGATTGCAGACATCCCTGCTCACTCTGCTGCTCAGCAGAGTGCTGGCAACGGAGTTCTGGGATTGAAATGGTCTTTTAGGAGAAAGAGTGAAGAGTGACAGCAATGTTTGTGTCACAGTTTAAAGCTCACTGTGTGCTAAACATGATCAGGAGGAGCTTTTTTGCAAGGCTCTTCTGCTGTTTTAGCCCAGTCTAAACATTCCTGCTCTACTCTCTCTGTTGCTGCTCAGCAGAGAGTGGGCACAGAGATGTTGGAATCAATTGGTCTTCCAGGCAGGAAAAGGAGGAGTGACAGCAATGTGTGTTGCAGAATTGCAAAGCTCACTGTGTGCTGAAGATGCCCTGCAGGAGTTTCCCTGCTGGCCCTTCATCTGTGGGATTAGAGTCCAAGCGCTGCTCCTCCCCTGTCACAACTCCTCTCGAAACGAGAGAGCGCACCAGAAACTTTGGATTCAAATGCACTTTTAGGAGATAAAGTGAGGAGTGACAGCAATGTTTGTGTCACAGTTTAAAGCTCACTGTGTGCAAAACATGATCAAGCAGGAGATTTTTTTCAAGGCTCTTCTGCTGTTTTAGGCAGGTCTAAAAATTCCTGCTCTACTCTCTCTGTTGCTGCTCAGCAGAGAGCGGGCACAGAGATGGTGGATTCAGCTGGTCTTTCAGGCAAAAAGGGAGGAGTGACAGCAATGTGTGTTGCAGAGTTGCAAAGCTCGCTGTGCGCTGAAGATGATCAGTGGGAACTTTCTGGACTGTCTCTTCTGCTCTTTTAGCATTGGCTAAAGGTTCCTGCTCTACTCTCTCTGCTTCTGCCCAGCAGAGAAAGGGCACAGAGATTTTGGATTCAATTGGACTTTGAGGTAGGAAAGTGCGGAGCGAGAGCAATATATGTGTCACAGTTGCAAAGCTGACTGCGTGCTGAAGATGCCCTGCCGGAGCTTTCACTCCGGGCTCTTCGGCTGTGGGAGCAGAGGCCAAGAGATCGTGTTCACCTGTCACTGCTGCTGTTCAAACGAGAGAGGGCGGGAGAGACCATGGATTCAAACGGATTATTAGGAGATGAAGTGAGGAGTGACAGCAATGTGTGTTTCAGAGTTGCAAAGCTCACTGTGCGCTGAAGATGATCTGCAAGGACTTTCCCTCCCTGCCCTTCGGAACTGGGAGCGGATTCCAAGCGCTCGTGCTCACCTTCCTCTGCTGCTCTTGAAACGAGAGTGGAGACCAGAAACGCTGGATTCAAATGCACTTTTAGGAGCTACAATGAGGAGTGACAACAGTGTGTGTGTCACAGTTGTAAAGCTCAGTGTGTTGAAGAAGCACAAGAGCAGCCTTCAGGCCTGTCTCTTCCACTGCCTTACAGATTGCAGACATCCCTGCTCACTCTGCTGCTCAGCAGAGTGCTGGCAACGGAGTTCTGGGATTGAAATGGTCTTTTAGGAGAAAGAGTGAAGAGTGACAGCAATGTTTGTGTCACAGTTTAAAGCTCACTGTGTGCTAAACATGATCAGGAGGAGCTTTTTTGCAAGGCTCTTCTGCTGTTTTAGCCCAGTCTAAACATTCCTGCTCTACTCTCTCTGTTGCTGCTCAGCAGAGAGTGGGCACAGAGATGTTGGAATCAATAGGTCTTCCAGGCAGGAAAAGGAGGAGTGACAGCAATGTGTGTTGCAGAATTGCAAAGCTCACTGTGTGCTGAAGATGCCCTGCAGGAGTTTCCTTGCTGGCCCTTCATCTGTGGGATTAGAGTCCAAGCGCTGCTCCTCCCCTGTCACAACAGTTGCTGTCACTCCTCACTTTATCTCCTAAAAGTGCATTTGAATCCAAAGTTTCTGGTGCGCTCTCACGTTTCGAGAGGAGTTGTGACAGGGGAGGAGCAGCGCTTGGACTCTAATCCCACAGACGAAGGGCCAGCAGGGAAACTCCTGCAGGGCATCTTCAGCACACAGTGGGCTTTGCAACTCTGCAAAACACATTGCTGTAACTCCTCCTTCTCCTGCCTGGAAGACCAATTGATTCCAACATCTCTGTGCCCACTCTCTGCTGAGCAGCAACAGAGAGAAGGAATGTTTAGACTGGGCTAAAACAGCAGAAGAGCCTAGCAAAAAAGCTCCTCCTGATCATGTTTAGCACACAGTGAGCTTTAAACTGTGACACAAACATTGCTGTCACTCTTCACTCTTTCTCCTAAAAGACCATTTCAATCCAAGAACTCCATTGCCAGCACTCTGCTGAGCAGCAGAGTGAGCAGGGATGTCTGCAATCTGTAAGGCAGTGGAAGAGACAGGCTGAAGGCTGCTCTTGTGCTTCTTCAACACACTGAGCTTTACAACTTTGACACACACACTGTTGTCACTCCTCATTGTAGCTCCTAAAAGTGCATTTGAATCCAGCGTTTCTGGTCTCCACTCTCGTTTCCAGTGCACCAGAGGCAGGTGAGCACGAGCGCTTGGAATCCGCTCCCAGTTCCGAAGGGCAGGGAGGGAAAGTCCTTGCAGATCATCTTCAGCGCACAGTGAGCTTTGCAACTCTGAAACACACATTGCTGTCACTCCTCACTTTATCTCCTAAAAGTGCATTTCAAGCCAACGTTTCTGGTGCGCTCTCTCGCTTCGAGAGCAGTTGTGACAGGGGAGGACGAGCGCTTGGATTCTAATTTCACAGCCGAAGGGCCAGCATGGAAACTACTGCTGGGCATCTTCAGCACACATTGAGATTCGCAACTCTGAAACACATATTGCTGTCACCTCTCACTTTCCTACCTGAAAGTCCAATTGAATAATACATTTCCTGTGCTTGCTCTTTGTGAGCAGTAGCAGAATATAGCACTTAAGTTTGGACTCTGCTGAAACAGCAGAAGAGACTGTCCAGAAAGTTCCCACTGATCATCTTCAGCACACAGTGAGCTTTGCAACTCTGCAACACACATTGCTGTCACTCCTCCCTTTCCTGCCTGAAAGACCAACTGAATCCACCATCTCTGTGCCCGCTCTCTGCTGAGCAACAACAGAGAGAGCAGAGCAGGAATGTTTAGACTGGGCTAAAACAGCAGAAGAGCCTTGCAAAAAATCTCCTGCTTGATCATGTTTTGCACACAGTGAGCTTCAAACAGTGACACAAACATTGCTGTCACTCCTCACTTTATCTCCTAAAAGTGAATTTGAATGCAAAGTTTATGGTGCGCTCTCTCGTTTCGAGAGCAGATGTCGCAGGGGAGGACGATCTTTTGGACTCTAATTTCACAGACGAATTGCCAGCATGGAAACTCCTGCAGGGCATCTTCAGCACCCAGTGAGCTTCGCAACTCTGAAACACATATTGCTGTCACCTCTCACTTTCCTACCTGAAAGTCCAATTGAATAATACATCTCCTGTGCTTGCTCTTTGTGAGCAGTAGCAGAATATAGCACTTACGTTTGGACGCTGAAGAAACAGCAGAAGAGACAGTCCAGAAAGTTCCCACTGATCCTCTTCAGCGAACAGCGAGCTTTGCAACTCTGAAACACACATTGCTGTCACTTCTTTTCCTGCCTGAAAGACCAATTGATTCCAACATCTCTGTGCCCCCTCTCTGCTGAGCAGCAACAGAGAGTTGAGCAGGAATGTTTAGCCTGGGCTAAAACAGCAGAAGAGCCTTGCAAAAAATCTCCTGCTTGATCATGTTTTGCACACAGTGAGCTTTAAACTGTGACACAAACATTGCTGTCACTCCTCACTTTATCTCCTAAAAGTGCATTTGAATCCAAAGTTTCTGGTACGCACTCTCGTTTGGAGAGGAGTTGTGACAGGGGAGGAGCAGCGCTTGGACTCTAATCCCACAGATGAAGGGCCAGCAGGGAAACTCCTGCAGGGCATCTTCAGCACACAGTGAGCTTTGCAACTCTGCAAAACACATTGCTGTCACTCCTCCTTTTCCTGCCTGGAAGACCTATTGATTCCAACATCTCTGTGCCCACTCTCTGCTAAGCAGCAACAGAGAGAGTAGAGCAGGAATGTTTAGCCTGGGCTAAAACAGCAGAAGAGCCTTGCAAAAAATCTCCTGCTTGATCATGTTTTGCACACAGTGAGCTTTAAACTGTGACACAAACATTGAAGTCACTCCTCACTTTATCTCCTAAAAGTGCATTTGAATCCAAAGTTTCTGGTGCGCCCTCACGTTTCGAGAGGAGTTGTGACAGGGGAGGAGCAGCGCTTGGACTCTAATCCCACAGACGAAGGGCCAGCAGGGAAACTCCTGCAGGGCATCTTCAGCACACAGTGAGCTTTGCAATTCTGCAACACACATTGCTGTAACTCCTTTTCCTGCCTGGAAGACCAATTGATTCCAACATCTCTGTGCCCACTCTCTGCTGAGCAGCAACAGAGAGCAGGAATGTTTAGACTGGGCTAAAACAGCAGAAGAGCCTTGCAAAAAAGCTCCTCCTGATCATGTTTAGCACACAGTGAGCTTTAAACTGTGACACAAACATTGCTGTCACTCTTCACTCTTTCTCCTAAAAGACCATTTCAATCCAAGAACTCCGTTGCCAGCACTCTGCTGAGCAGCAGAGTGAGCAGGAATGTCTGCAATCTGTAAGGCAGTGGAAGAGACAGGCCTGAAGGCTGCTCTTGTGCTTCTTCAACACACTGAGCTTTACAACTGTGACACACACACTGTTGTCACTCCTCATTGTAGCTCCTAAAAGTGCATTTGAATCCAGCGTTTCTGGTCTCCACTCTCGTTTCAAGAGCAGCAGAGGAAGGTGAGCACGAGCGCTTGGAATCCGCTCCCAGTTCCGAAGGGCAGGGAGGGAAAGTCCTTGCAGATCATCTTCAGCGCACAGTGAGCTTTGCAACTCTGAAACACACATTGCTGTCACTCCTCACTTCATCTCCTAATAATCCGTTTGAATCCATGGTCTCTCCCGCCCTCTCTCGTTTGAACAGCAGCAGTGACAGGTGAACACGATCTCTTGGCCTCTGCTCCCACAGCCGAAGAGCCCGGAGTGAAAGCTCCGGCAGGGCATCTTCAGCACGCAGTCAGCTTTGCAACTGTGACACATATATTGCTCTCGCTCCGCACTTTCCTACCTCAAAGTCCAATTGAATCCAAAATCTCTGTGCCCTTTCTCTGCTGGGCAGAAGCAGAGAGAGTAGAGCAGGAACCTTTAGCCAATGCTAAAAGAGCAGAAGAGACAGTCCAGAAAGTTCCCACTGATCATCTTCAGCGCACAGCGAGCTTTGCAACTCTGCAACACACATTGCTGTCACTCCTCCCTTTTTGCCTGAAAGACCAGCTGAATCCACCATCTCTGTGCCCGCTCTCTGCTGAGCAGCAACAGAGAGAGTAGAGCAGGAATTTTTAGACCTGCCTAAAACAGCAGAAGAGCCTTGCAAAAAATCTCCTGCTTGATCATGTTTTGCACACAGTGAGCTTTAAACTGTGACACAAACATTGCTGTCACTCCTCACTTTATCTCCTAAAAGTGCATTTGAATCCAAAGTTTCTGGTGCGCTCTCTCGTTTCGAGAGGAGTTGTGACAGGGGAGGAGCAGCGCTTGGACTCTAATCCCACAGACGAAGGGCCAGCAGGGAAACTCCTGCAGGGCATCTTCAGCGCACAGTGAGCTTTACAATTCTGAAACACACATTGCTGTCACTCCTCCTTTTCTTGCCTGAAAGACCAATTGATTCCAACATCTCTGTGCCCACTCTCTGCTGAGCAGCAACAGAGAGAGTAGAGCAGGAATGTTTAGACTGGGCTAAAACAGCAGAAGAGCCTTGCAAAAAAGCTCCTCCTGATCATGTTTAGCACACAGTGAGCTTTAAACTGTGACACAAACATTGCTGTCACTCTTCACTCTTTCTCCTAAAAGACCATTTCAATCCAAGAACTCCGTTGTCAGCACTCTGCTGATCAGCAGAGTGAGCAGGGATGTCTGCAATCTGTAAGGCAGTGGAAGAGACAGGCCTGAAGGCTGCTCTTGTGCTTCTTCAACACACTGAGCTTTACAACTGTGACACACACACTGTTGTCACTCCTCATTGTAGCTCCTAAAAGTGCATTTGAATCCAGCGTTTCTGGTCTCCACTCTCGTTTCCAGTGCAGCAGAGGCAGGTGAGCACGAGCGCTTGGAATCCGCTCCCAGTTCCGAAGGGCAGGGAGGGAAAGTCCTTGCAGATCATCTTCAGCGCACAGTGAGCTTTGCAACTCTGAAACACACATTGCTGTCACTCCTCACTTTATCTCCTAAAAGTGCATTTCAAGCCAACGTTTCTGGTGCGCTCTCTCGCTTCGAGAGCAGTTGTGACAGGGGAGGACGAGCGCTTGGATTCTAATTTCACAGCCGAAGGGCCAGCATGGAAACTACTGCTGGGCATCTTCAGCACACATTGAGATTCACAACTCTGAAACACATATTGCTGTCACCTCTCACTTTCCTACCTGAAAGTCCAATTGAATCCTACATCTCCTGTGCTTGCTCTTTGTGAGCAGTAGCAGAATATAGCACTTACGTTTGGACTCTGCTGAAACAGCAGAAGAGACAGTCCAGAAAGTTCCCACTGATCATCTTCAGCACACAGTGAGCTTTGCAACTCTGCAACACACATTGCTGTCTCTTCTTTTCCTGCCTGAAAGACCAATTGATTCCAACACCTCTATGCCCGCTCTCTGCTGAGCAGCAACAGAGAGAGTAGAGCAGGAATTTTTAGCCTGGGCTAAAACAGCAGAAGAGCCTTGCAAAAAATCTCCTGCTTGATCATGTTTTGCACACAGTGAGCTTTAAACTGTGACACAAACATTGCTGTCACTCCTCACTTTATCTCCTAAAAGTGCATTTGAATCCAAAGTTTCTGGTGCGCTCTCACGTTTCGAGAGGAGTTGTGACAGGGGAGGAGCAGCGCTTGGACTCTAATCCCACAGACGAAGGGCCAGCAGGGAAACTCCTGCAGGGCATCTTCAGCACACAGTGAGCTTTGCAATTCTGCAACACACATTGCTGTAACTCCTTTTCCTGCCTGGAAGACCAATTGATTCCAACATCTCTGTGCCCACTCTCTGCTGAGCAGCAACAGAGAGAGTAGAGCAGGAATGTTTAGACTGGGCTAAAACAGCAGAAGAGCCTTGCAAAAAAGCTCCTCCTGATCATGTTTAGCACACAGTGAGCTTTAAACTGTGACACAAACATTGCTGTCACTCTTCACTCTTTCTCCTAAAAGACCATTTCAATCCAAGAACTCCGTTGCCAGCACTCTGCTGAGCAGCAGAGTGAGCAGGAATGTCTGCAATCTGTAAGGCAGTGGAAGAGACAGGCCTGAAGGCTGCTCTTGTGCTTCTTCAACACACTGAGCTTTACAACTGTGACACACACACTGTTGGCACTCCTCATTGTAGCTCCTAAAAGTGCATTTGAATCCAGCGTTTCTGGTCTCCACTCTCGTTTCAAGAGCAGCAGAGGAAGGTGAGCACGAGCGCTTGGAATCCGCTCCCAGTTCCGAAGGGCAGGGAGGGAAAGTCCTTGCAGATCATCTTCAGCGCACAGTGAGCTTTGCAACTCTGAAACACACATTGCTGTCACTCCTCACTTCATCTCCTAATAATCCGTTTGAATCCATGGTCTCTCCCGCCCTCTCTCGTTTGAACAGCAGCAGTGACAGGTGAACACGATCTCTTGGCCTCTGCTCCCACAGCCGAAGAGCCCGGAGTGAAAGCTCCGGCAGGGCATCTTCAGCACGCAGTCAGCTTTGCAACTGTGACACATATATTGCTCTCGCTCCGCACTTTCCTACCTCAAAGTCCAATTGAATCCAAAATCTCTGTGCCCTTTCTCTGCTGGGCAGAAGCAGAGAGAGTAGAGCAGGAACATTTAGCCAATGCTAAAAGAGCAGAAGAGACAGTCCAGAAAGTTCCCACTGATCATCTTCAGCGCACAGCGAGCTTTGCAACTCTGCAACACACATTGCTGTCACTCCTCCCTTTTTGCCTGAAAGACCAGCTGAATCCACCATCTCTGTGCCCGCTCTCTGCTGAGCAGCAACAGAGAGAGTAGAGCAGGAATTTTTAGACCTGCCTAAAACAGCAGAAGAGCCTTGAAAAAAATCTCCTGCTTGATCATGTTTTGCACACAGTGAGCTTTAAACTGTGACACAAACATTGCTGTCACTCCTCACTTTATCTCCTAAAAGTGCATTTGAATCCAAAGTTTCTGGTGCGCTCTCTCGTTTCGAGAGGAGTTGTGACAGGGGAGGAGCAGCGCTTGGACTCTAATCCCACAGATGAAGGGCCAGCAGGGAAACTCCTGCAGGGCATCTTCAGCGCACAGTGAGCTTTACAATTCTGAAACACACATTGCTGTCACTCCTCCTTTTCTTGCCTGAAAGACCAATTGATTCCAACATCTCTGTGCCCACTCTCTGCTGAGCAGCAACAGAGAGAGTAGAGCAGGAATGTTTAGACTGGGCTAAAACAGCAGAAGAGCCTTGCAAAAAAGCTCCTCCTGATCATGTTTAGCACACAGTGAGCTTTAAACTGTGACACAAACATTGGTGTCACTCTTCACTCTTTCTCCTAAAAGACCATTTCAATCCCAGAACTCCGTTGCCAGCACTCTGCTGAGCAGCAGACTGAGCAGGGATGTCTGCAATCTGTAAGGCAGTGGAAGAGACAGGCCTGAAGGCTGCTCTTGTGCTTCTTCAACACACTGAGCTTTACAACTTTGACACACACACTGTTGTCACTCCTCATTGTAGCTCCTAAAAGTGCATTTGAATCCAGCGTTTCTGGTCTCCACTCTCGTTTCCAGTGCAGCAGAGGCAGGTGAGCACGAGCGCTTGGAATCCGCTCCCAGTTCCGAAGGGCAGGGAGGGAAAGTCCTTGCAGATCATCTTCAGCGCACAGTGAGCTTTGCAACTCTAAAACACACATTGCTGTCACTCCTCACTTTATCTCCTAAAAGTGCATTTCAAGCCAACGTTTCTGGCGCGCTCTCTCGCTTCGAGAGCAGTTGTGACAGGGGAGGACGAGCGCTTGGATTCTAATTTCACAGCCGAAGGGCCAGCATGGAAACTACTGCTGGGCATCTTCAGCACACATTGAGATTCACAACTCTGAAACACATATTGCTGTCACCTCTCACTTTCCTACCTGAAAGTCCAATTGAATAATACATCTCCTGTGCTTGCTCTTTGTGAGCAGTAGCAGAATATAGCACTTACGTTTGGACTCTGCTGAAACAGCAGAAGAGACAGTCCAGAAAGTTCCCACTGATCATCTTCAGCACACAGTGAGCTTTGCAACTCTGCAACACACATTGCTGTCTCTTCTTTTCCTGCCTGAAAGACCAATTGATTCCAACACCTCTGTGCCCGCTCTCTGCTGAGCAGCAACAGAGAGAGTAGAGCAGGAATGTTTAGCCTGGGCTAAAACAGCAGAAGAGCCTTGCAAAAAATCTCCTGCTTGATCATGTTTTGCACACAGTGAGCTTTAAACTGTGACACAAACATTGCTGTCACTCCTCACTTTATCTCCTAAAAGTGCATTTGAATCCAAAGTTTCTGGTGCGCTCTCACGTTTCGAGAGGAGTTGTGACAGGGGAGGAGCAGCGCTTGGACTCTAATCCCACAGACGAAGGGCCAGCAGGGAAACTCCTGCAGGGCATCTTCAGCACACAGTGAGCTTTGCAATTCTGCAACACACATTGCTGTAACTCCTTTTCCTGCCTGGAAGACCAATTGATTCCAACATCTCTGTGCCCACTCTCTGCTGAGCAGCAACAGAGAGAAGGAATGTTTAGATTGGGCTAAAACAGCAGAAGAGCCTTGCAAAAAAGCTCCTCCTGATCATGTTTAGCACACAGTGAGCTTTAAACTGTGACACAAACATTGCTGTCACTCTTCACTCTTTCTCCTAAAAGACCATTTCAATCCAAGAACTCCGTTGCCAGCACTCTGCTGAGCAGCAGAGTGAGCAGGAATGTCTGCAATCTGTAAGGCAGTGGAAGAGACAGGCCTGAAGGCTGCTCTTGTGCTTCTTCAACACACTGAGCTTTACAACTGTGACACACACACTGTTGGCACTCCTCATTGTAGCTCCTAAAAGTGCATTTGAATCCAGCGTTTCTGGTCTCCACTCTCGTTTCAAGAGCAGCAGAGGAAGGTGAGCACGAGCGCTTGGAATCCGCTCCCAGTTCCGAAGGGCAGGGAGGGAAAGTCCTTGCAGATCATCTTCAGCGCACAGTGAGCTTTGCAACTCTGAAACACACATTGCTGTCACTCCTCACTTCATCTCCTAATAATCCGTTTGAATCCATGGTCTCTCCCGCCCTCTCTCGTTTGAACAGCAGCAGTGACAGGTGAACACGATCTCTTGGCCTCTGCTCCCACAGCCGAAGAGCCCGGAGTGAAAGCTCCGGCAGGGCATCTTCAGCACGCAGTCAGCTTTGCAACTGTGACACATATATTGCTCTCGCTCCGCACTTTCCTACCTCAAAGTCCAATTGAATCCAAAATCTCTGTGCCCTTTCTCTGCTGGGCAGAAGCAGAGAGAGTAGAGCAGGAACCTTTAGCCAATGCTAAAAGAGCAGAAGAGACAGTCCAGAAAGTTCCCACTGATCATCTTCAGCGCACAGCGAGCTTTGCAACTCTGCAACACACATTGCTGTCACTCCTCCCTTTTTGCCTGAAAGACCAGCTGAATCCACCATCTCTGTGCCCGCTCTCTGCTGAGCAGCAACAGAGAGAGTAGAGCAGGAATTTTTAGACCTGCCTAAAACAGCAGAAGAGCCTTGAAAAAAATCTCCTGCTTGATCATGTTTTGCACACAGTGAGCTTTAAACTGTGACACAAACATTGCTGTCACTCCTCACTTTATCTCCTAAAAGTGCATTTCAAGCCAACGTTTCTGGTGCGCTCTCTCGCTTCGAGAGCAGTTGTGACAGGGGAGGACGAGCGCTTGGATTCTAATTTCACAGCCGAAGGGCCAGCATGGAAACTACTGCTGGGCATCTTCAGCACACATTGAGATTCACAACTCTGAAACACATATTGCTGTCACCTCTCACTTTCCTACCTGAAAGTCCAATTGAATAATACATCTCCTGTGCTTGCTCTTTGTGAGCAGTAGCAGAATATAGCACTTACGTTTGGACTCTGCTGAAACAGCAGAAGAGACAGTCCAGAAAGTTCCCACTGATCATCTTCAGCACACAGTGAGCTTTGCAACTCTGCAACACACATTGCTGTCTCTTCTTTTCCTGCCTGAAAGACCAATTGATTCCAACACCTCTGTGCCCGCTCTCTGCTGAGCAGCAACAGAGAGAGTAGAGCAGGAATGTTTAGCCTGGGCTAAAACAGCAGAAGAGCCTTGCAAAAAATCTCCTGCTTGATCATGTTTTGCACACAGTGAGCTTTAAACTGTGACACAAACATTGCTGTCACTCCTCACTTTATCTCCTAAAAGTGCATTTGAATCCAAAGTTTCTGGTGCGCTCTCACGTTTCGCGAGGAGTTGTGACAGGGGAGGAGCAGCGCTTGGACTCTAATCCCACAGACGAAGGGCCAGCAGGGAAACTCCTGCAGGGCATCTTCAGCACACAGTGAGCTTTGCAATTCTGCAACACACATTGCTGTAACTCCTTTTCCTGCCTGGAAGACCAATTGATTCCAACATCTCTGTGCCCACTCTCTGCTGAGCAGCAACAGAGAGAAGGAATGTTTAGATTGGGCTAAAACAGCAGAAGAGCCTTCCAAAAAAGCTCCTCCTGATCATGTTTAGCACACAGTGAGCTTTAAACTGTGACACAAACATTGCTGTCACTCTTCACTCTTTCTCCTAAAAGACCATTTCAATCCAAGAACTCCGTTGCCAGCACTCTGCTGAGCAGCAGAGTGAGCAGGGATGTCTGCAATCTGTAAGGCAGTGGAAGAGACAGGCCTGAAGGCTGCTCTTGTGCTTCTTCAACACACTGAGCTTTACAACTTTGACACACACACTGTTGTCACTCCTCATTGTAGCACCTAAATGTGCATTTGAATCCAGCGTTTCTGGTCTCCACTCTCGTTTCCAGTGCAGCAGAGGCAGGTGAGCACGAGCGCTTGGAATCCGCTCCCAGTTCCGAAGGGCAGGGAGGGAAAGTCCTTGCAGATCATCTTCAGCGCACAGTGAGCTTTGCAACTCTGAAACACACATTGCTGTCACTCCTCACTTCATCTCCTAATAATCCGTTTGAATCCATGGTCTCTCCCGCCCTCTCTCGTTTGAACAGCAGCAGTGACAGGTGAACACGATCTCTTGGCCTCTGCTCCCACAGCCGAAGAGCCCGGAGTGAAAGCTCCGGCAGGGCATCTTCAGCACGCAGTCAGCTTTGCAACTGTGACACATATATTGCTCTCGCTCCGCACTTTCCTACCTCAAAGTCCAATTGAATCCAAAATCTCTGTGCCCTTTCTCTGCTGGGCAGAAGCAGAGAGAGTAGAGCAGGAACTTTTAGCCAATGCTAAAAGAGCAGAAGAGACAGTCCAGAAAGTTCCCACTGATCATCTTCAGCGCACAGCGAGCTTTGCAACTCTGCAACACACATTCCTGTCACTCCTCCCTTTTTGCCTGAAAGACCAGCTGAATCCACCAACTCTGTGCCCGCTCTCTGCTGAGCAGCAACAGAGAGAGTAGAGCAGGAATTTTTAGACCTGCCTAAAACAGCAGAAGAGCCTTGAAAAAAATCTCCTGCTTGATCATGTTTTGCACACAGTGATCTTTAAACTGTGACACAAACATTGCTGTCACTCCTCACTTTATCTCCTAAAAGTGCATTTCAAGCCAACGTTTCTGGTGCGCTCTCTCGCTTCGAGAGCAGTTGTGACAGGGGAGGACGAGCGCTTGGATTCTAATTTCACAGCCGAAGGGCCAGCATGGAAACTACTGCTGGGCATCTTCAGCACACATTGAGATTCACAACTCTGAAACACATATTGCTGTCACCTCTCACTTTCCTACCTGAAAGTCCAATTGAATAATACATCTCCTGTGCTTGCTCTTTGTGAGCAGTAGCAGAATGTAGCACTTACGTTTGGACTCTGCTGAAACAGCAGAAGAGACTGTCCAGAAAGTTCCCACTGATCATCTTCAGCACACAGTGAGCTTTGCAACTCTGCAACACACATTGCTGTCTCTTCTTTTCCTGCCTGAAAGACCAATTGATTCCAACACCTCTGTGCCCGCTCTCTGCTGAGCAGCAACAGAGAGAGTAGAGCAGGAATTTTTAGCCTGGGCTAAAACAGCAGAAGAGCCTTGCAAAAAATCTCCTGCTTGATCATGTTTTGCACACAGTGAGCTTTAAACTGTGACACAAACATTGCTGTCACTCCTCACTTTATCTCCTAAAAGTGCATTTGAATCCAAAGTTTCTGGTGCGCTCTCACGTTTCGAGAGGAGTTGTGACAGGGGAGGAGCAGCGCTTGGACTCTAATCCCACAGACGAAGGGCCAGCAGGGAAACTCCTGCAGGGCATCTTCAGCACACAGTGAGCTTTGCAATTCTGCAACACACATTGCTGTAACTCCTTTTCCTGCCTGGAAGACCAATTGATTCCAACATCTCTGTGCCCACTCTCTGCTGAGCAGCAACAGAGAGAAGGAATGTTTAGATTGGGCTAAAACAGCAGAAGAGCCTTGCAAAAAAGCTCCTCCTGATCATGTTTAGCACACAGTGAGCTTTAAACTGTGACACAAACATTGCTGTCACTCTTCACTCTTTCTCCTAAAAGACCATTTCAATCCAAGAACTCCATTGCCAGCACTCTGCTGAGCAGCAGAGTGAGCAGGAATGTCTGCAATCTGTAAGGCAGTGGAAGAGACAGGCCTGAAGGCTGCTCTTGTGCTTCTTCAACACACTGAGCTTTACAACTGTGACACACACACTGTTGGCACTCCTCATTGTAGCTCCTAAAAGTGCATTTGAATCCAGAGTTTCTGGTCTCCACTCTCGTTTCAAGAGCAGCAGAGGAAAGTGAGCACGAGCGCTTGGAATCCGCTCCCAGTTCCGAAGGGCAGGGAGGGAAAGTCCTTGCAGATCATCTTCAGCGCACAGTGAGCTTTGCAACTCTGAAACACACATTGCTGTCACTCCTCACTTTATCTCCTAAAAGTGCATTTCAAGCCAACGTTTCTGGTGCGCTCTCTCGCTTCGAGAGCAGTTGTGACAGGGGAGGACGAGCGCTTGGATTCTAATTTCACAGCCGAAGGGCCAGCATGGAAACTACTGCTGGGCATCTTCAGCACACATTGAGATTCACAACTCTGAAACACATATTGCTGTCACCTCTCACTTTCCTACCTGAAAGTCCAATTGAATAATACATCTCCTGTGCTTGCTCTTTGTGAGCAGTAGCAGAATATAGCACTTACGTTTGGACTCTGCTGAAACAGCAGAAGAGACAGTCCAGAAAGTTCCCACTGATCATCTTCAGCACACAGTGAGCTTTGCAACTCTGCAACACACATTGCTGTCTCTTCTTTTCCTGCCTGAAAGACCAATTGATTCCAACACCTCTGTGCCCGCTCTCTGCTGAGCAGCAACAGAGAGAGTAGAGCAGGAATGTTTAGCCTGGGCTAAAACAGCAGAAGAGCCTTGCAAAAAATCTCCTGCTTGATCATGTTTTGCACACAGTGAGCTTTAAACTGTGACACAAACATTGCTGTCACTCCTCACTTTATCTCCTAAAAGTGCATTTGAATCCAAAGTTTCTGGTGCGCTCTCACGTTTCGAGAGGAGTTGTGACAGGGGAGGAGCAGCGCTTGGACTCTAATCCCACAGACGAAGGGCCAGCAGGGAAACTCCTGCAGGGCATCTTCAGCACACAGTGAGCTTTGCAATTCCGCAACACACATTGCTGTAACTCCTTTTCCTGCCTGGAAGACCAATTGATTCCAACATCTCTGTGCCCACTCTCTGCTGAGCAGCAACAGAGAGAAGGAATGTTTAGATTGGGCTAAAACAGCAGAAGAGCCTTGCAAAAAAGCTCCTCCTGATCATGTTTAGCACACAGTGAGCTTTAAACTGTGACACAAACATTGCTGTCACTCTTCACTCTTTCTCCTAAAAGACCATTTCAATCCAAGAACTCCGTTGCCAGCACTCTGCTGAGCAGCAGAGTGAGCAGGGATGTCTGCAATCTGTAAGGCAGTGGAAGAGACAGGCCTGAAGGCTGCTCTTGTGCTTCTTCAACACACTGAGCTTTACAACTTTGACACACACACTGTTGTCACTCCTCATTGTAGCACCTAAAAGTGCATTTGAATCCAGCGTTTCTGGTCTCCACTCTCGTTTCCAGTGCAGCAGAGGCAGGTGAGCACGAGCGCTTGGAATCCGCTCCCAGTTCCGAAGGGCAGGGAGGGAAAGTCCTTGCAGATCATCTTCAGCGCACAGTGAGCTTTGCAACTCTGAAACACACATTGCTGTCACTCCTCACTTCATCTCCTAATAATCCGTTTGAATCCATGGTCTCTCCCGCCCTCTCTCGTTTGAACAGCAGCAGTGACAGGTGAACACGATCTCTTGGCCTCTGCTCCCACAGCCGAAGAGCCCGGAGTGAAAGCTCCGGCAGGGCATCTTCAGCACGCAGTCAGCTTTGCAACTGTGACACATATATTGCTCTCGCTCCGCACTTTCCTACCTCAAAGTCCAATTGAATCCAAAATCTCTGTGCCCTTTCTCTGCTGGGCAGAAGCAGAGAGAGTAGAGCAGGAACTTTTAGCCAATGCTAAAAGAGCAGAAGAGACAGTCCAGAAAGTTCCCACTGATCATCTTCAGCGCACAGCGAGCTTTGCAACTCTGCAACACACATTGCTGTCACTCCTCCCTTTTTGCCTGAAAGACCAGCTGAATCCACCAACTCTGTGCCCGCTCTCTGCTGAGCAGCAACAGAGAGAGTAGAGCAGGAATTTTTAGACCTGCCTAAAACAGCAGAAGAGCCTTGAAAAAAATCTCCTGCTTGATCATGTTTTGCACACAGTGAGCTTTAAACTGTGACACAAACACTGCTGTCACTCCTCACTTTATCTCCTAAAAGTGCATTTCAAGCCAACGTTTCTGGTGCGCTCTCTCGCTTCGAGAGCAGTTGTGACAGGGGAGGACGAGCGCTTGGATTCTAATTTCACAGCCGAAGGGCCAGCATGGAAACTACTGCTGGGCATCTTCAGCACACATTGAGATTCACAACTCTGAAACACATATTGCTGTCACCTCTCACTTTCCTACCTGAAAGTCCAATTGAATAATACATCTCCTGTGCTTGCTCTTTGTGAGCAGTAGCAGAATGTAGCACTTACGTTTGGACTCTGCTGAAACAGCAGAAGAGACTGTCCAGAAAGTTCCCACTGATCATCTTCAGCACACAGTGAGCTTTGCAACTCTGCAACACACATTGCTGTCTCTTCTTTTCCTGCCTGAAAGACCAATTGATTCCAACACCTCTGTGCCCGCTCTCTGCTGAGCAGCAACAGAGAGAGTAGAGCAGGAATGTTTAGCCTGGGCTAAAACAGCAGAAGAGCCTTGCAAAAAATCTCCTGCTTGATCATGTTTTGCACACAGTGAGCTTTAAACTGTGACACAAACATTGCTGTCACTCCTCACTTTATCTCCTAAAAGTGCATTTGAATCCAAAGTTTCTGGTGCGCTCTCACGTTTCGAGAGGAGTTGTGACAGGGGAGGAGCAGCGCTTGGACTCTAATCCCACAGACGAAGGGCCAGCAGGGAAACTCCTGCAGGGCATCTTCAGCACACAGTGAGCTTTGCAATTCTGCAACACACATTGCTGTAACTCCTTTTCCTGCCTGGAAGACCAATTGATTCCAACATCTCTGTGCCCACTCTCTGCTGAGCAGCAACAGAGAGAAGGAATGTTTAGATTGGGCTAAAACAGCAGAAGAGCCTTGCAAAAAAGCTCCTCCTGATCATGTTTAGCACACAGTGAGCTTTAAACTGTGACACAAACATTGCTGTCACTCTTCACTCTTTCTCCTAAAAGACCATTTCAATCCAAGAACTCCGTTGCCAGCACTCTGCTGAGCAGCAGAGTGAGCAGGAATGTCTGCAATCTGTAAGGCAGTGGAAGAGACAGGCCTGAAGGCTGCTCTTGTGCTTCTTCAACACACTGAGCTTTACAACTGTGACACACACACTGTTGTCACTCCTCATTGTAGCTCCTAAAAGTGCATTTGAATCCAGCGTTTCTGGTCTCCACTCTCGTTTCAAGAGCAGCAGAGGAAGGTGAGCACGAGCGCTTGGAATCCGCTCCCAGTTCCGAAGGGCAGGGAGGGAAAGTCCTTGCAGATCATCTTCAGCGCACAGTGAGCTTTGCAACTCTGAAACACACATTGCTGTCACTCCTCACTTCATCTCCTAATAATCCGTTTGAATCCATGGTCTCTCCCGCCCTCTCTCGTTTGAACAGCAGCAGTGACAGGTGAACACGATCTCTTGGCCTCTGCTCCCACAGCCGAAGAGCCCGGAGTGAAAGCTCTGGCAGGGCATCTTCAGCACGCAGTCAGCTTTGCAACTGTGACACATATATTGCTCTCGCTCCGCACTTTCCTACCTCAAAGTCCAATTGAATCCAAAATCTCTGTGCCCTTTCTCTGCTGGGCAGAAGCAGAGAGAGTAGAGCAGGAACTTTTAGCCAATGCTAAAAGAGCAGAAGAGACAGTCCAGAAAGTTCCCACTGATCATCTTCAGCGCACAGCGAGCTTTGCAACTCTGCAACACACATTGCTGTCACTCCTCCCTTTTTGCCTGAAAGACCAGCTGAATCCACCAACTCTGTGCCCGCTCTCTGCTGAGCAGCAACAGAGAGAGTAGAGCAGGAATTTTTAGACCTGCCTAAAACAGCAGAAGAGCCTTGAAAAAAATCTCCTGCTTGATCATGTTTTGCACACAGTGATCTTTAAACTGTGACACAAACATTGCTGTCACTCCTCACTTTATCTCCTAAAAGTGCATTTCAAGCCAACGTTTCTGGTGCGCTCTCTCGCTTCGAGAGCAGTTGTGACAGGGGAGGACGAGCGCTTGGATTCTAATTTCACAGCCGAAGGGCCAGCATGGAAACTACTGCTGGGCATCTTCAGCACACATTGAGATTCACAACTCTGAAACACATATTGCTGTCACCTCTCACTTTCCTACCTGAAAGTCCAATTGAATAATACATCTCCTGTGCTTGCTCTTTGTGAGCAGTAGCAGAATGTAGCACTTACGTTTGGACTCTGCTGAAACAGCAGAAGAGACTGTCCAGAAAGTTCCCACTGATCATCTTCAGCACACAGTGAGCTTTGCAACTCTGCAACACACATTGCTGTCTCTTCTTTTCCTGCCTGAAAGACCAATTGATTCCAACACCTCTGTGCCCGCTCTCTGCTGAGCAGCAACAGAGAGAGTAGAGCAGGAATTTTTAGCCTGGGCTAAAACAGCAGAAGAGCCTTGCAAAAAATCTCCTGCTTGATCATGTTTTGCACACAGTGAGCTTTAAACTGTGACACAAACATTGCTGTCACTCCTCACTTTATCTCCTAAAAGTGCATTTGAATCCAAAGTTTCTGGTGCGCTCTCACGTTTCGAGAGGAGTTGTGACAGGGGAGGAGCAGCGCTTGGACTCTAATCCCACAGACGAAGGGCCAGCAGGGAAACTCCTGCAGGGCATCTTCAGCACACAGTGAGCTTTGCAATTCTGCAACACACATTGCTGTAACTCCTTTTCCTGCCTGGAAGACCAATTGATTCCAACATCTCTGTGCCCACTCTCTGCTGAGCAGCAACAGAGAGAAGGAATGTTTAGATTGGGCTAAAACAGCAGAAGAGCCTTGCAAAAAAGCTCCTCCTGATCATGTTTAGCACACAGTGAGCTTTAAACTGTGACACAAACATTGCTGTCACTCTTCACTCTTTCTCCTAAAAGACCATTTCAATCCAAGAACTCCATTGCCAGCACTCTGCTGAGCAGCAGAGTGAGCAGGAATGTCTGCAATCTGTAAGGCAGTGGAAGAGACAGGCCTGAAGGCTGCTCTTGTGCTTCTTCAACACACTGAGCTTTACAACTGTGACACACACACTGTTGGCACTCCTCATTGTAGCTCCTAAAAGTGCATTTGAATCCAGCGTTTCTGGTCTCCACTCTCGTTTCAAGAGCAGCAGAGGAAGGTGAGCACGAGCGCTTGGAATCCGCTCCCAGTTCCGAAGGGCAGGGAGGGAAAGTCCTTGCAGATCATCTTCAGCGCACAGTGAGCTTTGCAACTCTGAAACACACATTGCTGTCACTCCTCACTTTATCTCCTAAAAGTGCATTTCAAGCCAACGTTTCTGGTGCGCTCTCTCGCTTCGAGAGCAGTTGTGACAGGGGAGGACGAGCGCTTGGATTCTAATTTCACAGCCGAAGGGCCAGCATGGAAACTACTGCTGGGCATCTTCAGCACACATTGAGATTCACAACTCTGAAACACATATTGCTGTCACCTCTCACTTTCCTACCTGAAAGTCCAATTGAATAATACATCTCCTGTGCTTGCTCTTTGTGAGCAGTAGCAGAATATAGCACTTACGTTTGGACTCTGCTGAAACAGCAGAAGAGACAGTCCAGAAAGTTCCCACTGATCATCTTCAGCACACAGTGAGCTTTGCAACTCTGCAACACACATTGCTGTCTCTTCTTTTCCTGCCTGAAAGACCAATTGATTCCAACACCTCTGTGCCCGCTCTCTGCTGAGCAGCAACAGAGAGAGTAGAGCAGGAATGTTTAGCCTGGGCTAAAACAGCAGAAGAGCCTTGCAAAAAATCTCCTGCTTGATCATGTTTTGCACACAGTGAGCTTTAAACTGTGACACAAACATTGCTGTCACTCCTCACTTTATCTCCTAAAAGTGCATTTGAATCCAAAGTTTCTGGTGCGCTCTCACGTTTCGCGAGGAGTTGTGACAGGGGAGGAGCAGCGCTTGGACTCTAATCCCACAGACGATGGGCCAGCAGGGAAACTCCTGCAGGGCATCTTCAGCACACAGTGAGCTTTGCAATTCCGCAACACACATTGCTGTAACTCCTTTTCCTGCCTGGAAGACCAATTGATTCCAACATCTCTGTGCCCACTCTCTGCTGAGCAGCAACAGAGAGAAGGAATGTTTAGACTGGGCTAAAACAGCAGAAGAGCCTTGCAAAAAAGCTCCTCCTGATCATGTTTAGCACACAGTGAGCTTTAAACTGTGACACAAACATTGCTGTCACTCTTCACTCTTTCTCCTAAAAGACCATTTCAATCCAAGAACTCCGTTGCCAGCACTCTGCTGAGCAGCAGAGTGAGCAGGGATGTCTGCAATCTGTAAGGCAGTGGAAGAGACAGGCCTGAAGGCTGCTCTTGTGCTTCTTCAACACACTGAGCTTTACAACTTTGACACACACACTGTTGTCACTCCTCATTGTAGCACCTAAAAGTGCATTTGAATCCAGCGTTTCTGGTCTCCACTCTCGTTTCCAGTGCAGCAGAGGCAGGTGAGCACGAGCGCTTGGAATCCGCTCCCAGTTCCGAAGGGCAGGGAGGGAAAGTCCTTGCAGATCATCTTCAGCGCACAGTGAGCTTTGCAACTCTGAAACACACATTGCTGTCACTCCTCACTTCATCTCCTAATAATCCGTTTGAATCCATGGTCTCTCCCGCCCTCTCTCGTTTGAACAGCAGCAGTGACAGGTGAACACGATCTCTTGGCCTCTGCTCCCACAGCCGAAGAGCCCGGAGTGAAAGCTCCGGCAGGGCATCTTCAGCACGCAGTCAGCTTTGCAACTGTGACACATATATTGCTCTCGCTCCGCACTTTCCTACCTCAAAGTCCAATTGAATCCAAAATCTCTGTGCCCTTTCTCTGCTGGGCAGAAGCAGAGAGAGTAGAGCAGGAACTTTTAGCCAATGCTAAAAGAGCAGAAGAGACAGTCCAGAAAGTTCCCACTGATCATCTTCAGCGCACAGCGAGCTTTGCAACTCTGCAACACACATTGCTGTCACTCCTCCCTTTTTGCCTGAAAGACCAGCTGAATCCACCAACTCTGTGCCCGCTCTCTGCTGAGCAGCAACAGAGAGAGTAGAGCAGGAATTTTTAGACCTGCCTAAAACAGCAGAAGAGCCTTGAAAAAAATCTCCTGCTTGATCATGTTTTGCACACAGTGAGCTTTAAACTGTGACACAAACATTGCTGTCACTCCTCACTTTATCTCCTAAAAGTGCATTTCAAGCCAACGTTTCTGGT
Source organism: Lathamus discolor (assembly GCF_037157495.1). Lineage (NCBI taxonomy): Eukaryota > Metazoa > Chordata > Aves > Psittaciformes > Psittacidae > Lathamus > Lathamus discolor. Next base: position 4,921,006 of record NC_088908.1, on the reverse strand, counting down.
GCGCTCTCTCGCTTCGAGAGCAGTTGTGACAGGGGAGGACGAGCGCTTGGATTCTAATTTCACAGCCGAAGGGCCAGCATGGAAACTACTGCTGGGCATCTTCAGCACACATTGAGATTCACAACTCTGAAACACATATTGCTGTCACCTCTCACTTTCCTACCTGAAAGTCCAATTGAATAATACATCTCCTGTGCTTGCTCTTTGTGAGCAGTAGCAGAATGTAGCACTTACGTTTGGACTCTGCTGAAACAGCAGAAGAGACTGTCCAGAAAGTTCCCACTGATCATCTTCAGCACACAGTGAGCTTTGCAACTCTGCAACACACATTGCTGTCTCTTCTTTTCCTGCCTGAAAGACCAATTGATTCCAACACCTCTGTGCCCGCTCTCTGCTGAGCAGCAACAGAGAGAGTAGAGCAGGAATGTTTAGCCTGGGCTAAAACAGCAGAAGAGCCTTGCAAAAAATCTCCTGCTTGATCATGTTTTGCACACAGTGAGCTTTAAACTGTGACACAAACATTGCTGTCACTCCTCACTTTATCTCCTAAAAGTGCATTTGAATCCAAAGTTTCTGGTGCGCTCTCACGTTTCGAGAGGAGTTGTGACAGGGGAGGAGCAGCGCTTGGACTCTAATCCCACAGACGAAGGGCCAGCAGGGAAACTCCTGCAGGGCATCTTCAGCACACAGTGAGCTTTGCAATTCTGCAACACACATTGCTGTAACTCCTTTTCCTGCCTGGAAGACCAATTGATTCCAACATCTCTGTGCCCACTCTCTGCTGAGCAGCAACAGAGAGAAGGAATGTTTAGATTGGGCTAAAACAGCAGAAGAGCCTTGCAAAAAAGCTCCTCCTGATCATGTTTAGCACACAGTGAGCTTTAAACTGTGACACAAACATTGCTGTCACTCTTCACTCTTTCTCCTAAAAGACCATTTCAATCCAAGAACTCCGTTGCCAGCACTCTGCTGAGCAGCAGAGTGAGCAGGAATGTCTGCAATCTGTAAGGCAGTGGAAGAGACAGGCCTGAAGGCTGCTCTTGTGCTTCTTCAACACACTGAGCTTTACAACTGTGACACACACACTGTTGTCACTCCTCATTGTAGCTCCTAAAAGTGCATTTGAATCCAGCGTTTCTGGTCTCCACTCTCGTTTCCAGTGCAGCAGAGGCAGGTGAGCACGAGCGCTTGGAATCCGCTCCCAGTTCCGAAGGGCAGGGAGGGAAAGTCCTTGCAGATCATCTTCAGCGCACAGTGAGCTTTGCAACTCTGAAACACACATTGCTGTCACTCCTCACTTTATCTCCTAAAAGTGCATTTCAAGCCAACGTTTCTGGTGCGCTCTCTCGCTTCGAGAGCAGTTGTGACAGGGGAGGACGAGCGCTTGGATTCTAATTTCACAGCCGAAGGGCCAGCATGGAAACTACTGCTGGGCATCTTCAGCACACATTGAGATTCACAACTCTGAAACACATATTGCTGTCACCTCTCACTTTCCTACCTGAAAGTCCAATTGAATAATACATCTCCTGTGCTTGCTCTTTGTGAGCAGTAGCAGAATATAGCACTTACGTTTGGACTCTGCTGAAACAGCAGAAGAGACAGTCCAGAAAGTTCCCACTGATCATCTTCAGCACACAGTGAGCTTTGCAACTCTGCAACACACATTGCTGTCTCTTCTTTTCCTGCCTGAAAGACCAATTGATTCCAACACCTCTGTGCCCGCTCTCTGCTGAGCAGCAACAGAGAGAGTAGAGCAGGAATGTTTAGCCTGGGCTAAAACAGCAGAAGAGCCTTGCAAAAAATCTCCTGCTTGATCATGTTTTGCACACAGTGAGCTTTAAACTGTGACACAAACATTGCTGTCACTCCTCACTTTATCTCCTAAAAGTGCATTTGAATCCAAAGTTTCTGGTGCGCTCTCACGTTTCGCGAGGAGTTGTGACAGGGGAGGAGCAGCGCTTGGACTCTAATCCCACAGACGAAGGGCCAGCAGGGAAACTCCTGCAGGGCATCTTCAGCACACAGTGAGCTTTGCAATTCCGCAACACACATTGCTGTAACTCCTTTTCCTGCCTGGAAGACCAATTGATTCCAACATCTCTGTGCCCACTCTCTGCTGAGCAGCAACAGAGAGAAGGAATGTTTAGATTGGGCTAAAACAGCAGAAGAGCCTTGCAAAAAAGCTCCTCCTGATCATGTTTAGCACACAGTGAGCTTTAAACTGTGACACAAACATTGCTGTCACTCTTCACTCTTTCTCCTAAAAGACCATTTCAATCCAAGAACTCCGTTGCCAGCACTCTGCTGAGCAGCAGAGTGAGCAGGAATGTCTGCAATCTGTAAGGCAGTGGAAGAGACAGGCCTGAAGGCTGCTCTTGTGCTTCTTCAACACACTGAGCTTTACAACTTTGACACACACACTGTTGTCACTCCTCATTGTAGCACCTAAAAGTGCATTTGAATCCAGCGTTTCTGGTCTCCACTCTCGTTTCCAGTGCAGCAGAGGCAGGTGAGCACGAGCGCTTGGAATCCGCTCCCAGTTCCGAAGGGCAGGGAGGGAAAGTCCTTGCAGATCATCTTCAGCGCACAGTGAGCTTTGCAACTCTGAAACACACATTGCTGTCACTCCTCACTTCATCTCCTAATAATCCGTTTGAATCCATGGTCTCTCCCGCCCTCTCTCGTTTGAACAGCAGCAGTGACAGGTGAACACGATCTCTTGGCCTCTGCTCCCACAGCCGAAGAGCCCGGAGTGAAAGCTCCGGCAGGGCATCTTCAGCACGCAGTCAGCTTTGCAACTGTGACACATATATTGCTCTCGCTCCGCACTTTCCTACCTCAAAGTCCAATTGAATCCAAAATCTCTGTGCCCTTTCTCTGCTGGGCAGAAGCAGAGAGAGTAGAGCAGGAACTTTTAGCCAATGCTAAAAGAGCAGAAGAGACAGTCCAGAAAGTTCCCACTGATCATCTTCAGCGCACAGCGAGCTTTGCAACTCTGCAACACACATTGCTGTCACTCCTCCCTTTTTGCCTGAAAGACCAGCTGAATCCACCAACTCTGTGCCCGCTCTCTGCTGAGCAGCAACAGAGAGAGTAGAGCAGGAATTTTTAGACCTGCCTAAAACAGCAGAAGAGCCTTGAAAAAAATCTCCTGCTTGATCATGTTTTGCACACAGTGAGCTTTAAACTGTGACACAAACATTGCTGTCACTCCTCACTTTATCTCCTAAAAGTGCATTTCAAGCCAACGTTTCTGGTGCGCTCTCTCGCTTCGAGAGCAGTTGTGACAGGGGAGGACGAGCGCTTGGATTCTAATTTCACAGCCGAAGGGCCAGCATGGAAACTACTGCTGGGCATCTTCAGCACACATTGAGATTCACAACTCTGAAACACATATTGCTGTCACCTCTCACTTTCCTACCTGAAAGTCCAATTGAATCCTACATCTCCTGTGCTTGCTCTTTGTGAGCAGTAGCAGAATGTAGCACTTACGTTTGGACTCTGCTGAAACAGCAGAAGAGACTGTCCAGAAAGTTCCCACTGATCATCTTCAGCACACAGTGAGCTTTGCAACTCTGCAACACACATTGCTGTCTCTTCTTTTCCTGCCTGAAAGACCAATTGATTCCAACACCTCTGTGCCCGCTCTCTGCTGAGCAGCAACAGAGAGAGTAGAGCAGGAATGTTTAGCCTGGGCTAAAACAGCAGAAGAGCCTTGCAAAAAATCTCCTGCTTGATCATGTTTTGCACACAGTGAGCTTTAAACTGTGACACAAACATTGCTGTCACTCCTCACTTTATCTCCTAAAAGTGCATTTGAATCCAAAGTTTCTGGTGCGCTCTCACGTTTCGAGAGGAGTTGTGACAGGGGAGGAGCAGCGCTTGGACTCTAATCCCACAGACGAAGGGCCAGCAGGGAAACTCCTGCAGGGCATCTTCAGCACACAGTGAGCTTTGCAATTCTGCAACACACATTGCTGTAACTCCTTTTCCTGCCTGGAAGACCAATTGATTCCAACATCTCTGTGCCCACTCTCTGCTGAGCAGCAACAGAGAGAAGGAATGTTTAGATTGGGCTAAAACAGCAGAAGAGCCTTGCAAAAAAGCTCCTCCTGATCATGTTTAGCACACAGTGAGCTTTAAACTGTGACACAAACATTGCTGTCACTCTTCACTCTTTCTCCTAAAAGACCATTTCAATCCAAGAACTCCGTTGCCAGCACTCTGCTGAGCAGCAGAGTGAGCAGGAATGTCTGCAATCTGTAAGGCAGTGGAAGAGACAGGCCTGAAGGCTGCTCTTGTGCTTCTTCAACACACTGAGCTTTACAACTTTGACACACACACTGTTGTCACTCCTCATTGTAGCTCCTAAAAGTGCATTTGAATCCAGCGTTTCTGGTCTCCACTCTCGTTTCAAGAGCAGCAGAGGAAGGTGAGCACGAGCGCTTGGAATCCGCTCCCAGTTCCGAAGGGCAGGGAGGGAAAGTCCTTGCAGATCATCTTCAGCGCACAGTGAGCTTTGCAACTCTGAAACACACATTGCTGTCACTCCTCACTTCATCTCCTAATAATCCGTTTGAATCCATGGTCTCTCCCGCCCTCTCTCGTTTGAACAGCAGCAGTGACAGGTGAACACGATCTCCCCTGTCACAACTGCTCTCAAAGTGAGAGAGCGCACCAGAAACGTTGGCTTGAAATGCACTTTTAGGAGATAAAGTGAGGAGTGACAGCAATGTGTGTTTCAGAGTTGCAAAGCTCACTGTGCGCTGAAGATGATCTGCAAGGACTTTCCCTCCCTGCCCTTCGGAACTGGGAGCGGATTCCAAGCGCTCGAGCTCACCTGCCTCTGGTGCACTGGAAACGAGAGTGGAGACCAGAAACGCTGGATTCAAATGCACTTTTAGGAGCTACAATGAGGAGTGACAACAGTGTGTGTGTCAAAGTTGTAAAGCTCAGTGTGTTGAAGAAGCACAAGAGCAGCCTTCAGGCCTGTCTCTTCCACTGCCTTACAGATTGCAGACATCCCTGCTCACTCTGCTGCTCAGCAGAGTGCTGGCAACGGAGTTCTGGGATTGAAATGGTCTTTTAGGAGAAAGAGTGAAGAGTGACAGCAATGTTTGTGTCACAGTTTAAAGCTCACTGTGTGCTAAACATGATCAGGAGGAGCTTTTTTGCAAGGCTCTTCTGCTGTTTTAGCCCAGTCTAAACATTCCTGCTCTACTCTCTCTGTTGCTGCTCAGCAGAGAGTGGGCACAGAGATGTTGGAATCAATTGGTCTTTCAGGCAAGAAAAGGAGGAGTGACAGCAATGTGTGTTTCAGAATTGTAAAGCTCACTGTGCGCTGAAGATGCCCTGCAGGAGTTTCCCTGCTGGCCCTTCGTCTGTGGGATTAGAGTCCAAGCGCTGCTCCTCCCCTGTCACAACTCCTCGCGAAACGTGAGAGCGCACCAGAAACTTTGGATTCAAATGCACTTTTAGGAGATAAAGTGAGGAGTGACAGCAATGTTTGTGTCACAGTTTAAAGCTCACTGTGTGCAAAACATGATCAAGCAGGAGATTTTTTGCAAGGCTCTTCTGCTGTTTTAGCCCAGGCTAAACATTCCTGCTCTACTCTCTCTGTTGCTGCTCAGCAGAGAGCGGGCACAGAGGTGTTGGAATCAATTGGTCTTTCAGGCAGGAAAAGAAGAGACAGCAATGTGTGTTGCAGAGTTGCAAAGCTCACTGTGTGCTGAAGATGATCAGTGGGAACTTTCTGGACTGTCTCTTCTGCTGTTTCAGCAGAGTCCAAACGTAAGTGCTATATTCTGCTACTGCTCACAAAGAGCAAGCACAGGAGATGTATTATTCAATTGGACTTTCAGGTAGGAAAGTGAGAGGTGACAGCAATATGTGTTTCAGAGTTGTGAATCTCAATGTGTGCTGAAGATGCCCAGCAGTAGTTTCCATGCTGGCCCTTCGGCTGTGAAATTAGAATCCAAGCGCTCGTCCTCCCCTGTCACAACTGCTCTCGAAGCGAGAGAGCGCACCAGAAACGTTGGCTTGAAATGCACTTTTAGGAGATAAAGTGAGGAGTGACAGCAATGTTTGTGTCACAGTTTAAAGCTCACTGTGTGCAAAACATGATCAAGCAGGAGATTTTTTTCAAGGCTCTTCTGCTGTTTTAGGCAGGTCTAAAAATTCCTGCTCTACTCTCTCTGTTGCTGCTCAGCAGAGAGCGGGCACAGAGATGGTGGATTCAGCTGGTCTTTCAGGCAAAAAGGGAGGAGTGACAGCAATGTGTGTTGCAGAGTTGCAAAGCTCGCTGTGCGCTGAAGATGATCAGTGGGAACTTTCTGGACTGTCTCTTCTGCTCTTTTAGCATTGGCTAAAGGTTCCTGCTCTACTCTCTCTGCTTCTGCCCAGCAGAGAAAGGGCACAGAGATTTTGGATTCAATTGGACTTTGAGGTAGGAAAGTGCGGAGCGAGAGCAATATATGTGTCACAGTTGCAAAGCTGACTGCGTGCTGAAGATGCCCTGCCGGAGCTTTCACTCCGGGCTCTTCGGCTGTGGGAGCAGAGGCCAAGAGATCGTGTTCACCTGTCACTGCTGCTGTTCAAACGAGAGAGGGCGGGAGAGACCATGGATTCAAACGGATTATTAGGAGATGAAGTGAGGAGTGACAGCAATGTGTGTTTCAGAGTTGCAAAGCTCACTGTGCGCTGAAGATGATCTGCAAGGACTTTCCCTCCCTGCCCTTCGGAACTGGGAGCGGATTCCAAGCGCTCGTGCTCACCTTCCTCTGCTGCTCTTGAAACGAGAGTGGAGACCAGAAACGCTGGATTCAAATGCACTTTTAGGAGCTACAATGAGGAGTGACAACAGTGTGTGTGTCAAAGTTGTAAAGCTCAGTGTGTTGAAGAAGCACAAGAGCAGCCTTCAGGCCTGTCTCTTCCACTGCCTTACAGATTGCAGACATTCCTGCTCACTCTTCTGCTCAGCAGAGTGCTGGCAACGGAGTTCTTGGATTGAAATGGTCTTTTAGGAGAAAGAGTGAAGAGTGACAGCAATGTTTGTGTCACAGTTTAAAGCTCACTGTGTGCTAAACATGATCAGGAGGAGCTTTTTTGCAAGGCTCTTCTGCTGTTTTAGCCCAGTCTAAACATTCCTGCTCTACTCTCTCTGTTGCTGCTCAGCAGAGAGTGGGCACAGAGATGTTGGAATCAATTGGTCTTCCAGGCAGGAAAAGGAGTTACAGCAATGTGTGTTGCAGAATTGCAAAGCTCACTGTGTGCTGAAGATGCCCTGCAGGAGTTTCCCTGCTGGCCCTTCGTCTGTGGGATTAGAGTCCAAGCGCTGCTCCTCCCCTGTCACAACTCCTCTCGAAACGTGAGAGCGCACCAGAAACTTTGGATTCAAATGCACTTTTAGGAGATAAAGTGAGGAGTGACAGCAATGTTTGTGTCACAGTTTAAAGCTCACTGTGTGCAAAACATGATCAAGCAGGAGATTTTTTGCAAGGCTCTTCTGCTGTTTTAGCCCAGGCTAAACATTCCTGCTCTACTCTCTCTGTTGCTGCTCAGCAGAGAGCGGGCACAGAGGTGTTGGAATCAATTGGTCTTTCAGGCAGGAAAAGAAGAGACAGCAATGTGTGTTGCAGAGTTGCAAAGCTCACTGTGTGCTGAAGATGATCAGTGGGAACTTTCTGGACTGTCTCTTCTGCTGTTTCAGCAGAGTCCAAACGTAAGTGCTATATTCTGCTACTGCTCACAAAGAGCAAGCACAGGAGATGTATTATTCAATTGGACTTTCAGGTAGGAAAGTGAGAGGTGACAGCAATATGTGTTTCAGAGTTGTGAATCTCAATGTGTGCTGAAGATGCCCAGCAGTAGTTTCCATGCTGGCCCTTCGGCTGTGAAATTAGAATCCAAGCGCTCGTCCTCCCCTGTCACAACTGCTCTCGAAGCGAGAGAGCGCACCAGAAACGTTGGCTTGAAATGCACTTTTAGGAGATAAAGTGAGGAGTGACAGCAATATTTGTGTCACAGTTTAAAGCTCACTGTGTGCAAAACATGATCAAGCAGGAGATTTTGTGAGATTTTTTGTGAGGAGTGACAGCAATGTGTGTTTCAGTGTTGCAAAGCTCACTGTGCGCTGAAGATGATCTGCAAGGACTTTCCCTCCCTGCCCTTCGGAACTGGGAGCGGATTCCAAGCGCTCGTGCTCACCTGCCTCTGCTGCACTGGAAACGAGAGTGGAGACCAGAAACGCTGGATTCAAATGCACTTTTAGGAGCTACAATGAGGAGTGACAACAGTGTGTGTGTCAAAGTTGTAAAGCTCAGTGTGTTGAAGAAGCACAAGAGCAGCCTTCAGGCCTGTCTCTTCCACTGCCTTACAGATTGCAGACATCCCTGCTCACTCTGCTGCTCAGCAGAGTGATGGCAACGGAGTTCTGGGATTGAAATGGTCTTTTAGGAGAAAGAGTGAAGAGTGACAGCAATGTTTGTGTCACAGTTTAAAGCTCACTGTGTGCTAAACATGATCAGGAGGAGCTTTTTTGCAAGGCTCTTCTGCTGTTTTAGCCCAGTCTAAACATTCCTGCTCTACTCTCTCTGTTGCTGCTCAGCAGAGAGTGGGCACAGAGATGTTGGAATCAATTGGTCTTTCAGGCAAGAAAAGGAGGAGTGACAGCAATGTGTGTTTCAGAATTGTAAAGCTCACTGTGCGCTGAAGATGCCCTGCAGGAGTTTCCCTGCTGGCCCTTCGTCTGTGGGATTAGAGTCCAAGCGCTGCTCCTCCCCTGTCACAACTCCTCGCGAAACGTGAGAGCGCACCAGAAACTTTGGATTCAAATGCACTTTTAGGAGATAAAGTGAGGAGTGACAGCAATGTTTGTGTCACAGTTTAAAGCTCACTGTGTGCAAAACATGATCAAGCAGGAGATTTTTTTCAAGGCTCTTCTGCTGTTTTAGGCAGGTCTAAAAATTCCTGCTCTACTCTCTCTGTTGCTGCTCAGCAGAGAGCGGGCACAGAGATGGTGGATTCAGCTGGTCTTTCAGGCAAAAAGGGAGGAGTGACAGCAATGTGTGTTGCAGAGTTGCAAAGCTCGCTGTGCGCTGAAAATGATCAGTGGGAACTTTCTAGACTGTCTCTTCTGCTCTTTTAGCATTGGCTAAAGGTTCCTGCTCTACTCTCTCTGCTTCTGCCCAGCAGAGAAAGGGCACAGAGATTTTGGATTCAATTGGACTTTGAGGTAGGAAAGTGCGGAGCGAGAGCAATATATGTGTCACAGTTGCAAAGCTGACTGCGTGCTGAAGAAGCCCTGCCGGAGCTTTCACTCCGGGCTCTTCGGCTGTGGGAGCAGAGGCCAAGAGATCGTGTTCACCTGTCACTGCTGCTGTTCAAACGAGAGAGGGCGGGAGAGACCATGGATTCAAACGGATTATTAGGAGATGAAGTGAGGAGTGACAGCAATGTGTGTTTCAGAGTTGCAAAGCTCACTGTGCGCTGAAGATGATCTGCAAGGACTTTCCCTCCCTGCCCTTCGGAACTGGGAGCGGATTCCAAGCGCTCGTGCTCACCTTCCTCTGCTGCTCTTGAAACGAGAGTGGAGACCAGAAACGCTGGATTCAAATGCACTTTTAGGAGCTACAATGAGGAGTGACAACAGTGTGTGTGTCACAGTTGTAAAGCTCAGTGTGTTGAAGAAGCACAAGAGCAGCCTTCAGGCCTGTCTCTTCCACTGCCTTACAGATTGCAGACATTCCTGCTCACTCTGCTGCTCAGCAGAGTGCTGGCAACGGAGTTCTTGGATTGAAATGGTCTTTTAGGAGAAAGAGTGAAGAGTGACAGCAATGTTTGTGTCACAGTTTAAAGCTCACTGTGTGCTAAACATGATCAGGAGGAGCTTTTTTGCAAGGCTCTTCTGCTGTTTTAGCCCAGTCTAAACATTCCTGCTCTACTCTCTCTGTTGCTGCTCAGCAGAGAGTGGGCACAGAGATGTTGGAATCAATTGGTCTTTCAGGCAAGAAAAGGAGGAGTGACAGCAATGTGTGTTTCAGAATTGTAAAGCTCACTGTGCGCTGAAGATGCCCTGCAGGAGTTTCCCTGCTGGCCCTTCGTCTGTGGGATTAGAGTCCAAGCGCTGCTCCTCCCCTGTCACAACTCCTCGCGAAACGTGAGAGCGCACCAGAAACTTTGGATTCAAATGCACTTTTAGGAGATAAAGTGAGGAGTGACAGCAATGTTTGTGTCACAGTTTAAAGCTCACTGTGTGCAAAACATGATCAAGCAGGAGATTTTTTTCAAGGCTCTTCTGCTGTTTTAGGCAGGTCTAAAAATTCCTGCTCTACTCTCTCTGTTGCTGCTCAGCAGAGAGCGGGCACAGAGATGGTGGATTCAGCTGGTCTTTCAGGCAAAAAGGGAGGAGTGACAGCAATGTGTGTTGCAGAGTTGCAAAGCTCGCTGTGCGCTGAAAATGATCAGTGGGAACTTTCTAGACTGTCTCTTCTGCTCTTTTAGCATTGGCTAAAGGTTCCTGCTCTACTCTCTCTGCTTCTGCCCAGCAGAGAAAGGGCACAGAGATTTTGGATTCAATTGGACTTTGAGGTAGGAAAGTGCGGAGCGAGAGCAATATATGTGTCACAGTTGCAAAGCTGACTGCGTGCTGAAGAAGCCCTGCCGGAGCTTTCACTCCGGGCTCTTCGGCTGTGGGAGCAGAGGCCAAGAGATCGTGTTCACCTGTCACTGCTGCTGTTCAAACGAGAGAGGGCGGGAGAGACCATGGATTCAAACGGATTATTAGGAGATGAAGTGAGGAGTGACAGCAATGTGTGTTTCAGAGTTGCAAAGCTCACTGTGCGCTGAAGATGATCTGCAAGGACTTTCCCTCCCTGCCCTTCGGAACTGGGAGCGGATTCCAAGCGCTCGTGCTCACCTTCCTCTGCTGCTCTTGAAACGAGAGTGGAGACCAGAAACGCTGGATTCAAATGCACTTTTAGGAGCTACAATGAGGAGTGACAACAGTGTGTGTGTCACAGTTGTAAAGCTCAGTGTGTTGAAGAAGCACAAGAGCAGCCTTCAGGCCTGTCTCTTCCACTGCCTTACAGATTGCAGACATTCCTGCTCACTCTGCTGCTCAGCAGAGTGCTGGCAACGGAGTTCTTGGATTGAAATGGTCTTTTAGGAGAAAGAGTGAAGAGTGACAGCAATGTTTGTGTCACAGTTTAAAGCTCACTGTGTGCTAAACATGATCAGGAGGAGCTTTTTTGCAAGGCTCCTCTGCTGTTTTAGCCCAATCTAAACATTCCTTCTCTCTGTTGCTGCTCAGCAGAGAGTGGGCACAGAGATGTTGGAATCAATTGGTCTTCCAGGCAGGAAAAGGAGTTACAGCAATGTGTGTTGCAGAATTGCAAAGCTCACTGTGTGCTGAAGATGCCCTGCAGGAGTTTCCCTGCTGGCCCTTCGTCTGTGGGATTAGAGTCCAAGCGCTGCTCCTCCCCTGTCACAACTCCTCTCGAAACGTGAGAGCGCACCAGAAACTTTGGATTCAAATGCACTTTTAGGAGATAAAGTGAGGAGTGACAGCAATGTTTGTGTCACAGTTTAAAGCTCACTGTGTGCAAAACATGATCAAGCAGGAGATTTTTTGCAAGGCTCTTCTGCTGTTTTAGCCCAGGCTAAACATTCCTGCTCTACTCTCTCTGTTGCTGCTCAGCAGAGAGCGGGCACAGAGGTGTTGGAATCAATTGGTCTTTCAGGCAAGAAAAGGAGGAGTTACAGCAATGTGTGTTGCAGAATTGTAAAGCTCACTGTGTGCTGAAGATGCCCTGCAGGAGTTTCCCTGCTGGCCCTTCGTCTGTGGGATTAGAGTCCAAGCGCTGCTCCTCCCCTGTCACAACTCCTCTCGAAACGCGAGAGCGCACCAGAAACTTTGGATTCAAATGCACTTTTAGGAGATAAAGTGAGGAGTGACAGCAATGTTTGTGTCACAGTTTAAAGCTCACTGTGTGCAAAACATGATCAAGCAGGAGATTTTTTGCAAGGCTCTTCTGCTGTTTTAGCCCAGGCTAAACATTCCTGCTCTACTCTCTCTGTTGCTGCTCAGCAGAGAGCGGGCACAGAGGTGTTGGAATCAATTGGTCTTTCAGGCAGGAAAAGAAGAGACAGCAATGTGTGTTGCAGAGTTGCAAAGCTCACTGTGTGCTGAAGATGATCAGTGGGAACTTTCTGGACTGTCTCTTCTGCTGTTTCAGCAGAGTCCAAACGTAAGTGCTATATTCTGCTACTGCTCACAAAGAGCAAGCACAGGAGATGTATTATTCAATTGGACTTTCAGGTAGGAAAGTGAGAGGTGACAGCAATATGTGTTTCAGAGTTGTGAATCTCAATGTGTGCTGAAGATGCCCAGCAGTAGTTTCCATGCTGGCCCTTCGGCTGTGAAATTAGAATCCAAGCGCTCGTCCTCCCCTGTCACAACTGCTCTCGAAGCGAGAGAGCGCACCAGAAACGTTGGCTTGAAATGCACTTTTAGGAGATAAAGTGAGGAGTGACAGCAATGTGTGTTTCAGAGTTGCAAAGCTCACTGTGCGCTGAAGATGATCTGCAAGGACTTTCCCTCCCTGCCCTTCGGAACTGGGAGCGGATTCCAAGCGCTCGTGCTCACCTGCCTCTGCTGCACTGGAAACGAGAGTGGAGACCAGAAACGCTGGATTCAAATGCACTTTTAGGAGCTACAATGAGGAGTGACAACAGTGTGTGTGTCAAAGTTGTAAAGCTCAGTGTGTTGAAGAAGCACAAGGGCAGCCTTCAGGCCTGTCTCTTCCACTGCCTTACAGATTGCAGACATCCCTGCTCACTCTGCTGCTCAGCAGAGTGCTGGCAACGGAGTTCTTGGATTGAAATGGTCTTTTAGGAGAAAGAGTGAAGAGTGACAGCAATGTTTGTGTCACAGTTTAAAGCTCACTGTGTGCTAAACATGATCAGGAGGAGCTTTTTTGCAAGGCTCTTCTGCTGTTTTAGCCCAGTCTAAACATTCCTGCTCTACTCTCTCTGTTGCTGCTCAGCAGAGAGTGGGCACAGAGATGTTGGAATCAATAGGTCTTCCAGGCAGGAAAAGGAGGAGTTACAGCAATGTGTTTTGCAGAGTTGCAAAGCTCACTGTGTGCTGAAGATGCCCTGCAGGCGTTTCCCTGCTGGCCCTTCGTCTGTGGGATTAGAGTCCAAGCGCTGCTCCTCCCCTGTCACAACTCCTCTCGAAACGAGAGAGCGCACCAGAAACTTTGGATTCAAATGCACTTTTAGGAGATAAAGTGAGGAGTGACAGCAATGTTTGTGTCACAGTTTAAAGCTCACTGTGTGCAAAACATGATCAAGCAGGAGATTTTTTTCAAGGCTCTTCTGCTGTTTTAGGCAGTTCTAAAAATTCCTGCTCTACTCTCTCTGTTGCTGCTCAGCAGAGAGCGGGCACAGAGATGGTGGATTCAGCTGGTCTTTCAGGCAAAAAGGGAGGAGTGACAGCAATGTGCGTTGCAGCGTTGCAAAGCTCGCTGTGCGCTGAAGATGATCAGTGGGAACTTTCTGGACTGTCTCTTCTGCTCTTTTAGCATTGGCTAAAGGTTCCTGCTCTACTCTGCTTCTGCCCAGCAGAGAAAGGGCACAGAGATTTTGGATTCAATTGGACTTTGAGGTAGGAAAGTGCGGAGCGAGAGCAATATATGTGTCACAGTTGCAAAGCTGACTGCGTGCTGAAGATGCCCTGCCGGAGCTTTCACTCCGGGCTCTTCGGCTGTGGGAGCAGAGGCCAAGAGATCGTGTTCACCTGTCACTGCTGCTGTTCAAACGAGAGAGGGCGGGAGAGACCATGGATTCAAACGGATTATTAGGAGATGAAGTGAGGAGTGACAGCAATGTGTGTTTCAGAGTTGCAAAGCTCACTGTGCGCTGAAGATGATCTGCAAGGACTTTCCCTCCCTGCCCTTCGGAACTGGGAGCGGATTCCAAGCGCTCGTGCTCACCTGCCTCTGCTGCTCTTGAAACGAGAGTGGAGACCAGAAACGCTGGATTCAAATGCACTTTTAGGAGCTACAATGAGGAGTGACAACAGTGTGTGTGTCACAGTTGTAAAGCTCAGTGTGTTGAAGAAGCACAAGAGCAGCCTTCAGGCCGGTCTCTTCCACTGCCATACAGATTGCAGACATTCCTGCTCACTCTGCTGCTCAGCAGAGTGCTGGCAACGGAGTTCTTGGATTGAAATGGTCTTTTAGGAGAAAGAGTGAAGAGTGACAGCAATGTTTGTGTCACAGTTTAAAGCTCACTGTGTGCTAAACATGATCAGGAGGAGCTTTTTTGCAAGGCTCTTCTGCTGTTTTAGCCCAGTCTAAACATTCCTGCTCTCTGTTGCTGCTCAGCAGAGAGTGGGCACAGAGATGTTGGAATCAATTGGTCTTCCAGGCAGGAAAAGGAGGAGTTACAGCAATGTGTGTTGCAGAACTGCAAAGCTCACTGTGTGCTGAAGATGCCCTGCAGGAGTTTCCCTGCTGGCCCTTCGTCTGTGGGATTAGAGTCCAAGCGCTGCTCCTCCCCTGTCACAACTCCTCTCGAAACGTGAGAGCGCACCAGAAACTTTGGATTCAAATGCACTTTTAGGAGATAAAGTGAGGAGTGACAGCAATGTTTGTGTCACAGTTTAAAGCTCACTGTGTGCAAAACATGATCAAGCAGGAGATTTTTTGCAAGGCTCTTCTGCTGTTTTAGCCCAGGCTAAACATTCCTGCTCTACTCTCTCTGTTGCTGCTCAGCAGAGAGCGGGCACAGAGGTGTTGGAATCAATTGGTCTTTCAGAAAGGAAAAGAAGTGACAGCAATGTGTGTTGCAGAGTTGCAAAGCTCACTGTGCGCTGAAGATGATCATTGGGAACTTTCTGGACTGTCTCTTCTGCTGTTTCAGCAGAGTCCAAACGTAAGTGCTATATTCTGCTACTGCTCACAAAGAGCAAGCACAGGAGATGTATTATTCAATTGGACTTTCAGGTAGGAAAGTGAGAGGTGACAGCAATATGTGTTTCAGAGTTGCGAATCTCAATGTGTGTTGAAGATGCCCAGCAGTAGTTTCCATGCTGGCCCTTCGGCTGTGAAATTAGAATCCAAGCGCTCGTCCTCCCCTGTCACAACTGCTCTCGAAGCGAGAGAGCGCACCAGAAACGTTGGCTTGAAATGCACTTTTAGGGGATAAAGTGAGGAGTGACAGCAATGTGTGTTTCAGAGTTGTAAAGCTCACTGTGCGCTGAAGATGATCTGCAAGGACTTTCCCTCCCTGCCCTTCGGAACTGGGAGCGGATTCCAAGCGCTCGTGCTCACCTGCCTCTGCTGCACTGGAAACGAGAGTGGAGACCAGAAACGCTGGATTCAAATGCACTTTTAGGAGCTACAATGAGGAGTGACAACAGTGTGTGTGTCAAAGTTGTAAAGCTCAGTGTGTTGAAGAAGCACAAGGGCAGCCTTCAGGCCTGTCTCTTCCACTGCCTTACAGATTGCAGACATCCCTGCTCACACTGCTGCTCAGCAGAGTGCTGGCAACGGAGTTCTTGGATTGAAATGGTCTTTTAGGAGAAAGAGTGAAGAGTGACAGCAATGTTTGTGTCACAGTTTAAAGCTCACTGTGTGCTAAACATGATCAGGAGGAGCTTTTTTGCAAGGCTCTTCTGCTGTTTTAGCCCAGTCTAAACATTCCTTCTCCCTGTTGCTGCTCAGCAGAGAGTGGGCACAGAGATGTTGGAATCAATTGGTCTTTCAGGCAAGAAAAGGAGGAGTGACAGCAATGTGTGTTGCAGAATTGCAAAGCTCACTGTGTGCTGAAGATGCCCTGCAGGAGTTTCCCTGCTGGCCCTTCGTCTGTGGGATTAGAGTCCAAGCGCTGCTCCTCCCCTGTCACAACTCCTCTCGAAACGAGAGAGCGCACCAGAAACTTTGGATTCAAATGCACTTTTAGGAGATAAAGTGAGGAGTGACAGCAATGTTTGTGTCACAGTTTAAAGCTCACTGTGTGCAAAACATGATCAAGCAGGAGATTTTTTTCAAGGCTCTTCTGCTGTTTAAGGCAGGTCTAAAAATTCCTGCTCTACTCTCTCTGTTGCTGCTCAGCAGAGAGCGGGCACAGAGATGGTGGATTCAGCTGGTCTTTCAGGCAAAAAGGGAGAAGTGACAGCAATGTGCGTTGCAGTGTTGCAAAGCTCGCTGTGCGCTGAAGATGATCAGTGGGAACTTTCTGGACTGTCTCTTCTGCTCTTTTAGCATTGGCTAAAGGTTCCTGCTCTACTCTGCTTCTGCCCAGCAGAGAAAGGGCACAGAGATTTTGGATTCAATTGGACTTTGAGGTAGGAAAGTGCGGAGCGAGAGCAATATATGTGTCACAGTTGCAAAGCTGACTGCGTGCTGAAGATGCCCTGCTGGAGCTTTCACTCCGGGCTCTTCGGCTGTGGGAGCAGAGGCCAAGAGATCGTGTTCACCTGTCACTGCTGCTGTTCAAACGAGAGAGGGCGGGAGAGACCATGGATTCAAACGGATTATTAGGAGATGAAGTGAGGAGTGACAGCAATGTGTGTTTCAGAGTTGCAAAGCTCACTGTGCGCTGAAGATGATCTGCAAGGACTTTCCCTCCCTGCCCTTCGGAACTGGGAGCGGATTCCAAGCGCTCGTGCTCACCTGCCTCTGCTGCACTGGAAACGAGAGTGGAGACCAGAAACGCTGGATTCAAATGCACTTTTAGGAGCTACAATGAGGAGTGACAACAGTGTGTGTGTCAAAGTTGTAAAGCTCAGTGTGTTGAAGAAGCACAAGGGCAGCCTTCAGGCCTGTCTCTTCCACTGCCTTACAGATTGCAGACATTCCTGCTCACTCTGCTGCTCAGCAGAGTGCTGGCAACGGAGTTCTTGGATTGAAATGGTCTTTTAGGAGAAAGAGTGAAGAGTGACAGCAATGTTTGTGTCACAGTTTAAAGCTCACTGTGTGCTAAACATGATCAGGAGGAGCTTTTTTGCAAGGCTCTTCTGCTGTTTTAGCCCAGTCTAAACATTCCTGCTCTACTCTCTCTGTTGCTGCTCAGCAGAGAGTGGGCACAGAGGTGTTGGAATCAATTGGTCTTCCAGGCAGGAAAAGGAGTTACAGCAATGTGTGTTGCAGAATTGCAAAGCTCACTGTGTGCTGAAGATGCCCTGCAGGAGTTTCCCTGCTGGCCCTTCGTCTGTGGGATTAGAGTCCAAGCGCTGCTCCTCCCCTGTCACAACTCCTCTCGAAACGTGAGAGCGCACCAGAAACTTTGGATTCAAATGCACTTTTAGGAGATAAAGTGAGGAGTGACAGCAATGTTTGTGTCACAGTTTAAAGCTCACTGTGTGCAAAACATGATCAAGCAGGAGATTTTTTGCAAGGCTCTTCTGCTGTTTTAGGCAGGTCTAAACATTCCTGCTCTACTCTCTCTGTTGCTGCTCAGCAGAGAGCGGTCACAGAGGTGTTGGAATCAATTGGTCTTTCAGGCAGGAAAAGAAGAGACAGCAATGTGTGTTGCAGAGTTGCAAAGCTCACTGTGTGCTGAAGATGATCAGTGGGAACTTTCTGGACTGTCTCTTCTGCTGTTTCAGCAGAGTCCAAACGTAAGTGCTATATTCTGCTACTGCTCACAAAGAGCAAGCACAGGAGATGTATTATTCAATTGGACTTTCAGGTAGGAAAGTGAGAGGTGACAGCAATATGTGTTTCAGAGTTGTGAATCTCAATGTGTGCTGAAGATGCCCAGCAGTAGTTTCCATGCTGGCCCTTCGGCTGTGAAATTAGAATCCAAGCGCTCGTCCTCCCCTGTCACAACTGCTCTCTAAGCGAGAGAGCGCACCAGAAACGTTGGCTTGAAATGCACTTTTAGGAGATAAAGTGAGGAGTGACAGCAATGTGTGTTTCAGAGTTGCAAAGCTCACTGTGCGCTGAAGATGATCTGCAAGGACTTTCCCTCCCTGCCCTTCGGAACTGGGAGCGGATTCCAAGCGCTCGTGCTCACCTGCCTCTGCTGCACTGGAAACGAGAGTGGAGACCAGAAACGCTGGATTCAAATGCACTTTTAGGAGCTACAATGAGGAGTGACAACAGTGTGTGTGTCAAAGTTGTAAAGCTCAGTGTGTTGAAGAAGCACAAGGGCAGCCTTCAGGCCTGTCTCTTCCACTGCCTTACAGATTGCAGACATTCCTGCTCACTCTGCTGCTCAGCAGAGTGCTGGCAACGGAGTTCTTGGATTGAAATGGTCTTTTAGGAGAAAGAGTGAAGAGTGACAGCAATGTTTGTGTCACAGTTTAAAGCTCACTGTGTGCTAAACATGATCAGGAGGAGCTTTTTTGCAAGGCTCTTCTGCTGTTTTAGCCCAGTCTAAACATTCCTGCTCTACTCTCTCTGTTGCTGCTCAGCAGAGAGTGGGCACAGAGGTGTTGGAATCAATTGGTCTTCCAGGCAGGAAAAGGAGTTACAGCAATGTGTGTTGCAGAATTGCAAAGCTCACTGTGTGCTGAAGATGCCCTGCAGGAGTTTCCCTGCTGGCCCTTCGTCTGTGGGATTAGAGTCCAAGCGCTGCTCCTCCCCTGTCACAACTCCTCTCGAAACGTGAGAGCGCACCAGAAACTTTGGATTCAAATGCACTTTTAGGAGATAAAGTGAGGAGTGACAGCAATGTTTGTGTCACAGTTTAAAGCTCACTGTGTGCAAAACATGATCAAGCAGGAGATTTTTTGCAAGGCTCTTCTGCTGTTTTAGGCAGGTCTAAACATTCCTGCTCTACTCTCTCTGTTGCTGCTCAGCAGAGAGCGGTCACAGAGGTGTTGGAATCAATTGGTCTTTCAGGCAGGAAAAGAAGAGACAGCAATGTGTGTTGCAGAGTTGCAAAGCTCACTGTGTGCTGAAGATGATCAGTGGGAACTTTCTGGACTGTCTCTTCTGCTGTTTCAGCAGAGTCCAAACGTAAGTGCTATATTCTGCTACTGCTCACAAAGAGCAAGCACAGGAGATGTATTATTCAATTGGACTTTCAGGTAGGAAAGTGAGAGGTGACAGCAATATGTGTTTCAGAGTTGTGAATCTCAATGTGTGCTGAAGATGCCCAGCAGTAGTTTCCATGCTGGCCCTTCGGCTGTGAAATTAGAATCCAAGCGCTCGTCCTCCCCTGTCACAACTGCTCTCTAAGCGAGAGAGCGCACCAGAAACGTTGGCTTGAAATGCACTTTTAGGAGATAAAGTGAGGAGTGACAGCAATGTGTGTTTCAGAGTTGCAAAGCTCACTGTGCGCTGAAGATGATCTGCAAGGACTTTCCCTCCCTGCCCTTCGGAACTGGGAGCGGATTCCAAGCGCTCGTGCTCACCTGCCTCTGCTGCACTGGAAACGAGAGTGGAGACCAGAAACGCTGGATTCAAATGCACTTTTAGGAGCTACAATGAGGAGTGACAACAGTGTGCGTGTCAAAGTTGTAAAGCTCAGTGTGTTGAAGAAGCACAAGAGCAGCCTTCAGGCCTGTCTCTTCCACTGCCTTACAGATTGCAGACATCCCTGCTCACTCTGCTGCTCAGCAGAGTGCTGGCAACGGAGTTCTGGGATTGAAATGGTCTTTTAGGAGAAAGAGTGAAGAGTGACAGCAATGTTTGTGTCACAGTTTAAAGCTCACTGTGTGCTAAACATGATCAGGAGGAGCTTTTTTGCAAGGCTCTTCTGCTGTTTTAGCCCAGTCTAAACATTCCTGCTCTACTCTCTCTGTTGCTGCTCAGCAGAGAGTGGGCACAGAGATGTTGGAATCAATTGGTCTTTCAGGCAAGAAAAGGAGGAGTGACAGCAATGTGTGTTTCAGAATTGTAAAGCTCACTGTGCGCTGAAGATGCCCTGCAGGAGTTTCCCTGCTGGCCCTTCGTCTGTGGGATTAGAGTCCAAGCGCTGCTCCTCCCCTGTCACAACTCCTCTCCAAACGAGAGAGCGCACCAGAAACTTTGGATTCAAATGCACTTTTAGGAGATAAAGTGAGGAGTGACAGCAATGTTTGTGTCACAGTTTAAAGCTCACTGTGTGCAAAACATGATCAAGCAGGAGATTTTTTTCAAGGCTCTTCTGCTGTTTTAGGCAGGTCTAAAAATTCCTGCTCTACTCTCTCTGTTGCTGCTCAGCAGAGAGCGGGCACAGAGATGGTGGATTCAGCTGGTCTTTCAGGCAAAAAGGGAGGAGTGACAGCAATGTGTGTTGCAGAGTTGCAAAGCTCGCTGTGCGCTGAAGATGATCAGTGGGAACTTTCTGGACTGTCTCTTCTGCTCTTTTAGCATTGGCTAAAGGTTCCTGCTCTACTCTGCTTCTGCCCAGCAGAGAAAGGGCACAGAGATTTTGGATTCAATTGGACTTTGAGGTAGGAAAGTGCGGAGCGAGAGCAATATATGTGTCACAGTTGCAAAGCTGACTGCGTGCTGAAGATGCCCTGCCGGAGCTTTCACTCCGGGCTCTTCGGCTGTGGGAGCAGAGGCCAAGAGATCACAGAATCACAGAATCACAGAATCCCAAGGGTTGGAAGGGACCTAAAAAGATCATCTAGTCCAACCCCCCTGCAAGAGCAGGGTAACCTACAGTACATCACACAGGAACTTGTCCAGGCGGGCCTTGAATATCTCCAGTGTAGGAGACTCCACAACCCCCCTGGGCAGCCTGTTCCAGTGCTCTGTCACTCTTACAGTAAAGAAGTTCTTCCTGATGTTAACGTGGAACTTCCTATGCTCCAGTTTACACCCATTGCCCCTTGTCCTATCACTGGATATCACTGAAAAAAGCCTAGCTCCATCATCCTGACACCTACCCTTCACATATTTGTAAACATTGATGAGGTCACCCCTCAGTCTCCTCTTTTGCAAGCTAAAGAGACCCAGCTCCCTCAGCCTCTCCTCATAAGGGAGATGTTCCACTCCCTTAATCATCTTTGTGGCTCTGCGCTGGACTCCTTCAAGCAATTCCCTGTCCTTCTTGAACAGAGGGGCCCAGAACTGGACGCAATATTCCAGATGCGGCCTCACCAAGGCTGAGTAGAGGGGGAGGAGAACCTCTCTTGACCTACTAACCACTCCCTTTCTAATGCACCCTAAGATGCCATTTGCCTTCTTGGCCACAAGAGCACATTGCTGGCTCATGGTCATCCTCCTATCCACCAGGACCCCCAGGTCCCTTTCCCCTTCACTACTTTCCAGCAGGTCACCCCCCAACCTGTACTGGTACATGGGGTTGTTCTTCCCCAGATGCAAGACTCTACACTTGCCCTTGTTAAATTTCATCCAGTTTCTCCCCGCCCAACTCTCCAGCCTGTCCAGGTCTCGCTGAATGGCAGCACAGTCCTCTGGTGTGTCAGCCACTCCTCCCAGTTTTGTGTCATCAGCAAACTTGCTGAGGGTGCACTCAGTTCCCTCATCCAGGTCATTGATGAAAATATTAAACAGCACCGGTCCCAGCACCGACCACTGAGGAACTCCACTAGTCACAGACCTCCAGCTAGATTCTGCGCCATTGACCACAACTCTCTGCCTTCTTCCTTTCAACCAGTTCTCGATCCACCTCACTACTTGATCGTCAAGCCCACACTTCCTCAGCTTATCTATGAGGATGCTGTGGGAGACAGTATCAAATGCCTTACTGAAATCAAGAAAAACTACATCTACCGCTCTACCATCATCCCTCCACCTAGTCACTTCCTCATAGAAGGCTATAAGGTTGGTCATACATGACTTCCCCCTCATAAAACCATGTTGGCTGTTCTTAATGACCCCCTCATCCTTGATATGCCTAGTGATGGAGTCAAGAATAAGTTGTTCCATCATCTTTCCAGGGATGGAGGTAAGGTTGACCGGTCTATAATTACCCGGGTCCTCCTTCTTGCCCTTCTTATAGATTGGTGTGACCTTTGCCATCCGCCAATCCTCAGGCACCTCGCCCATTTCCCACGACTTACCAAAGATGATGGAAAGTGGCCTAGCAATGACCTCCGCCAGCTCCCTCAGCACCCGTGGGTGCATTCCATCCGGACCCATCGATTTACAGATGTCCAGTTTGCATAGCTGATCCCTAACCCAATCCTCATCTACCAAAGCAAACTCCTCCTTTGTCCTGACTCCTTCTGGGGCTATAGAAATCCGGGGCCCTCGGGGAGAGTCTGCAGGAGTAAAGACAGAGGCAAAGAAGGCATTCAGCACCTCTGCCTTCTTTATATCCTCTGTCTCCAGGGTACCCACTTCGTTCAGCAGTGGGCCTATATTGCCTCTTGTTTTAGTTTTATTTGCTATGTATTTGAAGAAGCCCTTTCTATTGTCTTTAACCCGACTAGCAAGATTGAGTTCCAAGGAGGCCTTAGCTGTCCTAATTGCCTCCCTACATCCTCTAACAACTGTCCTATATTCCTCCCAAGCGGCCAGCCCCTCCTTCCATAATCCATAGATTCTCCTTTTCCACTTGAGTTTGCCCAGCAGCTCCTTGTTTAACCACGCCGGTCTCTTAGATCCCTTACTTGACTTCCTACTCATTGGGACGCTCCGATCCTGAGCTTGGAAGAAGCGGTCCTTGAATGCTAACCAACTATCTTGAGCCCCTTTACCGCCTAGTACACTTTCCCATGAGACTTCCCTTAGCAGTTGACTGAAGAGGCCAAAGTTGGCCCTTCGGAAATCCAGAACTGTGGCTTTGCTAGGTATTCTATTCCTCCCACACAGGATCCTAAACTCCACCATCTCATGGTCACTGCAGCCAAGGCTGCCATTGACCGTCACCACTTCGACCAAACCCTCCTTGTTGGCGAGTACTAAATCTAGCAGCGCTGCTCCCCTAGTTGGTACGTCCACCATTTGCATTAAGAAATTATCATCAATGCACTCGAGGAACCTCCTAGACTGTGAATGACTGGCTGTGTGAGTCTTCCAGCAAATATCGGGGTAATTAAAGTCCCCCACGACGACTAAGGCATGTAGTCGCGAGGCTACTTCCAGTTGCCTGTAGAAAGCCTCATCAACTCCTTCGTGCTGATCAGGAGGTCTGTAATAGACCCCCACAACTGTATCACCCGTGCCAGTCAGCCCCTTGATTCGTACCCACAGACATTCCACTTGCTCCTCATCCGACCCCGGACAGAACTCAATACATTCTAGTTGCTCTCTCACGTAAAGAGCAACTCCACCACCTCGCTTCGCTGACCTATCTTTCCTAAAAAGGACATAGCCATCCATGACCACATTCCAGTCATGTGAACTGTCCCACCATGTCTCTGTAATCGCCACTAGATCATAACCTTTAGCCCGCACACAGACTTCTAACTCCTCCTGTTTATTCCCCATGCTGCGTGCATTGGTGTACAGGCATTTCAGGGAGCCAGTCCTAGTACTCTTTTTCCCCTGCGGGACAGGGTCTAAAGAGCTATCCTTTCCCACAAGTGAAACAAGAGATTGATAGTCCTCCTTAGCCCGCCACCCTTCAATCCCTAGCATGTTCCTCTTGGGCTTGTCCCCAACAGGCCCAGTTAAATCCCCTCCCCCCTTCCTAACTAGTTTAAAGCCCTGTCAATAAGCCCTGCTAACTCCTGCCCCAAAACCCTTTTTTTTCTCTGGGACTGGTGTATCCCGCCTGTCACCAGCAAACCAGGTGTCCCATACAGCAACCCGTGACTGAAAAACCCAAACCCCTGCCTTTGGCACCAGTCACGTAGCCATACATTAACCTGCAGAGTCTTCTTATATATCCCTTCACCCTCGCTTGCAACAGGTATGGAGGCAAACACCACTTGCGCTCCAGATCCTTTAACCAGCCGTCCCAGGGCCCTGTAGTCTCTCTTCATTGCCCTTACGTTCCTCGTAATAATTTCGTCACTGCCAACCTGAAAAACCAGCAGTGGGTAGTAGTCAGACGGCTGCACCAGTTCAGAGAGCTTATTTTTAACATCTCTAATCCGAGCCCCAGGCAGGCAGCAGACCTCCCTGTGGGGTGGATCCGGTCGACAAATGGGCCCTTCTGTTCCCCTCAGAAGGGAGTCACCCACCACAATTACTGTTCTTTTCTTCTTGGTTGGGGAAGTTCTGAGGCATGTGGGTGAGTGACTAGCCCTGGGTGACTCACTAGATAGATTTGCCTCACCATCTCCATTCACCTGGCCCTGAATTTCCAAGACCTCATACCTGTTATTCAAGGGCAACTGGGAGGGAGGAAGGGATTGTGAGGGTTTTCGCTTACCTCTCCGAGGAGGAACCTCCCTCCATCCATCCTTGTCCATTAAGCTCTCTCCTTCTGTCTGATGGTAGGAGGGAAGGGGATCCATATCTTGTTGAACCACTTCCCTCTGCCCTTGCCTTAGGGTGTGGTTCCACCAATCTATTTCACTTTCACACTCTCTAATGGCTCTCAACCTTTCTACCTCCTCCCTCAGTTCAGCCACCTGCCTGAGCAGGTCATTTATTTGCTCACAGCGAACACAAGCAGTGTCACTGGCTCCCTCCAATACAAGTGCCAGGCTCAGGCATTCGCTGCAGCCAGAGACCTGCACAGCTGCATGTCTGCAGGAAGGCTCAGTCTGGATACCCACATTAGTACTCACTACAGCTTTCGATCGTGTTGTAACCATGATCTATCTGGTCAATCAATCCGTCTACGTCCCTCAGCACTCCTTCCCCCTCCTGTACTCCAGGCGAGTCCTCTCGATGAGGCGGATGGAACGCTTCCCTGCCCGCTCGCCTGCCCGCGCGAACTGCCGCGCAAACTGCCTCGACCCTCTGCCTCGACGCTCTCTGTTTGCCGGCTCTGTTCGCCGCGCTCCCTGGGAAGGTTTTTTAGCCACTCCCAGCTGGTGCCACTCCTCTTGGCTCCGCCCCCTGTGAGTCAGCCCCTCGCGGGAGCTGAGCTTCCGAGTCCTGGGCAAGTCCTGTTGAGGACTTGAGGCTCCCTCCTCAGTGGCTCTTGTCGCTCTGAGGTGAGGCTCCTGGACGCTGATCTCTCCCCTCTCCGCTCCGGTGTTGCAGGCGTCCTCTCGCAAGCTACTCACCTGTCACTGCTGCTGTTCAAACGAGAGAGGGCGGGAGAGACCATGGATTCAAACGGATTATTAGGAGATGAAGTGAGGAGTGACAGCAATGTGTGTTTCAGAGTTGCAAAGCTCACTGTGCGCTGAAGATGATCTGCAAGGACTTTCCCTCCCTGCCCTTCGGAACTGGGAGCGGATTCCAAGCGCTCGTGCTCACCTTCCTCTGCTGCTCTTGAAACGAGAGTGGAGACCAGAAACGCTGGATTCAAATGCACTTTTAGGAGCTACAATGAGGAGTGACAACAGTGTGTGTGTCACAGTTGTAAAGCTCAGTGTGTTGAAGAAGCACAAGAGCAGCCTTCAGGCCTGTCTCTTCCACTGCCTTACAGATTGCAGACATTCCTGCTCACTCTGCTGCTCAGCAGAGTGCTGGCAACGGAGTTCTTGGATTGAAATGGTCTTTTAGGAGAAAGAGTGAAGAGTGACAGCAATGTTTGTGTCACAGTTTAAAGCTCACTGTGTGCTAAACATGATCAGGAGGAGCTTTTTTGCAAGGCTCTTCTGCAGTTTTAGCCCAATCTAAACATTCCTTCTCTCTGTTGCTGCTCAGCAGAGAGTGGGCACAGAGATGTTGGAATCAATTGGTCTTCCAGGCAGGAAAAGGAGTTACAGCAATGTGTGTTGCAGAATTGCAAAGCTCACTGTGTGCTGAAGATGCCCTGCAGGAGTTTCCCTGCTGGCCCTTCGTCTGTGGGATTAGAGTCCAAGCGCTGCACCTCCCCTGTCACAACTCCTCTCGAAACGTGAGAGCGCACCAGAAACTTTGGATTCAAATGCACTTTTAGGAGATAAAGTGAGGAGTGACAGCAATGCTTGTGTCACAGTTTAAAGCTCACTGTGTGCAAAACATGATCAAGCAGGAGATTTTTTGCAAGGCTCTTCTGCTGTTTTAGCCCAGGCTAAACATTCCTGCTCTACTCTCTCTGTTGCTGCTCAGCAGAGAGCGGGCACAGAGGTGTTGGAATCAATTGGTCTTTCAGGCAGGAAAAGAAGAGACAGCAATGTGTGTTGCAGAGTTGCAAAGCTCACTGTGTGCTGAAGATGATCAGTGGGAACTTTCTGGACTGTCTCTTCTGCTGTTTCAGCAGAGTCCAAACGTAAGTGCTATATTCTGCTACTGCTCACAAAGAGCAAGCACAGGAGATGTAGGATTCAATTGGACTTTCAGGTAGGAAAGTGAGAGGTGACAGCAATATGTGTTTCAGAGTTGTGAATCTCAATGTGTGCTGAAGATGCCCAGCAGTAGTTTCCATGCTGGCCCTTCGGCTGTGAAATTAGAATCCAAGCGCTCGTCCTCCCCTGTCACAACTGCTCTCGAAGCGAGAGAGCGCACCAGAAACGTTGGCTTGAAATGCACTTTTAGGAGATAAAGTGAGGAGTGACAGCAATGTGTTTTTCAGAGTTGCAAAGCTCACTGTGCGCTGAAGATGATCTGCAAGGACTTTCCCTCCCTGCCCTTCGGAACTGGGAGCGGATTCCAAGCGCTCATGCTCACCTTCCTCTGCTGCTCTTGAAACGAGAGTGGAGACCAGAAACGCTGGATTCAAATGCACTTTTAGGAGCTACAATGAGGAGTGACAACAGTGTGTGTGTCACAGTTGTAAAGCTCAGTGTGTGGAAGAAGCACAAGAGCAGCCTTCAGGCCTGTCTCTTTCACTGCCTTACAGATTGCAGACATCCCTGCTCACTCTGCTGCTCAGCAGAGTGCTGGCAACGGAGTTCTGGGATTGAAATGGTCTTTTAGGAGAAAGAGTGAAGAGTGACACCAATGTTTGTGTCACAGTTTAAAGCTCACTGTGTGCTAAACATGATCAGGAGGAGCTTTTTTGCAAGGCTCTTCTGCTGTTTTAGCCCAGTCTAAACATTCCTGCTCTACTCTCTCTGTTGCTGCTCAGCAGAGAGTGGGCACAGAGATGTTGGAATCAATTGGTCTTTCAGGCAAGAAAAGGAGGAGTGACAGCAATGTGTGTTTCAGAATTGTAAAGCTCACTGTGCGCTGAAGATGCCCTGCAGGAGTTTCCCTGCTGGCCCTTCGTCTGTGGGATTAGAGTCCAAGCGCTGCTCCTCCCCTGTCACAACTCCTCTCGAAACGAGAGAGCGCACCAGAAACTTTGGATTCAAATGCACTTTTAGGAGATAAAGTGAGGAGTGACAGCAATGTTTGTGTCACAGTTTAAAGCTCACTGTGTGCAAAACATGATCAAGCAGGAGATTTTTTGCAAGGCTCTTCTGCTGTTTTAGCCCAGGCTAAACATTCCTGCTCTACTCTCTCTGTTGCTGCTCAGCAGAGAGCGGGCACAGAGATGGTGGATTCAGCTGGTCTTTCAGGCAGGAAAAGAAGAGACAGCAATGTGTGTTGCAGAGTTGCAAAGCTCACTGTGTGCTGAAGATGATCAGTGGGAACTTTCTGGACTGTCTCTTCTGCTGTTTCAGCAGAGTCCAAACGTAAGTGCTATATTCTGCTACTGCTCACAAAGAGCAAGCACAGGAGATGTATTATTCAGTTGGACTTTCAGGTAGGAAAGTGAGAGGTGACAGCAATATGTGTTTCAGAGTTGCGAATCTCAATGTGTGCTGAAGATGCCCAGCAGTAGTTTCCATGCTGGCCCTTCGGCTGTGAAATTAGAATCCAAGCGCTCGTCCTCCCCTGTCACAACTGCTCTCGAAGCGAGAGAGCGCACCAGAAACGTTGGCTTGAAATGCACTTTTAGGAGATAAAGTGAGGAGTGACAGCAATGTGTGTTTCAGAGTTGCAAAGCTCACTGTTCGCTGAAGATGATCTGCAAGGACTTTCCCTCCCTGCCCTTCGGAACTGGGAGCGGATTCCAAGCGCTCGTGCTCACCTGCCTCTGCTGCACTGGAAACGAGAGTGGAGACCAGAAACGCTGGATTCAAATGCACTTTTAGGAGCTACAATGAGGAGTGACAACAGTGTGTGTGTCACAGTTGTAAAGCTCAGTGTGTTGAAGAAGCACAAGAGCAGCCTTCAGGCCTGTCTCTTCCACTGCCTTACAGATTGCAGACATTCCTGCTCACTCTGCTGATCAGCAGAGTGCTGGCAACGGAGTTCTTGGATTGAAATGGTCTTTTAGGAGAAAGAGTGAAGAGTGACAGCAATGTTTGTGTCACAGTTTAAAGCTCACTGTGTGCTAAACATGATCAGGAGGAGCTTTTTTGCAAGGCTCTTCTGCTGTTTTAGCCCAGTCTAAACATTCCTGCTCTACTCTCTCTGTTGCTGCTCAGCAGAGAGTGGGCACAGTGATGTTGGAATCAATTGGACTTTCAGGCAAGAAAAGGAGGAGTGACAGCAATGTGTGTTGCAGAATTGTAAAGCTCACTGTGTGCTGAAGATGCCCTGCAGGAGTTTCCCTGCTGGCCCTTCGTCTGTGGGATTAGAGTCCAAGCGCTGCTCCTCCCCTGTCACAACTCCTCTCCAAACGAGAGAGCGCACCAGAAACTTTGGATTCAAATGCACTTTTAGGAGATAAAGTGAGGAGTGACAGCAATGTTTGTGTCACAGTTTAAAGCTCACTGTGTGCAAAACATGATCAAGCAGGAGATTTTTTTCAAGGCTCTTCTGCTGTTTTAGGCAGGTCTAAAAATTCCTGCTCTACTCTCTCTGTTGCTGCTCAGCAGAGAGTGGGCACAGAGATGTTGGAATCAATTGGTCTTTCAGGCAGGAAAAGAAGTGACAGCAATGTGTGTTGCAGAGTTGCAAAGCTCGCTGTTCGCTGAAGATGATCAGTGGGAACTTTCTGGACTGTCTCTTCTGCTGTTTCTTCAGAGTCCAAACGTAAGTGCTATATTCTGCTACTGCTCACAAAGAGCAAGCACAGGAGATGTAGGATTCAATTGGACTTTCAGGTAGGAAAGTGAGAGGTGACAGCTATTTGTGTTTCAGAGTTGCGAAGCTCACTGGGTGCTGAAGATGCCCTGCAGGAGTTTCCATGCTGGCAATTCGTCTGTGAAATTAGAGACCAAAAGCTCGTCCTCCCCTGCGACATCTGCTCTCGAAACGAGAGAGCGCACCATAAACTTTGCATTCAAATTCACTTTTAGGAGATAAAGTGAGGAGTGACAGCAATGTTTGTGTCACAGTTTGAAGCTCACTGAGTGCAAAACATGATCAAGCTGGAGATTTTTTGCAAGGCTCTTCTGCTGTTTTAGCCCAGTCTAAACATTCCTGCTCTGATCTCTCTGTTGTTGCTCAGCAGAGAGCGGGCACAGAGATGGTGGATTCAGTTGGTCTTTCAGGCAGGAAAGGGAGGAGTGACAGCAATGTGTGTTGCAGAGTTGAGATGGTGGATTCAGTTGTTCATTCAGGCAGGAAAGGGAGGAGTGACAGCAATGTGTGTTGCAGTGTTGCAAAGCTCGCTGTGCGCTGAAGATGATCAGTGGGAACTTTCTGGACTGTCTCTTCTGCTGTTTCTTCAGAGTCCAAACGTAAGTGCTATATTCTGCTACTGCTCACAAGATGCAAGCACAGGAGATGTAGGATTCAATTGGACTTTCAAGTAGGAAAGTGAGAGGTGACAGCAATGTGTGTTTCAGAGTTGCAAAGCTAACTGTGTGCTGAAGATGCCCAGCAGGAGTTTCCCTGCTGGCCCTTCGGCTGTGGGATTAGAGTCCACGCGCTCGTCCTCCCCTGTCACAACTCCTCTGGAAACAAGAGTGCGCCCCAGAAACGATGGAGTCAAATGCACTTTTAGGAGATAAAGTGAGTGACAGCAATGTTAGTGTCACAGTTTAAAGCTCACTGTGTGCTAAACATGATCAGCAGGAGCTTTTTTGCAAGGCTCTTCTGCTGTTTTAGCACAGTCTAAACATTCCTGCTATACTCTCCCTGTTGTTGCTCAGCAGAGAGCTGGCACAGAGATGGTGGTTTCAGTTGGTCTTTCAGGCAGGAAAGGGAGGTGTGACAGCAATGTGTGTTGCAGTGTTGCAAAGCTCGCTGTGCACTGAAGATGAGCAATGGGAAATTTCTGGACTGTCTCTTCTGCTGTTTCAGCAGAGTGCAAACGTAAGTGCTATATTCAGGTACTGCTTACAAGGAGCAAAGCACAGGAGATGTAGGATTCAATTGGACTTTCAGGTAGGAAAGTGAGAGGTGACAGCAATGTGTGTTTCAGAGTAGCAAAGCTCACTGTGTGCTGAAGATGCCCATCAGGAGTTTCCCTGCTGGCCCTTCGGCTGTGAGATTAGAGTCCAAGCGCTCGTCCTCCCCTGTCACAACTCCTCTCGAAACGAGAGAGCGCACCAGAAACGATGGTTTCAAATGCACTTTTAGGAGATAATGTGAGGAGTGACAGCAATGCTTGTGTCACATCTTCAAAGCTCACTGTGTGCTAATCATGATCAGCAGGAGCTTTTTTGCAAGGCTCTTCTGCTGTTTTAGCCCAGTCTAAACATTCCTGCTATACTCTCCCTGTTGCTGCTCAGCAGAGAGCGGGCACAGAGATGGTGGATTCAGTTGGTCTTTCAGGCAGGAAAGGGAGGAGTGACAGCAATGTGTGTTGCAGAGTTGCAAAGCTCGCTGTGCGCTGAAGATGATCAATGGGAACTTTCAGGACTGTCTCTTCTGCTGTTTCAGCAGAGTCCAAACGTATGGGCTATATTCTGCTACTGCTCACAAGGAGCAAAGCACAGGAGAAGTAGGATTCAATTGGACTTTCAGGTAGGAAAGTGAGAGGTGACAGCAATGTGTGTTTCCGAGTTGCAAAGCTCACTGTGTGCTGAAGATGCCCATCAGGAGTTTCCCTGCTGGCCCTTCGGCTGTGGGATTAGAGTCCAAGCGCTCGTCCTCCCCTGTCACATCTGCTCTTGAAACGAGAGAGGGCACCAAAAACGTTGGACTCAAATGCACTTTTAGGAGATAAAGTGAGGAGTGACAGCAATGTTTGTGTCACAGCCTCAAAGCTCACTGTGTGCTAAACATGATCAGCAGGAGCTTTTTTGCAAGGCTCTTCTGCTGTTTTAGCCCATTCTAAACATTATTGCTCTTCTCTCCCTGTTGCTGCTCAGCAGAGAGCAGGCACAGAGATGGTGGAATCTTTTGGTCTTTCAGGCAGGAAGAGGAGGAGTGACAGCAATGTGTGTTGCAGAGTTGCAAAGCTCTCTGTGTTCTGAAGATGATCAGTGGGAACTTTCTAAACTTTCCCTTCTGCTGTATCAGCAGAGTGCAAACGTATGGGCTATATTCTGCTACTGCTCACAAATTGCAGCACAGGAGATGTAGGATTCAATTGGACTTTCAGGTAAAAAAGGAAGAGGTGACAGCTATATGTGTTCAGGGTTGCAAAGATCACTGTGTGCTGAAGATGGCCAGCAGGAGTTTCCCTGCACGCCCTTTGGCTGTGGGATTAGAGTCCAAGCGCTCGTCCTCCCCTGTCACAACTCCACTCGAAACGAGAGAGCGCAGCAGAAACGATGGTTTCAAATGCACTTTTAGGAGATAAAGTGAGGAGTGACAGCAATGTTTGTGTCACAGCTTCAAAGCTCACTGTGTGCTAATCATGATCAGCAGGAGCTTTTTTGCAAGGCTCTTCTGCTGTTTTTGCACAGTCTAAACATTCCTGCTATACTCTCCCTGTTGCTGCTCAGCAGAGGGCGGGAACAGAGATGGTGGATTCAGTTGGTCATTCAGGCAGGAAAGGGAGGAGTGACAGCAATGTGTGTTGCAGAGCTGCAAAGCTCGCTGTGCGCTGAAGATGATCAGTGGGAACTTTCAGGACTGTCTCTTCTGCTGTTTCAGCAGAGTGCAAACGTATGGGCTATATTCTGCTACTGCTCACAAGGAGCAAAGCACAGGAGAAGTAGGATTCAATTGGACTTTCAACTAGGAAAGTCAGAGGTGACAGCAATGTGAGTTTCAGAGTAGCAAAGCTCAATGTGTGCTGAAGATGCCCATCAGGAGTTTCCCTGCACGCCCTTCGGCTGTGGGATTAGAGTCCAAGCGCTCGTCCTCCCCTGTCACAACTCCTCTCCAAACGAGAGAGCGCCCCAGAAACGATAGATTCAAATGCACTTTTAGGAGATAAAGTGAGTGACAGCAATGTTTGTGTCGCAGTTTAAAGCTCACTGTGCGCTAAACATGAAAAGCTGGAGCTTTTTTGCAAGGCTCTTCTGCTGTTTTAGCCCAGTCTAAACATTCCTGCTATACTCTCCCTGTTGCTGCTCAATAGAGTGCGGGCACAGAGATGGTGGAATCAATTGGTCTTTCAGGCAGGAAAGGGAGGAGTGACAGCAATGTGTGTTGCAGAGTTGCAAAGCTCGCTGTGCGCTGAAGATGATCAGTGGGAACTTTCAGGACTGTCTCTTCTGCTGTTTCAGCAGAGTGCAAACGTAAGTGCTATATTCTGCTACTGCTCACAAGGAGCAAGCACAGGAGATATATGATTCAATTAGACTTTCAACTAGGAAAGTCAGAGGTGACAGCTATATGTGTTTCAGAGTTGCAAAGCTCACTGTGTGCTGAAGATGCCCAGCAGGACTTTCCCTGCACGCCCTTCGGCTGTGGGATTAGAGTCCAAGCGCTCGTCCTCCCCTGTCACAACTCCTCTCGAAACGAGAGAGCGCCCCAGAAACGATAGATTCAAATGCACTTTTAGGAGATAAAGTGAGTGGCAGCAATGTTTGTGTCGCAGTTTAAAGCTCACTGTGCGCTAAACATGAAAAGCTGGAGCTTTTTTGCAAGGCTCTTCTGCTGTTTTAGCCCAGTCTAAACAATCCTGCTATACTCTCCCTGTTGCTGCTCAATAGAGTGCGGGCACAGAGATGGTGGAATCAATTGGTCTTTCAGGCAGGAAAGGGAGGAGTGACAGCAATGTGTGCTGCAGAGCTGCAAAGCTCGCTGTGCGCTGAAGATGATCAGTGTTAACTTTCTGGACTGTCTCTTCTGCTGTTTCAGCAGAATCTGAACGTAAGTGCTATATTCTGCTACTGCTCACAAGGAGCAAGCACAGGAGATGTAGGATTCAATTGGACTTTCAGGTAGGAAAGTGAGTGGTGACAGCAATGTGTGTTTCAGAGTAGCAAAGGTCAATGTGTGCTGAAGATGCCCAGCAGGATTTTCCCTGCGCGCCCTTTGGCTGTGGGATTAGAGTCCAAGCGCTCGTCCTCCCCTGTCACAACTCCTCTCGAAACGAGAGAGCGCACCAGAAACGATGGTTTCAAATGCACTTTTAGGAGATAAAGTGAGGAGTGCCAGCAATGTTTGTGTCACAGCTTCAAAACTCACTGTGTGCTAAACATGATCAGCAGGAGCTTTTTTGCAAGGCTCTTCTGCTGTTTTAGCCCAGTCTAAACATTCCAGCTATACTCTCTCTGTTGATGCTCAGCAGAGAGCGGACACAGAGATGGTGGAATCAGTTGGTCTTTCAGGTAGGAAAGGGAGGAGTGACAGCAATGTGTGTTGCAGAGTTGCAAAGCTCGCTGTGCGCTGATGATGATCACAGAATCACAGAATCACAGAATCCCAAGGGTTGGAAGGGACCTAAAAAGATCATCTAGTCCAACCCCCCTGCAAGAGCAGGGTAACCTACAGTACATCACACAGGAACTTGTCCAGGCGGGCCTTGAATATCTCCAGTGTAGGAGACTCCACAACCCCCCTGGGCAACCTGTTCCAGTGCTCTGTCACTCTTACAGTAAAGAAGTTCTTCCTGATGTTAACGTGGAACTTCCTATGTTCCAGTTTACACCCATTGCCCCTTGTCCTATCACTGGATATCACTGAAAAAAGCCTAGCTCCATCATCCTGACACCTACCCTTTACATATTTGTAAACATTGATGAGGTCACCCCTCAGTCTCCTCTTTTGCAAGCTAAAGAGACCCAGCTCCCTCAGCCTCTCCTCATAAGGGAGATGTTCCACTCCCTTAATCATCTTTGTGGCTCTGCGCTGGACTCCTTCAAGCAATTCCCTGTCCTTCTTGAACAGAGGGGCCCAGAACTGGACGCAATATTCCAGATGCGGCCTCACCAAGGCTGAGTAGAGGGGGAGGAGAACCTCTCTTGACCTACTAACCACTCCCTTTCTAATGCACCCTAAGATGCCATTTGCCTTCTTGGCCACAAGAGCACATTGCTGGCTCATGGTCATCCTCCTATCCACCAGGACCCCCAGGTCCCTTTCCCCTTCACTACTTTCCAGCAGGTCAACCCCCAACCTGTACTGGTACATGGGGTTGTTCTTCCCCAGATGCAAGACTCTACACTTGCCCTTGTTAAATTTCATCAAGTTTCTCCCTGCCCAACTCTCCAGCCTGTCCAGGTCTCGCTGAATGGCAGCACAGTCCTCTGGTGTGTCAGCCACTCCTCCCAGTTTTGTGTCATCAGCAAACTTGCTGAGGGTGCACTCAGTTCCCTCATCCAGGTCATTGATGAAAATATTAAACAGCACCGGTCCCAGCACCGACCCCTGAGGAACTCCACTAGTCACAGACCTCCAGCTAGATTCTGCGCCATTGACCACAACTCTCTGCCTTCTTCAGTGGGAACTTTCAGGACTGTCTCTTCTGCTGTTTCAGCAGAGTGCAAACATATGGGCTATATTCTGCTACTGCTCACAAGGAGCAAAGCACAGGAGAAGTAGGATTCAATTGGACTTTCAGGTAGGAAAGTTAGAGGTGACAGCTATATGTGTTCAGGGTTGCAAAGATCACTGTGTGCTGAAGATGCCCAGCAGGAGTTTCCCTGCACGCCCTTCGGCTGTGGGATTAGAGTCCAAGCGCTCGTCCTCCCCTGTCGCAACTCCTCTCGAAACGACAGAGCGCACTAGAAACGTTGGACTCAAATGCACTTTTAGGAGATAAAGTGAGGAGTGACAGCTATGTTTGTGTCACAGCTTCAAAACTCACTGTGTGCTAAACATGATCAGCAGGAGCTTTTTTGCAAGGCTCTTCTGCTGTTATAGCCCTGTCTAAACATTCCTGCTATACTCTCTCTGTTGCTGCTAAGCTGAGAGCGGGCACAGAGATGGTGGAATCAGTTCGTCTTTCAGGCAGGAAAGGGAGGAGTGACAGCAGTGTGTGTTGCAGAGTTGCAAAGCTCGCTGTGCGCTGATGATCAGTGGGAACTTTCTGGACTGTCTCTTCTGCTGTTTCAGCAGAGTCCAAACGTAAGTGCTATATTCTGCTACTGCTCACAAGGAGCAAGCACAGGAGATGTAGGATTCAATTGGACTTTCAGGTAGGAAAGTGAGAGGTGACAGCAATGTGTGTTTCAGAGTTGCAAAGCTCACTGTGTGCTGAAGATGCCCAGCAGGAGTTTCCCTGATGGCCCTTCGGCTGTGGGATTAGAGTCCAAGCGCTCGTCCTCCCCTGTCACAACTCCTCTCGAAACGAGAGAGCGCACCAGAAACGATGGCTTCAAATGCACTTTTAGGAGATAAAGTGAGGAGGGACAGCAATGCTTGTGTCACAGTTTCAAAGCTCACTGTGTGCTAATCATGATCAGCAGGAGCTTTTTTGCAAGGCTCTTCTGCTGTTTTAGCCCAGTCTAAACATTCCTGCTATACTCTCCCTGTTGCTGCTCAGCAGAGAGCGGGCACAGAGATGGTGGATTCAGTTGGTCTTTCAGGCAGGAAAGGGAGGAGTGACAGCAATGTGTGCTGCAGAGTTGCAAAGCTCGCTGTGCGCTGAACATGATCAGTGGGAACTTTCAGGACTGTCTCTTCTGCTGTTTCAGCAGAGTCCAAACGTATGGGCTATATTCTGCTACTGCTCACAAATTGCAGCACAGGAGATGTAGGATTCAATTGGACTTTCAGGTAGGAAAGGGAGAGGTGACAGCTATATGTGTTCAGGGTTGCAAAGATCACTGTGTGCTGAAGATGGCCAGCAGGAGTTTCCCTGCACGCCCTTCGGCTGTGGGATTAGAGTCCAAGCGCTTGTCCTCCCCTGTCACAACTCCTCTCGAAACGAGAGAGCGCCCCAGAAACGATGGAGTCAAATGCACTTTTAGGAGATAAAGTGAATGACAGCAATGTTTGTGTCGCAGTTTAATGCTCACTGTGCGCTAAACATGAAAAGAAGGAGCTTTTTTGCAAGGCTCTTCTGCTGTTTTAGCCCAGTCTAAACATTCCTGCTATACTCTCTCTGTTGCTGCTCAGCAGAGAGCGGACACAGAGATGGTGGAATCAGTTGGTCTTTCAGGTAGGAAAGGGAGGAGTGACAGCAATGTGTGTTGCAGAGTTGCAAAGCTCGCTGTGCGCTGAAGATGATCAGTGGGAACTTTCAGGACTGTCTCTTCTGCTGTTTCAGCAGAGTGCAAACGTATGGGCTATATTCTGCTACTGCTCATAAGGACCAAAGCACAGGAGAAGTAGGATTCAATTGGACTTTCAGGTAGGAAAGTGAGAGGTGACAGCAATATGTGTTTCAGAGTTGCAAAGCTCGCTGTGCGCTGAAGATGATCAGTGGGAACTTTCTGGTCTGTCTCTTCTGCTGTTATAGCAGAGTCCGAACGTAAAGTGCTATATTCTGCTACTGCTCACTAAGAGCAAGCACAGGTGATGTAGGATTCAATTGGACTTTCAGGTAGGAAAGTGAGAGGTGACAGCAATGTGTGTTTCAGAGTTGCAAAGCTCGCTGTGCGCTGAAGATGATCAGTGGGAACTTTCTGGACTGTCTCTTCTGCTGTTTCAGCAGAGTCCAAACGTAAGTGCTATATTCTGCTACTGCTCTCAAAGAGCAAGCACAGGTGATGTAGGATTCAATTGGACATTCAGGTAGGAAAGTTAGAGGTGACAGCAATGTGTGTTTCAGAGTAGCAAAGCTCAATGTGTGCTGAGGATGCCCAGCAGGAATTCCCCTGCTGGCCCTTCGGCTGTCGGATTAGAGTCCAAGCCCTCGTCCTTCCCTGTCACATCTGGTCTTGAAACGAGAGAGGGCACCAAAAACATAGGACTCAAATGCACTTTTAGGAGATAAAGTGAGGAGAGACAGCAATGTTTGTGTCACAGCTTCAAAGCTCACTGTGTGCTAAACATGACCAGCAGGAGCTCTTTTGCTAGGCTCTTCTGCGGTTTTAGCCCAGTCTAAACATTCCTGCTCTACTCCCTCTGTTGCTGCTCAGCAGAGAGCGGACACAGAGATGGTGGAATCAGTTCGTCTTTCAGGCAGGAAAGGGAGGACTGACAGCAATGTGTGTTGCAGAGTTGCAAAGCTCGCTGTGAGCTGAAGATGATCAGTGGGATCTTTCTGGACTGTCTCTTCTGCTGTTTCAGCAGAGTCCAAACGTAAGTGCTATGTTCTGCTACTGCTCACAAAGCAAGAACAGGAGTTGTGGGATTCAATTGGACTTTCAGGTAGGAAAGTGAGAGGTGACAGCAATGTGTGTTTCAGAGTAGCAAAGCTCACTGTGTGCTGAAGATGCCCATCAGGAGTTTCCCTGCTGGCCCTTCGGCTGTGGGATTAGAGTCCAAGCGCTCGTCCTCCCCTGTCACAACTCCTCTCAAAACGAGAGAGCGCACCATAAACGATGGTTTCAAATGCACTTTTAGGAGATAAAGTGAATGACAGCAATGTTTGTGTCGCTTTTTAATGCTCGCTGTGCGCTAAACATGAAAAGCAGGAGCTTTTTTGCAAGGCTCTTCTGCTGTTTTAGCCCAGTCTAAACATTCCTGCTATACTCTCCCTGTTGCTGCTCAATAGAGTGCGGGCTCAGAGATGGTGGAATCAGTTGGTCTTTCAGGCAGGAAAGGGAGGAGTGACAGCAATGTGTGCTGCAGAGTTGCAAAGCTCGCTGTGTGCTGAAGATGATCAGTGGGAACTTCCAGGACTGTCTCTTCTGCTGTTTTAGCAGATTCCAAACATAAGTGCTATATTCTCCTACTGCTCACAAGGAGCAAGCACAGGAGATGTAGGATTCAATTGGACTTTCAGGTAGGAAAGTGAGAGGTGACAGCCATGTGTGTTTCAGAGTTGCAAAGCTCACTGTGTGCTGAAGATGCCCAGCAGGAGTTTCCTTGCTGGCTCTTCGGCTGTGGGATTAGAGTCCACGCGCTCGTCCTCCCCTGTCACAACTCCTCTGGAAACAAGAGTGCGCACCAGAAACTATGGAGTCAAATGCACTTTTAGGAGATAAAGTGAGTGACAGCAATGTTTGTGTCACAGTTTAAAGCTCACTGTGTGCTAAACATGATCAGCAGGAGCTTTTTTGCAAGGCTCTTCTGCTGTTTTAGCACAGTCTAAACATTCCTGCTATACTCGCCCTGTTGCTGCTCAGCAGAGAGCTGGCACAGAGATGGTGGTTTCAGTTGGTCTTTCAGGCAGGAAAGGGAGGAGTGACAGCAATGTGTGTTGCAGAGTTGCAAAGCTCGCTGTGCACTGAAGATGAGCAATGGGAAATTTCTGGACTGTCTCTTCTGCTGTTTCAGCAGTGTCCAAACGTAAGTGCTATATTCAGCTACTGCTTACAAGGAGCAAAGCACAGGAGATGTAGGATTCAATTGGACTTTCAGGTAGGAAAGTGAGAGGTGACAGCAATGTGTGTTTCCGAGTTGCAAAGCTCACTGTGTGCTGAAGATGCCCATCAGGAGTTTCCCTGCTGGCCCTTCGGCTGTGGGATTAGAGTCCAAGCGCTCGTCCTCCCCTGTCACATCTGCTCTTGAAACGAGAGAGGGCACCAAAAACGTTGGACTCAAATGCACTTTTAGGAGATAAAGTGAGGAGTGACAGCAATGTTTGTGTCACAGCCTCAAAGCTCACTGTGTGCTAAACATGATCAGCAGGAGCTTTTTTGCAAGGCTCTTCTGCTGTTTTAGCCCGGTCTAAACATTATTGCTCTTCTCTCCCTGTTGCTGCTCAGCAGAGAGCAGGCACAGAGATGGTGGAATCTTTTGGTCTTTCAGGCAGGAAAAGGAGGAGTGACAGCAATGTGTGTTGCAGAGTTGCAAAGCTCTCTGTGTTCTGAAGATGATCAGTGGGAACTTTCTAAACTTTCTCTTCTGCTGTTTCAGCAGAGTGCAAACGTATGGGCTATATTCTGCTACTGCTCACAAATTGCAGCACAGGAGATGTAGGATTCAATTGGACTTTCAGGTAGGAAAGGGAGAGGTGACAGCTATATGTGTTCAGGGTTGCAAAGATCACAGTGTGCTGAAGATGCCCAGCAGGAGTTTCCCTGCACGCCCTTCGGCTGTGGGATTAGAGTCCAAGCGCTCGTCCTCCCCTGTCGCAACTCCTCTCGAAACGACAGAGCGCACCAGAAACGTTGGACTCAAATGCACTTTTAGGAGATAAAGTGAGGAGTGACAGCTATGTTTGTGTCACAGCTTCAAAACTCACTGTGTGCTAAACATGATCAGCAGGAGCTTTTTTGCAAGGCTCTTCTGCTGTTATAGCCCTGTCTAAACATTCCTGCTATACTCTCTCTGGTGCTGCTAAGCAGAGAGCGGGCACAGAGATGGTGGAATCAGTTGGTCTTTCAGGCAGGAAAAGGAGGAGTGACAGCAATGTGTGTTGCAGAGTTGCAAAGCTCGCTGTGCGCTGAAGATGATCAGTGGGAATTTTCTGGACTGTCTCTTCTGCTGTTTCAGCAGAGTCCAAACGTAAGTGCCATATTCTGCTACTGCTCAAAAGGAGCAAGCACAGGAGATGTAGGATTCAATTGGACTTTCAAGTAGGAAAGTGAGAGGTGACAGCAATGTGTGTTTCAGAGTTGCAAAGCTCACTGTGTGCTGAAGATGCCCAGCAGGAGTTTCCCTGATGGCCCTTCGGCTGTGGGATTAGAGTCCACGCGCTCGTCCTCCCCTGTCACAACTCCTCTGGAAACTAGAGTGCGCACCAGAAACTATGGAGTCAAATGCACTTTTAGGAGATAAAGTGAGTGACAGCAATGTTTGTGTCACAGTTTAAAGCTCACTGTGTGCTAAACATGATCAGCAGGAGCTTTTTTGCAAGGCTCTTCTGCTGTTTTAGCACAGTCTAAACATTCCTGCTATACTCGCCCTGTTGCTGCTCAGCAGAGAGCTGGCACAGAGATGGTGGTTTCAGTTGGTCTTTCAGGCAGGAAAGGGAGGAGTGACAGCAATGTGTGTTGCAGAGTTGCAAAGCTCGCTGTGCACTGAAGATGAGCAATGGGAAATTTCTGGACTGTCTCTTCTGCTGTTTCAGCAGTGTCCAAACGTAAGTGCTATATTCAGCTACTGCTTACAAGGAGCAAAGCACAGGAGATGTAGGATTCAATTGGACTTTCAGGTAGGAAAGTGAGAGGTGACAGCAATGTGTGTTTCCGAGTTGCAAAGCTCACTGTGTGCTGAAGATGCCCATCAGGAGTTTCCCTGCTGGCCCTTCGGCTGTGGGATTAGAGTCCAAGCGCTCGTCCTCCCCTGTCACATCTGCTCTTGAAACGAGAGAGGGCACCAAAAACGTTGGACTCAAATGCACTTTTAGGAGATAAAGTGAGGAGTGACAGCAATGTTTGTGTCACAGCCTCAAAGCTCACTGTGTGCTAAACATGATCAGCAGGAGCTTTTTTGCAAGGCTCTTCTGCTGTTTTAGCCCGGTCTAAACATTATTGCTCTTCTCTCCCTGTTGCTGCTCAGCAGAGAGCAGGCACAGAGATGGTGGAATCTTTTGGTCTTTCAGGCAGGAAAAGGAGGAGTGACAGCAATGTGTGTTGCAGAGTTGCAAAGCTCTCTGTGTTCTGAAGATGATCAGTGGGAACTTTCTAAACTTTCTCTTCTGCTGTTTCAGCAGAGTGCAAACGTATGGGCTATATTCTGCTACTGCTCACAAATTGCAGCACAGGAGATGTAGGATTCAATTGGACTTTCAGGTAGGAAAGGGAGAGGTGACAGCTATATGTGTTCAGGGTTGCAAAGATCACAGTGTGCTGAAGATGCCCAGCAGGAGTTTCCCTGCACGCCCTTCGGCTGTGGGATTAGAGTCCAAGCGCTCGTCCTCCCCTGTCGCAACTCCTCTCGAAACGACAGAGCGCACCAGAAACGTTGGACTCAAATGCACTTTTAGGAGATAAAGTGAGGAGTGACAGCTATGTTTGTGTCACAGCTTCAAAACTCACTGTGTGCTAAACATGATCAGCAGGAGCTTTTTTGCAAGGCTCTTCTGCTGTTATAGCCCTGTCTAAACATTCCTGCTATACTCTCTCTGGTGCTGCTAAGCAGAGAGTGCTGGTGCGCTCTCACGTTTCGAGAGGAGTTGTGACAGGGGAGGAGCAGCGCTTGGACTCTAATCCCAGAGACGAAGAGCCAGCAGGGAAACTCCTGCAGGGCATCTTCAGCACACAGTGAGCTTTGCAATTCTGCAACACACATTGCTGTAACTCCTTTTCCTGCCTGGAAGACCAATTGTTTCCAACACCTCTGTGCCCACTCTCTGCTGAGCAGCAACAGAGAGAGTAGAGCAGGAATGTTTAGACTGGGCTAAAACAGCAGAAGAGCCTTGCAAAAAAGCTCCTCCTGATCATGTTTAGCACACAGTGAGCTTTAAACTGTGACACAAACATTGCTGTCACTCTTCACTCTTTCTCCTAAAAGACCATTTCAATCCCAGAACTCCGTTGCCAGCACTCTGCTGAGCAGCAGAGTGAGCAGGAATGTCTGCAATCTGTAAGGCAGTGGAAGAGACAGGCCTGAAGGCTGCTCTTGTGCTTCTTCAACACACTGAGCTTTACAACTTTGACACACACACTGTTGTCACTCCTCATTGTAGCTCCTAAAAG
Organism: Lathamus discolor; assembly: GCF_037157495.1. Classification (NCBI taxonomy): domain Eukaryota; kingdom Metazoa; phylum Chordata; class Aves; order Psittaciformes; family Psittacidae; genus Lathamus; species Lathamus discolor. Next base: position 4,879,239 of record NC_088908.1, on the reverse strand, counting down.
TGCATTTGAATCCAGCGTTTCTGGTCTCCACTCTCGTTTCAAGAGCAGCAGAGGAAGGTGAGCACGAGCGCTTGGAATCCGCTCCCAGTTCCGAAGGGCAGGGAGGGAAAGTCCTTGCAGATCATCTTCAGCGCACAGTGAGCTTTGCAACTCTGAAACACACATTGCTGTCACTCCTCACTTCATCTCCTAATAATCCGTTTGAATCCATGGTCTCTCCCGCCCTCTCTCGTTTGAACAGCAGCAGTGACAGGTGAACACGATCTCTTGGCCTCTGCTCCCACAGCCGAAGAGCCCGGAGTGAAAGCTCCGGCAGGGCATCTTCAGCACGCAGTCAGCTTTGCAACTGTGACACATATATTGCTCTCGCTCCGCACTTTCCTACCTCAAAGTCCAATTGAATCCAAAATCTCTGTGCCCTTTCTCTGCTGGGCAGAAGCAGAGAGAGTAGAGCAGGAACCTTTAGCCAATGCTAAAAGAGCAGAAGAGACAGTCCAGAAAGTTCCCACTGATCATCTTCAGCGCACAGCGAGCTTTGCAACTCTGCAACACACATTGCTGTCACTCCTCCCTTTTTGCCTGAAAGACCAGCTGAATCCACCATCTCTGTGCCCACTCTCTGCTGAGCAGCAACAGAGAGAGTAGAGCAGGAATGTTTAGCCTGGGCTAAAACAGCAGAAGAGCCTTGCAAAAAATCTCCTGCTTGATCATGTTTTGCACACAGTGAGCTTTAAACTGTGACACAAACATTGCTGTCACTCCTCACTTTATCTCCTAAAAGTGCATTTGAATCCAAAGTTACTGGTGCTCTCTCTCGTTTCGATAGGAGTTGTGACAGGGGAGGAGCAGCGCTTGGACTCTAATCCCACAGACGAAGGGCCAGCAGGGAAACTCCTGCAGGGCATCTTCAGCGCACAGTGAGCTTTACAATTCTGAAACACACATTGCTGTCACTCCTCCTTTTCTTGCCTGAAAGACCAATTGATTCCAACATCTCTGTGCCCACTCTCTGCTGAGCAGCAACAGAGAGAGTAGAGCAGGAATGTTTAGACTGGGCTAAAACAGCAGAAGAGCCTTGCAAAAAAGATCCTCCTGATCATGTTTAGCACACAGTGAGCTTTAAACTGTGACACAAACATTGCTGTCACTCTTCACTCTTTCTCCTAAAAGACCATTTCAATCCCAGAACTCCGTTGCCAGCACTCTGCTGAGCAGCAGAGTGAGCAGGGATGTCTGCAATCTGTAAGGCAGTGGAAGAGACAGGCCTGAAGGCTGCTCTTGTGCTTCTTCAACACACTGAGCTTTACAACTTTGACACACACACTGTTGTCACTCCTCATTGTAGCTCCTAAAAGTGCATTTGAATCCAGCGTTTCTGGTCTCCACTCTCGTTTCCAGTGCACCAGAGGCAGGTGAGCACGAGCGCTTGGAATCCGCTCCCAGTTCCGAAGGGCAGGGAGGGAAAGTCCTTGCAGATCATCTTCAGCGCACAGTGAGCTTTGCAACTCTGAAACACACATTGCTGTCACTCCTCACTTTATCTCCTAAAAGTGCATTTCAAGCCAACGTTTCTGGTGCGCTCTCTCGCTTCGAGAGCAGTTGTGACAGGGGAGGACGAGCGCTTGGATTCTAATTTCACAGCCGAAGGGCCAGCATGGAAACTACTGCTGGGCATCTTCAGCACACATTGAGATTCACAACTCTGAAACACATATTGCTGTCACCTCTCACTTTCCTACCTGAAAGTCCAATTGAATAATACATCTCCTGTGCTTGCTCTTTGTGAGCAGTAGCAGAATATAGCACTTACGTTTGGACTCTGCTGAAACAGCAGAAGAGACAGTCCAGAAAGTTCCCACTGATCATCTTCAGCGCACAGCGAGCTTTGCAACTCTGCAACACACATTGCTGTCTCTTCTTTTCCTGCCTGAAAGACCAATTGATTCCAACACCTCTGTGCCCGCTCTCTGCTGAGCAGCAACAGAGAGAGTAGAGCAGGAATGTTTAGCCTGGGCTATAACAGCAGAAGAGCCTTGCAAAAAATCTCCTGCTTGATCATGTTTTGCACACAGTGAGCTTTAAACTGTGACACAAGCATTGCTGTCACTCCTCACTTTATCTCCTAAAAGTGCATTTGAATCCAAAGTTTCTGGTGCGCTCTCACGTTTCGAGAGGAGTTGTGACAGGGGAGGAGCAGCGCTTGGACTCTAATCCCACAGACGAAGGGCCAGCAGGGAAATTCCTGCAGGGCATCTTCAGCACACAGTGAGCTTTGCAATTCTGCAACACACATTGCTGTAACTCCTTTTCCTGCCTGGAAGACCAATTGATTCCAACATCTCTGTGCCCACTCTCTGCTGAGCAGCAACAGAGAGAGTAGAGCAGGAATGTTTAGACTGGGCTAAAACAGCAGAAGAGCCTTGCAAAAAAGCTCCTCCTGATCATGTTTAGCACACAGTGAGCTTTAAACTGTGACACAAACATTGCTGTCACTCTTCACTCTTTCTCCTAAAAGACCATTTCAATCCAAGAACTCCGTTGCCAGCACTCTGCTGAGCAGCAGAGTGAGCAGGAATGTCTGCAATCTGTAAGGCAGTGGAAGAGACAGGCCTGAAGGCTGCTCTTGTGCTTCTTCAACACACTGAGCTTTACAACTGTGACACACACACTGTTGTCACTCCTCATTGTAGCTCCTAAAAGTGCATTTGAATCCAGCGTTTCTGGTCTCCACTCTCGTTTCAAGAGCAGCAGAGGAAGGTGAGCACGAGCGCTTGGAATCCGCTCCCAGTTCCGAAGGGCAGGGAGGGAAAGTCCTTGCAGATCATCTTCAGCGCACAGTGAGCTTTGCAACTCTGAAACACACATTGCTGTCACTCCTCACTTCATCTCCTAATAATCCGTTTGAATCCATGGTCTCTCCCGCCCTCTCTCGTTTGAACAGCAGCAGTGACAGGTGAACACGATCTCTTGGCCTCTGCTCCCACAGCCGAAGAGCCCGGAGTGAAAGCTCCGGCAGGGCATCTTCAGCACGCAGTCAGCTTTGCAACTGTGACACATATATTGCTCTCGCTCCGCACTTTCCTACCTCAAAGTCCAATTGAATCCAAAATCTCTGTGCCCTTTCTCTGCTGGGCAGAAGCAGAGAGAGTAGAGCAGGAACCTTTAGCCAATGCTAAAAGAGCAGAAGAGACAGTCCAGAAAGTTCCCACTGATCATCTTCAGCGCACAGCGAGCTTTGCAACTCTGCAACACACATTGCTGTCTCTTCTTTTCCTGCCTGAAAGACCAGCTGAATCCACCATCTCTGTGCCCGCTCTCTGCTGAGCAGCAACAGAGAGAGTAGAGCAGGAATGTTTAGCCTGGGCTAAAACAGCAGAAGAGCCTTGCAAAAAATCTCCTGCTTGATCATGTTTTGCACACAGTGAGCTTTAAACTGTGACACAAACATTGCTGTCACTCCTCACTTTATCTCCTAAAAGTGCATATGAATCCAAAGTTTCTGGTGCGCTCTCTCATTTCGAGAGGAGTTGTGACAGGGGAGGAGGAGACTGTCTCTTCTGCTGTTTCAGCAGAGTCCAAACGTAAGTGCTATATTCTGCTACTGCTCACAAAGAGCAAGCACAGGAGATGTATTATTCAATTGGACTTTCAGGTAGGAAAGTGAGAGGTGACAGCAATATGTGTTTCAGAGTTGTGAATCTCAATGTGTGCTGAAGATGCCCAGCAGTAGTTTCCATGCTGGCCCTTCGGCTGAGAAATTAGAATCCAAGCGCTCATCCTCCCCTGTCACAACTGCTCTCGAAGCGAGAGAGCGCACCAGAAACGTTGGCTTGAAATGCACTTTTAGGAGATAAAGTGAGGAGTGACAGCAATGTGTGTTTCAGAGTTGCAAAGCTCACTGTGCGCTGAAGATGATCTGCAAGGACTTTCCCTCCCTGCCCTTCGGAACTGGGAGCGGATTCCAAGCGCTCGTGCTCACCTGCCTCTGGTGCACTGGAAACGAGAGTGGAGACCAGAAACGCTGGATTCAAATGCACTTTTAGGAGCTACAATGAGGAGTGACAACAGTGTGTGTGTCAAAGTTGTAAAGCTCAGTGTGTTGAAGAAGCACAAGAGCAGCCTTCAGGCCTGTCTCTTCCACTGCCTTACAGATTGCAGACATCCCTGCTCACTCTGCTGCTCAGCAGAGTGCTGGCAACGGAGTTCTGGGATTGAAATGGTCTTTTAGGAGAAAGAGTGAAGAGTGACAGCAATGTTTGTGTCACAGTTTAAAGCTCACTGTGTGCTAAACATGATCAGGAGGATCTTTTTTGCAAGGCTCTTCTGCTGTTTTAGCCCAGTCTAAACATTCCTGCTCTACTCTCTCTGTTGCTGCTCAGCAGAGAGTGGGCACAGAGATGTTGGAATCAATTGGTCTTTCAGGCAAGAAAAGGAGGAGTGACAGCAATGTGTGTTTCAGAATTGTAAAGCTCACTGTGCGCTGAAGATGCCCTGCAGGAGTTTCCCTGCTGGCCCTTCGTCTGTGGGATTAGAGTCCAAGCGCTGCTCCTCCCCTGTCACAACTCCTATCGAAACGAGAGAGAGCACCAGTAACTTTGGATTCAAATGCACTTTTAGGAGATAAAGTGAGGAGTGACAGCAATGTTTGTGTCACAGTTTAAAGCTCACTGTGTGCAAAACATGATCAAGCAGGAGATTTTTTGCAAGGCTCTTCTGCTGTTTTAGCCCAGGCTAAACATTCCTGCTCTACTCTCTCTGTTGCTGCTCAGCAGAGAGTGGGCACAGAGATGGTGGATTCAGCTGGTCTTTCAGGCAAAAAGGGAGGAGTGACAGCAATGTGTGTTGCAGAGTTGCAAAGCTCGCTGTGCGCTGAAGATGATCAGTGGGAACTTTCTGGACTGTCTCTTCTGCTCTTTTAGCATTGGCTAAAGGTTCCTGCTCTACTCTCTCTGCTTCTGCCCAGCAGAGAAAGGGCACAGAGATTTTGGATTCAATTGGACTTTGAGGTAGGAAAGTGCGGAGCGAGAGCAATATATGTGTCACAGTTGCAAAGCTGACTGCGTGCTGAAGATGCCCTGCCGGAGCTTTCACTCCGGGCTCTTCGGCTGTGGGAGCAGAGGCCAAGAGATCGTGTTCACCTGTCACTGCTGCTGTTCAAACGAGAGAGGGCGGGAGAGACCATGGATTCAAACGGATTATTAGGAGATGAAGTGAGGAGTGACAGCAATGTGTGTTTCAGAGTTGCAAAGCTCACTGTGCGCTGAAGATGATCTGCAAGGACTTTCCCTCCCTGCCCTTCGGAACTGGGAGCGGATTCCAAGCGCTCGTGCTCACCTTCCTCTGCTGCTCTTGAAACGAGAGTGGAGACCAGAAACGCTGGATTCAAATGCACTTTTAGGAGCTACAATGAGGAGTGACAACAGTGTGTGTGTCAAAGTTGTAAAGCTCAGTGTGTTGAAGAAGCACAAGAGCAGCCTTCAGGCCTGTCTCTTCCACTGCCTTACAGATTGCAGACATTCCTGCTCACTCTGCTGCTCAGCAGAGTGCTGGCAACGGAGTTCTGGGATTGAAATGGTCTTTTAGGAGAAAGAGTGAAGAGTGACAGCAATGTTTGTGTCACAGTTTAAAGCTCACTGTGTGCTAAACATGATCAGGAGGAGCTTTTTTGCAAGGCTCTTCTGCTGTTTTAGCCCAGTCTAAACATTCCTGCTCTACTCTCTCTGTTGCTGCTCAGCAGAGAGTGGGCACAGAGGTGTTGGAAACAATTGGTCTTCCAGGCAGGAAAAGGAGTTACAGCAATGTGTGTTGCAGAATTGCAAAGCTCACTGTGTGCTGAAGATGCCCTGCAGGAGTTTCCCTGCTGGCCCTTCGTCTGTGGGATTAGAGTCCAAGCGCTGCTCCTCCCCTGTCACAACTCCTCTCGAAACGTGAGAGCGCACCAGAAACTTTGGATTCAAATGCACTTTTAGGAGATAAAGTGAGGAGTGACAGCAATGTTTGTGTCACAGTTTAAAGCTCACTGTGTGCAAAACATGATCAAGCAGGAGATTTTTTGCAAGGCTCTTCTGCTGTTTTAGCCCAGGCTAAACATTCCTGCTCTACTCTCTCTGTTGCTGCTCAGCAGAGAGCGGGCACAGAGATGGTGGATTCAGCTGGTCTTTCAGGCAGGAAAAGAAGAGACAGCAATGTGTGTTGCAGAGTTGCAAAGCTCACTGTGTGCTGAAGATGATCAGTGGGAACTTTCTGGACTGTCTCTTCTGCTGTTTCAGCAGAGTCCAAACGTAAGTGCTATATTCTGCTACTGCTCACAAAGAGCAAGCACAGGAGATGTATTATTCAATTGGACTTTCAGGTAGGAAAGTGAGAGGTGACAGCAATATGTGTTTCAGAGTTGTGAATCTCAATGTGTGCTGAAGATGCCCAGCAGTAGTTTCCATGCTGGCCCTTCGGCTGTGAAATTAGAATCCAAGCGCTCGTCCTCCCCTGTCACAACTGCTCTCGAAGCGAGAGAGCGCACCAGAAACGTTGGCTTGAAATGCACTTTTAGGAGATAAAGTGAGGAGTGACAGCAATGTGTGTTTCAGAGTTGCAAAGCTCACTGTGCGCTGAAGATGATCTGCAAGGACTTTCCCTCCCTGCCCTTCGGAACTGGGAGCGGATTCCAAGCGCTCGTGCTCACCTGCCTCTGCTGCACTGGAAACGAGAGTGGAGACCAGAAACGCTGGATTCAAATGCACTTTTAGGAGCTACAATGAGGAGTGACAACAGTGTGTGTGTCACAGTTGTAAAGCTCAGTGTGTTGAAGAAGCACAAGAGCAGCCTTCAGGCCTGTCTCTTCCACTGCCTTACAGATTGCAGACATTCCTGCTCACTCTGCTGCTCAGCAGAGTGCTGGCAACGGAGTTCTGGGATTGAAATGGTCTTTTAGGAGAAAGAGTGAAGAGTGACAGCAATGTTTGTGTCACAGTTTAAAGCTCACTGTGTGCTAAACATGATCAGGAGGAGCTTTTTTGCAAGGCTCTTCTGCTGTTTTAGCCCAGTCTAAACATTCCTGCTCTACTCTCTCTGTTGCTGCTCAGCAGAGAGTGGGCACAGTGATGTTGGAATCAATTGGACTTTCAGGAAAGAAAAGGAGGAGTGACAGCAATGTGTGTTGCAGAATTGTAAAGCTCACTGTGTGCTGAAGATGCCCTGCAGGAGTTTCCCTGCTGGCCCTTCGTCTGTGGGATTAGAGTCCAAGCGCTGCTCCTCCCCTGTCACAACTCCTCTCCAAACGAGAGAGCGCACCAGAAACTTTGGATTCAAATGCACTTTTAGGAGATAAAGTGAGGAGTGACAGCAATGTTTGTGTCACAGTTTAAAGCTCACTGTGTGCAAAACATGATCAAGCAGGAGATTTTTTTCAAGGCTCTTCTGCTGTTTTAGGCAGGTCTAAAAATTCCTGCTCTACTCTCTCTGTTGCTGCTCAGCAGAGAGCGGGCACAGAGATGGTGGATTCAGCTGGTCTTTCAGGCAAAAAGGGAGGAGTGACAGCAATGTGTGTTGCAGAGTTGCAAAGCTCGCTGTGCGCTGAAGATGATCAGTGGGAACTTTCTGGACTGTCTCTTCTGCTCTTTTAGCATTGGCTAAAGGTTCCTGCTCTACTCTCTCTGCTTCTGCCCAGCAGAGAAAGGGCACAGAGATTTTGGATTCAATTGGACTTTGAGGTAGGAAAGTGCGGAGCGAGAGCAATATATGTGTCACAGTTGCAAAGCTGACTGCGTGCTGAAGATGCCCTGCCGGAGCTTTCACTCCGGGCTCTTCGGCTGTGGGAGCAGAGGCCAAGAGATCGTGTTCACCTGTCACTGCTGCTGTTCAAACGAGAGAGGGCGGGAGAGACCATGGATTCAAACGGATTATTAGGAGATGAAGTGAGGAGTGACAGCAATGTGTGTTTCAGAGTTGCAAAGCTCACTGTGCGCTGAAGATGATCTGCAAGGACTTTCCCTCCCTGCCCTTCGGAACTGGGAGCGGATTCCAAGCGCTCGTGCTCACCTTCCTCTGCTGCTCTTGAAACGAGAGTGGAGACCAGAAACGCTGGATTCAAATGCACTTTTAGGAGCTACAATGAGGAGTGACAACAGTGTGTGTGTCAAAGTTGTAAAGCTCAGTGTGTTGAAGAAGCACAAGAGCAGCCTTCAGGCCTGTCTCTTCCACTGCCTTACAGATTGCAGACATTCCTGCTCACTCTGCTGCTCAGCAGAGTGCTGGCAACGGAGTTCTTGGATTGAAATGGTCTTTTAGGAGAAAGAGTGAAGAGTGACAGCAATGTTTGTGTCACAGTTTAAAGCTCACTGTGTGCTAAACATGATCAGGAGGAGCTTTTTTGCAAGGCTCTTCTGCTGTTTTAGCCCAGTCTAAACATTCCTGCTCTACTCTCTCTGTTGCTGCTCAGCAGAGAGTGGGCACAGAGATGTTGGAATCAATTGGTCTTCCAGGCAGGAAAAGGAGTTACAGCAATGTGTGTTGCAGAATTGCAAAGCTCACTGTGTGCTGAAGATGCCCTGCAGGAGTTTCCCTGCTGGCCCTTCGTCTGTGGGATTAGAGTCCAAGCGCTGCTCCTCCCCTGTCACAACTCCTCTCGAAACGTGAGAGCGCACCAGAAACTTTGGATTCAAATGCACTTTTAGGAGATAAAGTGAGGAGTGACAGCAATGTTTGTGTCACAGTTTAAAGCTCACTGTGTGCAAAACATGATCAAGCAGGAGATTTTTTGCAAGGCTCTTCTGCTGTTTTAGCCCAGGCTAAACATTCCTGCTCTACTCTCTCTGTTGCTGCTCAGCAGAGAGCGGGCACAGAGGTGTTGGAATCAATTGGTCTTTCAGGCAGGAAAAGAAGAGACAGCAATGTGTGTTGCAGAGTTGCAAAGCTCACTGTGTGCTGAAGATGATCAGTGGGAACTTTCTGGACTGTCTCTTCTGCTGTTTCAGCAGAGTCCAAACGTAAGTGCTATATTCTGCTACTGCTCACAAAGAGCAAGCACAGGAGATGTATTATTCAATTGGACTTTCAGGTAGGAAAGTGAGAGGTGACAGCAATATGTGTTTCAGAGTTGTGAATCTCAATGTGTGCTGAAGATGCCCAGCAGTAGTTTCCATGCTGGCCCTTCGGCTGTGAAATTAGAATCCAAGCGCTCGTCCTCCCCTGTCACAACTGCTCTCGAAGCGAGAGAGCGCACCAGAAACGTTGGCTTGAAATGCACTTTTAGGAGATAAAGTGAGGAGTGACAGCAATGTGTGTTTCAGAGTTGCAAAGCTCACTGTGCGCTGAAGATGATCTGCAAGGACTTTCCCTCCCTGCCCTTCGGAACTGGGAGCGGATTCCAAGCGCTCGTGCTCACCTGCCTCTGGTGCACTGGAAACGAGAGTGGAGACCAGAAACGCTGGATTCAAATGCACTTTTAGGAGCTACAATGAGGAGTGACAACAGTGTGTGTGTCAAAGTTGTAAAGCTCAGTGTGTTGAAGAAGCACAAGAGCAGCCTTCAGGCCTGTCTCTTCCACTGCCTTACAGATTGCAGACATCCCTGCTCACTCTGCTGCTCAGCAGAGTGCTGGCAACGGAGTTCTGGGATTGAAATGGTCTTTTAGGAGAAAGAGTGAAGAGTGACACCAATGTTTGTGTCACAGTTTAAAGCTCACTGTGTGCTAAACATGATCAGGAGGAGCTTTTTTGCAAGGCTCTTCTGCTGTTTTAGCCCAGTCTAAACATTCCTGCTCTACTCTCTCTGTTGCTGCTCAGCAGAGAGTGGGCACAGAGATGTTGGAATCAATTGGTCTTTCAGGCAAGAAAAGGAGGAGTGACAGCAATGTGTGTTGCAGAATTGTAAAGCTCACTGTGTGCTGACGATGCCCTGCAGGAGTTTCCCTGCTGGCCCTTCGTCTGTGGGATTAGAGTCCAAGCGCTGCTCCTCCCTTGTCACAACTCCTCTCCAAACGAGAGACCGCACCAGAAACTTTGGATTCAAATGCACTTTTAGGAGATAAAGTGAGGAGTGACAGCAATGTTTGTGTCACAGTTTAAAGCTCACTGTGTGCAAAACATGATCAAGCAGGAGATTTTTTTCAAGGCTCTTCTGCTGTTTTAGGCAGGTCTAAAAATTCCTGCTCTACTCTCTCTGTTGCTGCTCAGCAGAGAGCGGGCACAGAGATGGTGGATTCAGCTGGTCTTTCAGGCAAAAAGGGAGGAGTGACAGCAATGTGTGTTGCAGAGTTGCAAAGCTCGCTGTGCGCTGAAGATGATCAGTGGGAACTTTCTGGACTGTCTCTTCTGCTCTTTTAGCATTGGCTAAAGGTTCCTGCTCTACTCTCTCTGCTTCTGCCCAGCAGAGAAAGGGCACAGAGATTTTGGATTCAATTGGACTTTGAGGTAGGAAAGTGCGGAGCGAGAGCAATATATGTGTCACAGTTGCAAAGCTGACTGCGTGCTGAAGATGCCCTGCCGGAGCTTTCACTCCGGGCTCTTCGGCTGTGGGAGCAGAGGCCAAGAGATCGTGTTCACCTGTCACTGCTGCTGTTCAAACGAGAGAGGGCGGGAGAGACCATGGATTCAAACGGATTATTAGGAGATGAAGTGAGGAGTGACAGCAATGTGTGTTTCAGAGTTGCAAAGCTCACTGTGCGCTGAAGATGATCTGCAAGGACTTTCCCTCCCTGCCCTTCGGAACTGGGAGCGGATTCCAAGCGCTCGTGCTCACCTTCCTCTGCTGCTCTTGAAACGAGAGTGGAGACCAGAAACGCTGGATTCAAATGCACTTTTAGGAGCTACAATGAGGAGTGACAACAGTGTGTGTGTCACAGTTGTAAAGCTCAGTGTGTTGAAGAAGCACAAGAGCAGCCTTCAGGCCTGTCTCTTCCACTGCCTTACAGATTGCAGACATTCCTGCTCACTCTGCTGCTCAGCAGAGTGCTGGCAACGGAGTTCTTGGATTGAAATGGTCTTTTAGGAAAAAGAGTGAAGAGTGACAGCAATGTTTGTGTCACAGTTTAAAGCTCACTGTGTGCTAAACATGATCAGGAGGAGCTTTTTTGCAAGGCTCTTCTGCTGTTTTAGCCCAATCTAAACATTCCTTCTCTCTGTTGCTGCTCAGCAGAGAGTGGGCACAGAGATGTTGGAATCAATTGGTCTTCCAGGCAGGAAAAGGAGTTACAGCAATGTGTGTTGCAGAATTGCAAAGCTCACTGTGTGCTGAAGATGCCCTGCAGGAGTTTCCCTGCTGGCCCTTCGTCTGTGGGATTAGAGTCCAAGCGCTGCTCCTCCCCTGTCACAACTCCTCTCGAAACGTGAGAGCGCACCAGAAACTTTGGATTCAAATGCACTTTTAGGAGATAAAGTGAGGAGTGACAGCAATGCTTGTGTCACAGTTCAAAGCTCACTGTGTGCAAAACATGATCAAGCAGGAGATTTTTTGCAAGGCTCTTCTGCTGTTTTAGCCCAGGCTAAACATTCCTGCTCTACTCTCTCTGTTGCTGCTCAGCAGAGAGCGGGCACAGAGATGGTGGATTCAGCTGGTCTTTCAGGCAGGAAAAGAAGAGACAGCAATGTGTGTTGCAGAGTTGCAAAGCTCACTGTGTGCTGAAGATGATCAGTGGGAACTTTCTGGACTGTCTCTTCTGCTGTTTCAGCAGAGTCCAAACGTAAGTGCTATATTCTGCTACTGCTCACAAAGAGCAAGCACAGGAGATGTATTATTCAATTGGACTTTCAGGTAGGAAAGTGAGAGGTGACAGCAATATGTGTTTCAGAGTTGTGAATCTCAATGTGTGCTGAAGATGCCCAGCAGTAGTTTCCATGCTGGCCCTTCGGCTGTGAAATTAGAATCCAAGCGCTCGTCCTCCCCTGTCACAACTGCTCTCGAAGCGAGAGAGCGCACCAGAAACGTTGGCTTGAAATGCACTTTTAGGAGATAAAGTGAGGAGTGACAGCAATGTGTGTTTCAGAGTTGCAAAGCTCACTGTGCGCTGAAGATGATCTGCAAGGACTTTCCCTCCCTGCCCTTCGGAACTGGGAGCGGATTCCAAGCGCTCGTGCTCACCTGCCTCTGGTGCACTGGAAACGAGAGTGGAGACCAGAAACGCTGGATTCAAATGCACTTTTAGGAGCTACAATGAGGAGTGACAACAGTGTGTGTGTCAAAGTTGTAAAGCTCAGTGTGTTGAAGAAGCACAAGAGCAGCCTTCAGGCCTGTCTCTTCCACTGCCTTACAGATTGCAGACATCCCTGCTCACTCTGCTGCTCAGCAGAGTGCTGGCAACGGAGTTCTGGGATTGAAATGGTCTTCTAGGAGAAAGAGTGAAGAGTGACACCAATGTTTGTGTCACAGTTTAAAGCTCACTGTGTGCTAAACATGATCAGGAGGAGCTTTTTTGCAAGGCTCTTCTGCTGTTTTAGCCCAGTCTAAACATTCCTGCTCTACTCTCTCTGTTGCTGCTCAGCAGAGAGTGGGCACAGAGATGTTGGAATCAATTGGTCTTTCAGGCAAGAAAAGGAGGAGTGACAGCAATGTGTGTTGCAGAATTGTAAAGCTCACTGTGTGCTGAAGATGCCCTGCAGGAGTTTCCCTGCTGGCCCTTCGTCTGTGGGATTAGAGTCCAAGCGCTGCTCCTCCCTTGTCACAACTCCTCTCCAAACGAGAGAGCGCACCAGAAACTTTGGATTCAAATGCACTTTTAGGAGATAAAGTGAGGAGTGACAGCAATGTTTGTGTCACAGTTTAAAGCTCACTGTGTGCAAAACATGATCAAGCAGGAGATTTTTTTCAAGGCTCTTCTGCTGTTTTAGGCAGGTCTAAAAATTCCTGCTCTACTCTCTCTGTTGCTGCTCAGCAGAGAGCGGGCACAGAGATGGTGGATTCAGCTGGTCTTTCAGGCAAAAAGGGAGGAGTGACAGCAATGTGTGTTGCAGAGTTGCAAAGCTCGCTGTGCGCTGAAGATGATCAGTGGGAACTTTCTGGACTGTCTCTTCTGCTCTTTTAGCATTGGCTAAAGGTTCCTGCTCTACTCTCTCTGCTTCTGCCCAGCAGAGAAAGGGCACAGAGATTTTGGATTCAATTGGACTTTGAGGTAGGAAAGTGCGGAGCGAGAGCAATATATGTGTCACAGTTGCAAAGCTGACTGCGTGCTGAAGATGCCCTGCCGGAGCTTTCACTCCGGGCTCTTCGGCTGTGGGAGCAGAGGCCAAGAGATCGTGTTCACCTGTCACTGCTGCTGTTCAAACGAGAGAGGGCGGGAGAGACCATGGATTCAAACGGATTATTAGGAGATGAAGTGAGGAGTGACAGCAATGTGTGTTTCAGAGTTGCAAAGCTCACTGTGCGCTGAAGATGATCTGCAAGGACTTTCCCTCCCTGCCCTTCGGAACTGGGAGCGGATTCCAAGCGCTCGTGCTCACCTTCCTCTGCTGCTCTTGAAACGAGAGTGGAGACCAGAAACGCTGGATTCAAATGCACTTTTAGGAGCTACAATGAGGAGTGACAACAGTGTGTGTGTCACAGTTGTAAAGCTCAGTGTGTTGAAGAAGCACAAGAGCAGCCTTCAGGCCTGTCTCTTCCACTGCCTTACAGATTGCAGACATTCCTGCTCACTCTGCTGCTCAGCAGAGTGCTGGCAACGGAGTTCTTGGATTGAAATGGTCTTTTAGGAAAAAGAGTGAAGAGTGACAGCAATGTTTGTGTCACAGTTTAAAGCTCACTGTGTGCTAAACATGATCAGGAGGAGCTTTTTTGCAAGGCTCTTCTGCTGTTTTAGCCCAATCTAAACATTCCTTCTCTCTGTTGCTGCTCAGCAGAGAGTGGGCACAGAGATGTTGGAATCATTTGGTCTTTCAGGCAAGATAAGGAGGAGTGACAGCAATGTGTGTTTCAGAATTGTAAAGCTCACTGTGCGCTGAAGATGCCCTGCAGGAGTTTCCCTGCTGGCCCTTCGTCTGTGGGATTAGAGTCCAAGCGCTGCTCCTCCCCTGTCACAACTCCTCTCGAAACGAGAGAGCGCACCAGAAACTTTGGATTCAAATGCACTTTTAGGAGATAAAGTGAGGAGTGACAGCAATGCTTGTGTCACAGTTCAAAGCTCACTGTGTGCAAAACATGATCAAGCAGGAGATTTTTTGCAAGGCTCTTCTGCTGTTTTAGCCCAGGCTAAACATTCCTGCTCTACTCTCTCTGTTGCTGCTCAGCAGAGAGCGGGCACAGAGATGGTGGATTCAGCTGGTCTTTCAGGCAGGAAAAGAAGAGACAGCAATGTGTGTTGCAGAGTTGCAAAGCTCACTGTGTGCTGAAGATGATCAGTGGGAACTTTCTGGACTGTCTCTTCTGCTGTTTCAGCAGAGTCCAAACGTAAGTGCTATATTCTGCTACTGCTCACAAAGAGCAAGCACAGGAGATGTATTATTCAATTGGACTTTCAGGTAGGAAAGTGAGAGGTGACAGCAATATGTGTTTCAGAGTTGTGAATCTCAATGTGTGCTGAAGATGCCCAGCAGTAGTTTCCATGCTGGCCCTTCGGCTGTGAAATTAGAATCCAAGCGCTCGTCCTCCCCTGTCACAACTGCTCTCGAAGCGAGAGAGCGCACCAGAAACGTTGGCTTGAAATGCACTTTTAGGAGATAAAGTGAGGAGTGACAGCAATGTGTGTTTCAGAGTTGCAAAGCTCACTGTGCGCTGAAGATGATCTGCAAGGACTTTCCCTCCCTGCCCTTCGGAACTGGGAGCGGATTCCAAGCGCTCGTGCTCACCTGCCTCTGGTGCACTGGAAACGAGAGTGGAGACCAGAAACGCTGGATTCAAATGCACTTTTAGGAGCTACAATGAGGAGTGACAACAGTGTGTGTGTCAAAGTTGTAAAGCTCAGTGTGTTGAAGAAGCACAAGAGCAGCCTTCAGGCCTGTCTCTTCCACTGCCTTACAGATTGCAGACATCCCTGCTCACTCTGCTGCTCAGCAGAGTGCTGGCAACGGAGTTCTGGGATTGAAATGGTCTTTTAGGAGAAAGAGTGAAGAGTGACACCAATGCTTGTGTCACAGTTTAAAGCTCACTGTGTGCTAAACATGATCAGGAGGAGCTTTTTTGCAAGGCTCTTCTGCTGTTTTAGCCCAGTCTAAACATTCCTGCTCTACTCTCTCTGTTGCTGCTCAGCAGAGAGTGGGCACAGAGATGTTGGAATCAATTGGTCTTTCAGGCAAGAAAAGGAGGAGTGACAGCAATGTGTGTTGCAGAATTGTAAAGCTCACTGTGTGCTGAAGATGCCCTGCAGGAGTTTCCCTGCTGGCCCTTCGTCTGTGGGATTAGAGTCCAAGCGCTGCTCCTCCCTTGTCACAACTCCTCTCCAAACGAGAGACCGCACCAGAAACTTTGGATTCAAATGCACTTTTAGGAGATAAAGTGAGGAGTGACAGCAATGTTTGTGTCACAGTTTAAAGCTCACTGTGTGCAAAACATGATCAAGCAGGAGATTTTTTTCAAGGCTCTTCTGCTGTTTTAGGCAGGTCTAAAAATTCCTGCTCTACTCTCTCTGTTGCTGCTCAGCAGAGAGCGGGCACAGAGATGGTGGATTCAGCTGGTCTTTCAGGCAAAAAGGGAGGAGTGACAGCAATGTGTGTTGCAGAGTTGCAAAGCTCGCTGTGCGCTGAAGATGATCAGTGGGAACTTTCTGGACTGTCTCTTCTGCTCTTTTAGCATTGGCTAAAAGTTCCTGCTCTACTCTCTCTGCTTCTGCCCAGCAGAGAAAGGGCACAGAGATTTTGGATTCAATTGGACTTTGAGGTAGGAAAGTGCGGAGCGAGAGCAATATATGTGTCACAGTTGCAAAGCTGACTGCGTGCTGAAGATGCCCTGCCGGAGCTTTCACTCCGGGCTCTTCGGCTGTGGGAGCAGAGGCCAAGAGATCGTGTTCACCTGCCACTGCTGCTGTTCAAACGAGAGAGGGCGGGAGAGACCATGGATTCAAACGGATTATTAGGAGATGAAGTGAGGAGTGACAGCAATGTGTGTTTCAGAGTTGCAAAGCTCACTGTGCGCTGAAGATGATCTGCAAGGACTTTCCCTCCCTGCCCTTCGGAACTGGGAGCGGATTCCAAGCGCTCGTGCTCACCTTCCTCTGCTGCTCTTGAAACGAGAGTGGAGACCAGAAACGCTGGATTCAAATGCACTTTTAGGAGCTACAATGAGGAGTGACAACAGTGTGTGTGTCACAGTTGTAAAGCTCAGTGTGTTGAAGAAGCACAAGAGCAGCCTTCAGGCCTGTCTCTTCCACTGCCTTACAGATTGCAGACATTCCTGCTCACTCTGCTGCTCAGCAGAGTGCTGGCAACGGAGTTCTGGGATTGAAATGGTCTTTTAGGAGAAAGAGTGAAGAGTGACAGCAATGTTTGTGTCACAGTTTAAAGCTCACTGTGTGCTAAACATGATCAGGAGGAGCTTTTTTGCAAGGCTCTTCTGCTGTTTTAGCCCAGTCTAAACATTCCTGCTCTACTCTCTCTGTTGCTGCTCAGCAGAGAGTGGGCACAGTGATGTTGGAATCAATTGGACTTTCAGGAAAGAAAAGGAGGAGTGACAGCAATGTGTGTTGCAGAATTGTAAAGCTCACTGTGTGCTGAAGATGCCCTGCAGGAGTTTCCCTGCTGGCCCTTCGTCTGTGGGATTAGAGTCCAAGCGCTGCTCCTCCCCTGTCACAACTCCTCTCCAAACGAGAGAGCGCACCAGAAACTTTGGATTCAAATGCACTTTTAGGAGATAAAGTGAGGAGTGACAGCAATGTTTGTGTCACAGTTTAAAGCTCACTGTGTGCAAAACATGATCAAGCAGGAGATTTTTTTCAAGGCTCTTCTGCTGTTTTAGGCAGGTCTAAAAATTCCTGCTCTACTCTCTCTGTTGCTGCTCAGCAGAGAGCGGGCACAGAGATGGTGGATTCAGCTGGTCTTTCAGGCAAAAAGGGAGGAGTGACAGCAATGTGTGTTGCAGAGTTGCAAAGCTCGCTGTGCGCTGAAGATGATCAGTGGGAACTTTCTGGACTGTCTCTTCTGCTCTTTTAGCATTGGCTAAAGGTTCCTGCTCTACTCTCTCTGCTTCTGCCCAGCAGAGAAAGGGCACAGAGATTTTGGATTCAATTGGACTTTGAGGTAGGAAAGTGCGGAGCGAGAGCAATATATGTGTCACAGTTGCAAAGCTGACTGCGTGCTGAAGATGCCCTGCCGGAGCTTTCACTCCGGGCTCTTCGGCTGTGGGAGCAGAGGCCAAGAGATCGTGTTCACCTGTCACTGCTGCTGTTCAAACGAGAGAGGGCGGGAGAGACCATGGATTCAAACGGATTATTAGGAGATGAAGTGAGGAGTGACAGCAATGTGTGTTTCAGAGTTGCAAAGCTCACTGTGCGCTGAAGATGATCTGCAAGGACTTTCCCTCCCTGCCCTTCGGAACTGGGAGCGGATTCCAAGCGCTCGTGCTCACCTTCCTCTGCTGCTCTTGAAACGAGAGTGGAGACCAGAAACGCTGGATTCAAATGCACTTTTAGGAGCTACAATGAGGAGTGACAACAGTGTGTGTGTCAAAGTTGTAAAGCTCAGTGTGTTGAAGAAGCACAAGAGCAGCCTTCAGGCCTGTCTCTTCCACTGCCTTACAGATTGCAGACATTCCTGCTCACTCTGCTGCTCAGCAGAGTGCTGGCAACGGAGTTCTTGGATTGAAATGGTCTTTTAGGAGAAAGAGTGAAGAGTGACAGCAATGTTTGTGTCACAGTTTAAAGCTCACTGTGTGCTAAACATGATCAGGAGGAGCTTTTTTGCAAGGCTCTTCTGCTGTTTTAGCCCAGTCTAAACATTCCTGCTCTACTCTCTCTGTTGCTGCTCAGCAGAGAGTGGGCACAGAGATGTTGGAATCAATTGGTCTTCCAGGCAGGAAAAGGAGTTACAGCAATGTGTGTTGCAGAATTGCAAAGCTCACTGTGTGCTGAAGATGCCCTGCAGGAGTTTCCCTGCTGGCCCTTCGTCTGTGGGATTAGAGTCCAAGCGCTGCTCCTCCCCTGTCACAACTCCTCTCGAAACGTGAGAGCGCACCAGAAACTTTGGATTCAAATGCACTTTTAGGAGATAAAGTGAGGAGTGACAGCAATGTTTGTGTCACAGTTTAAAGCTCACTGTGTGCAAAACATGATCAAGCAGGAGATTTTTTGCAAGGCTCTTCTGCTGTTTTAGCCCAGGCTAAACATTCCTGCTCTACTCTCTCTGTTGCTGCTCAGCAGAGAGCGGGCACAGAGGTGTTGGAATCAATTGGTCTTTCAGGCAGGAAAAGAAGAGACAGCAATGTGTGTTGCAGAGTTGCAAAGCTCACTGTGTGCTGAAGATGATCAGTGGGAACTTTCTGGACTGTCTCTTCTGCTGTTTCAGCAGAGTCCAAACGTAAGTGCTATATTCTGCTACTGCTCACAAAGAGCAAGCACAGGAGATGTATTATTCAATTGGACTTTCAGGTAGGAAAGTGAGAGGTGACAGCAATATGTGTTTCAGAGTTGTGAATCTCAATGTGTGCTGAAGATGCCCAGCAGTAGTTTCCATGCTGGCCCTTCGGCTGTGAAATTAGAATCCAAGCGCTCGTCCTCCCCTGTCACAACTGCTCTCGAAGCGAGAGAGCGCACCAGAAACGTTGGCTTGAAATGCACTTTTAGGAGATAAAGTGAGGAGTGACAGCAATGTGTGTTTCAGAGTTGCAAAGCTCACTGTGCGCTGAAGATGATCTGCAAGGACTTTCCCTCCCTGCCCTTCGGAACTGGGAGCGGATTC
The DNA here is from genome assembly GCF_037157495.1 of Lathamus discolor. Classification (NCBI taxonomy): domain Eukaryota; kingdom Metazoa; phylum Chordata; class Aves; order Psittaciformes; family Psittacidae; genus Lathamus; species Lathamus discolor. Next base: position 4,860,433 of record NC_088908.1, on the reverse strand, counting down.
CAAGCGCTCGTGCTCACCTGCCTCTGGTGCACTGGAAACGAGAGTGGAGACCAGAAACGCTGGATTCAAATGCACTTTTAGGAGCTACAATGAGGAGTGACAACAGTGTGTGTGTCAAAGTTGTAAAGCTCAGTGTGTTGAAGAAGCACAAGAGCAGCCTTCAGGCCTGTCTCTTCCACTGCCTTACAGATTGCAGACATCCCTGCTCACTCTGCTGCTCAGCAGAGTGCTGGCAACGGAGTTCTGGGATTGAAATGGTCTTTTAGGAGAAAGAGTGAAGAGTGACACCAATGTTTGTGTCACAGTTTAAAGCTCACTGTGTGCTAAACATGATCAGGAGGAGCTTTTTTGCAAGGCTCTTCTGCTGTTTTAGCCCAGTCTAAACATTCCTGCTCTACTCTCTCTGTTGCTGCTCAGCAGAGAGTGGGCACAGAGATGTTGGAATCAATTGGTCTTTCAGGCAAGAAAAGGAGGAGTGACAGCAATGTGTGTTGCAGAATTGTAAAGCTCACTGTGTGCTGACGATGCCCTGCAGGAGTTTCCCTGCTGGCCCTTCGTCTGTGGGATTAGAGTCCAAGCGCTGCTCCTCCCTTGTCACAACTCCTCTCCAAACGAGAGACCGCACCAGAAACTTTGGATTCAAATGCACTTTTAGGAGATAAAGTGAGGAGTGACAGCAATGTTTGTGTCACAGTTTAAAGCTCACTGTGTGCAAAACATGATCAAGCAGGAGATTTTTTTCAAGGCTCTTCTGCTGTTTTAGGCAGGTCTAAAAATTCCTGCTCTACTCTCTCTGTTGCTGCTCAGCAGAGAGCGGGCACAGAGATGGTGGATTCAGCTGGTCTTTCAGGCAAAAAGGGAGGAGTGACAGCAATGTGTGTTGCAGAGTTGCAAAGCTCGCTGTGCGCTGAAGATGATCAGTGGGAACTTTCTGGACTGTCTCTTCTGCTCTTTTAGCATTGGCTAAAGGTTCCTGCTCTACTCTCTCTGCTTCTGCCCAGCAGAGAAAGGGCACAGAGATTTTGGATTCAATTGGACTTTGAGGTAGGAAAGTGCGGAGCGAGAGCAATATATGTGTCACAGTTGCAAAGCTGACTGCGTGCTGAAGATGCCCTGCCGGAGCTTTCACTCCGGGCTCTTCGGCTGTGGGAGCAGAGGCCAAGAGATCGTGTTCACCTGTCACTGCTGCTGTTCAAACGAGAGAGGGCGGGAGAGACCATGGATTCAAACGGATTATTAGGAGATGAAGTGAGGAGTGACAGCAATGTGTGTTTCAGAGTTGCAAAGCTCACTGTGCGCTGAAGATGATCTGCAAGGACTTTCCCTCCCTGCCCTTCGGAACTGGGAGCGGATTCCAAGCGCTCGTGCTCACCTTCCTCTGCTGCTCTTGAAACGAGAGTGGAGACCAGAAACGCTGGATTCAAATGCACTTTTAGGAGCTACAATGAGGAGTGACAACAGTGTGTGTGTCACAGTTGTAAAGCTCAGTGTGTTGAAGAAGCACAAGAGCAGCCTTCAGGCCTGTCTCTTCCACTGCCTTACAGATTGCAGACATTCCTGCTCACTCTGCTGCTCAGCAGAGTGCTGGCAACGGAGTTCTTGGATTGAAATGGTCTTTTAGGAAAAAGAGTGAAGAGTGACAGCAATGTTTGTGTCACAGTTTAAAGCTCACTGTGTGCTAAACATGATCAGGAGGAGCTTTTTTGCAAGGCTCTTCTGCTGTTTTAGCCCAATCTAAACATTCCTTCTCTCTGTTGCTGCTCAGCAGAGAGTGGGCACAGAGATGTTGGAATCAATTGGTCTTCCAGGCAGGAAAAGGAGTTACAGCAATGTGTGTTGCAGAATTGCAAAGCTCACTGTGTGCTGAAGATGCCCTGCAGGAGTTTCCCTGCTGGCCCTTCGTCTGTGGGATTAGAGTCCAAGCGCTGCTCCTCCCCTGTCACAACTCCTCTCGAAACGTGAGAGCGCACCAGAAACTTTGGATTCAAATGCACTTTTAGGAGATAAAGTGAGGAGTGACAGCAATGCTTGTGTCACAGTTCAAAGCTCACTGTGTGCAAAACATGATCAAGCAGGAGATTTTTTGCAAGGCTCTTCTGCTGTTTTAGCCCAGGCTAAACATTCCTGCTCTACTCTCTCTGTTGCTGCTCAGCAGAGAGCGGGCACAGAGATGGTGGATTCAGCTGGTCTTTCAGGCAGGAAAAGAAGAGACAGCAATGTGTGTTGCAGAGTTGCAAAGCTCACTGTGTGCTGAAGATGATCAGTGGGAACTTTCTGGACTGTCTCTTCTGCTGTTTCAGCAGAGTCCAAACGTAAGTGCTATATTCTGCTACTGCTCACAAAGAGCAAGCACAGGAGATGTATTATTCAATTGGACTTTCAGGTAGGAAAGTGAGAGGTGACAGCAATATGTGTTTCAGAGTTGTGAATCTCAATGTGTGCTGAAGATGCCCAGCAGTAGTTTCCATGCTGGCCCTTCGGCTGTGAAATTAGAATCCAAGCGCTCGTCCTCCCCTGTCACAACTGCTCTCGAAGCGAGAGAGCGCACCAGAAACGTTGGCTTGAAATGCACTTTTAGGAGATAAAGTGAGGAGTGACAGCAATGTGTGTTTCAGAGTTGCAAAGCTCACTGTGCGCTGAAGATGATCTGCAAGGACTTTCCCTCCCTGCCCTTCGGAACTGGGAGCGGATTCCAAGCGCTCGTGCTCACCTGCCTCTGGTGCACTGGAAACGAGAGTGGAGACCAGAAACGCTGGATTCAAATGCACTTTTAGGAGCTACAATGAGGAGTGACAACAGTGTGTGTGTCAAAGTTGTAAAGCTCAGTGTGTTGAAGAAGCACAAGAGCAGCCTTCAGGCCTGTCTCTTCCACTGCCTTACAGATTGCAGACATCCCTGCTCACTCTGCTGCTCAGCAGAGTGCTGGCAACGGAGTTCTGGGATTGAAATGGTCTTCTAGGAGAAAGAGTGAAGAGTGACACCAATGTTTGTGTCACAGTTTAAAGCTCACTGTGTGCTAAACATGATCAGGAGGAGCTTTTTTGCAAGGCTCTTCTGCTGTTTTAGCCCAGTCTAAACATTCCTGCTCTACTCTCTCTGTTGCTGCTCAGCAGAGAGTGGGCACAGAGATGTTGGAATCAATTGGTCTTTCAGGCAAGAAAAGGAGGAGTGACAGCAATGTGTGTTGCAGAATTGTAAAGCTCACTGTGTGCTGAAGATGCCCTGCAGGAGTTTCCCTGCTGGCCCTTCGTCTGTGGGATTAGAGTCCAAGCGCTGCTCCTCCCTTGTCACAACTCCTCTCCAAACGAGAGAGCGCACCAGAAACTTTGGATTCAAATGCACTTTTAGGAGATAAAGTGAGGAGTGACAGCAATGTTTGTGTCACAGTTTAAAGCTCACTGTGTGCAAAACATGATCAAGCAGGAGATTTTTTTCAAGGCTCTTCTGCTGTTTTAGGCAGGTCTAAAAATTCCTGCTCTACTCTCTCTGTTGCTGCTCAGCAGAGAGCGGGCACAGAGATGGTGGATTCAGCTGGTCTTTCAGGCAAAAAGGGAGGAGTGACAGCAATGTGTGTTGCAGAGTTGCAAAGCTCGCTGTGCGCTGAAGATGATCAGTGGGAACTTTCTGGACTGTCTCTTCTGCTCTTTTAGCATTGGCTAAAGGTTCCTGCTCTACTCTCTCTGCTTCTGCCCAGCAGAGAAAGGGCACAGAGATTTTGGATTCAATTGGACTTTGAGGTAGGAAAGTGCGGAGCGAGAGCAATATATGTGTCACAGTTGCAAAGCTGACTGCGTGCTGAAGATGCCCTGCCGGAGCTTTCACTCCGGGCTCTTCGGCTGTGGGAGCAGAGGCCAAGAGATCGTGTTCACCTGTCACTGCTGCTGTTCAAACGAGAGAGGGCGGGAGAGACCATGGATTCAAACGGATTATTAGGAGATGAAGTGAGGAGTGACAGCAATGTGTGTTTCAGAGTTGCAAAGCTCACTGTGCGCTGAAGATGATCTGCAAGGACTTTCCCTCCCTGCCCTTCGGAACTGGGAGCGGATTCCAAGCGCTCGTGCTCACCTTCCTCTGCTGCTCTTGAAACGAGAGTGGAGACCAGAAACGCTGGATTCAAATGCACTTTTAGGAGCTACAATGAGGAGTGACAACAGTGTGTGTGTCACAGTTGTAAAGCTCAGTGTGTTGAAGAAGCACAAGAGCAGCCTTCAGGCCTGTCTCTTCCACTGCCTTACAGATTGCAGACATTCCTGCTCACTCTGCTGCTCAGCAGAGTGCTGGCAACGGAGTTCTTGGATTGAAATGGTCTTTTAGGAAAAAGAGTGAAGAGTGACAGCAATGTTTGTGTCACAGTTTAAAGCTCACTGTGTGCTAAACATGATCAGGAGGAGCTTTTTTGCAAGGCTCTTCTGCTGTTTTAGCCCAATCTAAACATTCCTTCTCTCTGTTGCTGCTCAGCAGAGAGTGGGCACAGAGATGTTGGAATCATTTGGTCTTTCAGGCAAGATAAGGAGGAGTGACAGCAATGTGTGTTTCAGAATTGTAAAGCTCACTGTGCGCTGAAGATGCCCTGCAGGAGTTTCCCTGCTGGCCCTTCGTCTGTGGGATTAGAGTCCAAGCGCTGCTCCTCCCCTGTCACAACTCCTCTCGAAACGAGAGAGCGCACCAGAAACTTTGGATTCAAATGCACTTTTAGGAGATAAAGTGAGGAGTGACAGCAATGCTTGTGTCACAGTTCAAAGCTCACTGTGTGCAAAACATGATCAAGCAGGAGATTTTTTGCAAGGCTCTTCTGCTGTTTTAGCCCAGGCTAAACATTCCTGCTCTACTCTCTCTGTTGCTGCTCAGCAGAGAGCGGGCACAGAGATGGTGGATTCAGCTGGTCTTTCAGGCAGGAAAAGAAGAGACAGCAATGTGTGTTGCAGAGTTGCAAAGCTCACTGTGTGCTGAAGATGATCAGTGGGAACTTTCTGGACTGTCTCTTCTGCTGTTTCAGCAGAGTCCAAACGTAAGTGCTATATTCTGCTACTGCTCACAAAGAGCAAGCACAGGAGATGTATTATTCAATTGGACTTTCAGGTAGGAAAGTGAGAGGTGACAGCAATATGTGTTTCAGAGTTGTGAATCTCAATGTGTGCTGAAGATGCCCAGCAGTAGTTTCCATGCTGGCCCTTCGGCTGTGAAATTAGAATCCAAGCGCTCGTCCTCCCCTGTCACAACTGCTCTCGAAGCGAGAGAGCGCACCAGAAACGTTGGCTTGAAATGCACTTTTAGGAGATAAAGTGAGGAGTGACAGCAATGTGTGTTTCAGAGTTGCAAAGCTCACTGTGCGCTGAAGATGATCTGCAAGGACTTTCCCTCCCTGCCCTTCGGAACTGGGAGCGGATTCCAAGCGCTCGTGCTCACCTGCCTCTGGTGCACTGGAAACGAGAGTGGAGACCAGAAACGCTGGATTCAAATGCACTTTTAGGAGCTACAATGAGGAGTGACAACAGTGTGTGTGTCAAAGTTGTAAAGCTCAGTGTGTTGAAGAAGCACAAGAGCAGCCTTCAGGCCTGTCTCTTCCACTGCCTTACAGATTGCAGACATCCCTGCTCACTCTGCTGCTCAGCAGAGTGCTGGCAACGGAGTTCTGGGATTGAAATGGTCTTTTAGGAGAAAGAGTGAAGAGTGACACCAATGCTTGTGTCACAGTTTAAAGCTCACTGTGTGCTAAACATGATCAGGAGGAGCTTTTTTGCAAGGCTCTTCTGCTGTTTTAGCCCAGTCTAAACATTCCTGCTCTACTCTCTCTGTTGCTGCTCAGCAGAGAGTGGGCACAGAGATGTTGGAATCAATTGGTCTTTCAGGCAAGAAAAGGAGGAGTGACAGCAATGTGTGTTGCAGAATTGTAAAGCTCACTGTGTGCTGAAGATGCCCTGCAGGAGTTTCCCTGCTGGCCCTTCGTCTGTGGGATTAGAGTCCAAGCGCTGCTCCTCCCTTGTCACAACTCCTCTCCAAACGAGAGACCGCACCAGAAACTTTGGATTCAAATGCACTTTTAGGAGATAAAGTGAGGAGTGACAGCAATGTTTGTGTCACAGTTTAAAGCTCACTGTGTGCAAAACATGATCAAGCAGGAGATTTTTTTCAAGGCTCTTCTGCTGTTTTAGGCAGGTCTAAAAATTCCTGCTCTACTCTCTCTGTTGCTGCTCAGCAGAGAGCGGGCACAGAGATGGTGGATTCAGCTGGTCTTTCAGGCAAAAAGGGAGGAGTGACAGCAATGTGTGTTGCAGAGTTGCAAAGCTCGCTGTGCGCTGAAGATGATCAGTGGGAACTTTCTGGACTGTCTCTTCTGCTCTTTTAGCATTGGCTAAAAGTTCCTGCTCTACTCTCTCTGCTTCTGCCCAGCAGAGAAAGGGCACAGAGATTTTGGATTCAATTGGACTTTGAGGTAGGAAAGTGCGGAGCGAGAGCAATATATGTGTCACAGTTGCAAAGCTGACTGCGTGCTGAAGATGCCCTGCCGGAGCTTTCACTCCGGGCTCTTCGGCTGTGGGAGCAGAGGCCAAGAGATCGTGTTCACCTGCCACTGCTGCTGTTCAAACGAGAGAGGGCGGGAGAGACCATGGATTCAAACGGATTATTAGGAGATGAAGTGAGGAGTGACAGCAATGTGTGTTTCAGAGTTGCAAAGCTCACTGTGCGCTGAAGATGATCTGCAAGGACTTTCCCTCCCTGCCCTTCGGAACTGGGAGCGGATTCCAAGCGCTCGTGCTCACCTTCCTCTGCTGCTCTTGAAACGAGAGTGGAGACCAGAAACGCTGGATTCAAATGCACTTTTAGGAGCTACAATGAGGAGTGACAACAGTGTGTGTGTCACAGTTGTAAAGCTCAGTGTGTGGAAGAAGCACAAGAGCAGCCTTCAGGCCTGTCTCTTCCACTGCCTTACAGATTGCAGACATTCCTGCTCACTCTGCTGCTCAGCAGAGTGCTGGCAACGGAGTTCTTGGATTGAAATGGTCTTTTAGGAGAAAGAGTGAAGAGTGACAGCAATGTTTGTGTCACAGTTTAAAGCTCACTGTGCTAAACATGATCAGGAGGAGCTTTTTTGCAAGGCTCTTCTGCTGTTTTAGCCCAATCTAAACATTCCTTCTCTCTGTTGCTGCTCAGCAGAGAGTGGGCACAGAGATGTTGGAATCAATTGGTCTTCCAGGCAGGAAAAGGAGTTACAGCAATGTGTGTTGCAGAATTGCAAAGCTCACTGTGTGCTGAAGATGCCCTGCAGGAGTTTCCCTGCTGGCCCTTCGTCTGTGGGATTAGAGTCCAAGCGCTGCTCCTCCCCTGTCACAACTCCTCTCGAAACGTGAGAGCGCACCAGAAACTTTGGATTCAAATGCACTTTTAGGAGATAAAGTGAGGAGTGACAGCAATGTTTGTGTCACAGTTTAAAGCTCACTGTGTGCAAAACATGATCAGGAGGAGCTTTTTTGCAAGGCTCTTCTGCTGTTTTAGCCCAGGCTAAACATTCCTGCTCTACTCTCTCTGTTGCTGCTCAGCAGAGAGCGGGCACAGAGATGGTGGATTCAGCTGGTCTTTCAGGCAGGAAAAGAAGAGACAGCAATGTGTGTTGCAGAGTTGCAAAGCTCACTGTGTGCTGAAGATGATCAGTGGGAACTTTCTGGACTGTCTCTTCTGCTGTTTCAGCAGAGTCCAAACGTAAGTGCTATATTCTGCTACTGCTCACAAAGAGCAAGCACAGGAGATGTATTATTCAATTGGACTTTCAGGTAGGAAAGTGAGAGGTGACAGCAATATGTGTTTCAGAGTTGTGAATCTCAATGTGTGCTGAAGATGCCCAGCAGTAGTTTCCATGCTGGCCCTTCGGCTGTGAAATTAGAATCCAAGCGCTCGTCCTCCCCTGTCACAACTGCTCTCGAAGCGAGAGAGCGCACCAGAAACGTTGGCTTGAAATGCACTTTTAGGAGATAAAGTGAGGAGTGACAGCAATGTGTGTTTCAGAGTTGCAAAGCTCACTGTGCGCTGAAGATGATCTGCAAGGACTTTCCCTCCCTGCCCTTCGGAACTGGGAGCGGATTCCAAGCGCTCGTGCTCACCTGCCTCTGGTGCACTGGAAACGAGAGTGGAGACCAGAAACGCTGGATTCAAATGCACTTTTAGGAGCTACAATGAGGAGTGACAACAGTGTGTGTGTCAAAGTTGTAAAGCTCAGTGTGTTGAAGAAGCACAAGAGCAGCCTTCAGGCCTGTCTCTTCCACTGCCTTACAGATTGCAGACATCCCTGCTCACTCTGCTGCTCAGCAGAGTGCTGGCAACGGAGTTCTGGGATTGAAATGGTCTTTTAGGAGAAAGAGTGAAGAGTGACAGCAATGTTTGTGTCACAGTTTAAAGCTCACTGTGTGCTAAACATGATCAGGAGGAGCTTTTTTGCAAGGCTCTTCTGCTGTTTTAGCCCAGTCTAAACATTCCTGCTCTACTCTCTCTGTTGCTGCTCAGCAGAGAGTGGGCACAGAGATGTTGGAATCATTTGGTCTTTCAGGCAAGATAAGGAGGAGTGACAGCAATGTGTGTTTCAGAATTGTAAAGCTCACTGTGCGCTGAAGATGCCCTGCAGGAGTTTCCCTGCTGGCCCTTCGTCTGTGGGATTAGAGTCCAAGCGCTGCTCCTCCCCTGTCACAACTCCTCTCGAAACGAGAGAGCGCACCAGAAACTTTGGATTCAAATGCACTTTTAGGAGATAAAGTGAGGAGTGACAGCAATGCTTGTGTCACAGTTTAAAGCTCACTGTGTGCAAAACATGATCAAGCAGGATATTTTTTGCAAGGCTCTTCTGCTGTTTTAGCCCAGGCTAAACATTCCTGCTCTACTCTCTCTGTTGCTGCTCAGCAGAGAGCGGGCACAGAGATGGTGGATTCAGCTGGTCTTTCAGGCAGGAAAAGAAGAGACAGCAATGTGTGTTGCAGAGTTGCAAAGCTCACTGTGTGCTGAAGATGATCAGTGGGAACTTTCTGGACTGTCTCTTCTGCTGTTTCAGCAGAGTCCAAACGTAAGTGCTATATTCTGCTACTGCTCACAAAGAGCAAGCACAGGAGATGTATTATTCAATTGGACTTTCAGGTAGGAAAGTGAGAGGTGACAGCAATATGTGTTTCAGAGTTGTGAATCTCAATGTGTGCTGAAGATGCCCAGCAGTAGTTTCCATGCTGGCCCTTCGGCTGTGAAATTAGAATCCAAGCGCTCGTCCTCCCCTGTCACAACTGCTCTCGAAGCGAGAGAGCGCACCAGAAACGTTGGCTTGAAATGCACTTTTAGGAGATAAAGTGAGGAGTGACAGCAATGTGTGTTTCAGAGTTGCAAAGCTCACTGTGCGCTGAAGATGATCTGCAAGGACTTTCCCTCCCTGCCCTTCGGAACTGGGAGCGGATTCCAAGCGCTCGTGCTCACCTGCCTCTGGTGCACTGGAAACGAGAGTGGAGACCAGAAACGCTGGATTCAAATGCACTTTTAGGAGCTACAATGAGGAGTGACAACAGTGTGTGTGTCACAGTTGTAAAGCTCAGTGTGTTGAAGAAGCACAAGAGCAGCCTTCAGGCCTGTCTCTTCCACTGCCTTACAGATTGCAGACATCCCTGCTCACTCTGCTGCTCAGCAGAGTGCTGGCAACGGAGTTCTGGGATTGAAATGGTCTTTTAGGAGAAAGAGTGAAGAGTGACAGCAATGTTTGTGTCACAGTTTAAAGCTCACTGTGTGCTAAACATGATCAGGAGGAGCTTTTTTGCAAGGCTCTTCTGCTGTTTTAGCCCAGTCTAAACATTCCTGCTCTACTCTCTCTGTTGCTGCTCAGCAGAGAGTGGGCACAGAGATGTTGGAATCATTTGGTCTTTCAGGCAAGATAAGGAGGAGTGACAGCAATGTGTGTTTCAGAATTGTAAAGCTCACTGTGCGCTGAAGATGCCCTGCAGGAGTTTCCCTGCTGGCCCTTCGTCTGTGGGATTAGAGTCCAAGCGCTGCTCCTCCCCTGTCACAACTCCTCTCGAAACGAGAGAGCGCACCAGAAACTTTGGATTCAAATGCACTTTTAGGAGATAAAGTGAGGAGTGACAGCAATGCTTGTGTCACAGTTTAAAGCTCACTGTGTGCAAAACATGATCAAGCAGGAGATTTTTTGCAAGGCTCTTCTGCTGTTTTAGCCCAGGCTAAACATTCCTGCTCTACTCTCTCTGTTGCTGCTCAGCAGAGAGCGGGCACAGAGATGGTGGATTCAGCTGGTCTTTCAGGCAGGAAAAGAAGAGACAGCAATGTGTGTTGCAGAGTTGCAAAGCTCACTGTGTGCTGAAGATGATCAGTGGGAACTTTCTGGACTGTCTCTTCTGCTGTTTCAGCAGAGTCCAAACGTAAGTGCTATATTCTGCTACTGCTCACAAAGAGCAAGCACAGGAGATGTATTATTCAATTGGACTTTCAGGTAGGAAAGTGAGAGGTGACAGCAATATGTGTTTCAGAGTTGTGAATCTCAATGTGTGCTGAAGATGCCCAGCAGTAGTTTCCATGCTGGCCCTTCGGCTGTGAAATTAGAATCCAAGCGCTCGTCCTCCCCTGTCACAACTGCTCTCGAAGCGAGAGAGCGCACCAGAAACGTTGGCTTGAAATGCACTTTTAGGAGATAAAGTGAGGAGTGACAGCAATGTGTGTTTCAGAGTTGCAAAGCTCACTGTGCGCTGAAGATGATCTGCAAGGACTTTCCCTCCCTGCCCTTCGGAACTGGGAGCGGATTCCAAGCGCTCGTGCTCACCTGCCTCTGCTGCACTGGAAACGAGAGTGGAGACCAGAAACGCTGGATTCAAATGCACTTTTAGGAGCTACAATGAGGAGTGACAACAGTGTGTGTGTCACAGTTGTAAAGCTCAGTGTGTTGAAGAAGCACAAGAGCAGCCTTCAGGCCTGTCTCTTCCACTGCCTTACAGATTGCAGACATCCCTGCTCACTCTGCTGCTCAGCAGAGTGCTGGCAACGGAGTTCTGGGATTGAAATGGTCTTTTAGGAGAAAGAGTGAAGAGTGACAGCAATGTTTGTGTCACAGTTTAAAGCTCACTGTGTGCTAAACATGATCAGGAGGAGCTTTTTTGCAAGGCTCTTCTGCTGTTTTAGCCCAGTCTAAACATTCCTGCTCTACTCTCTCTGTTGCTGCTCAGCAGAGAGTGGGCACAGAGATGTTGGAATCATTTGGTCTTTCAGGCAAGAAAAGGAGGAGTGACAGCAATGTGTGTTTCAGAATTGTAAAGCTCACTGTGCGCTGAAGATGCCCTGCAGGAGTTTCCCTGCTGGCCCTTCGTCTGTGGGATTAGAGTCCAAGCGCTGCTCCTCCCCTGTCACAACTCCTCTCGAAACGAGAGAGCGCACCAGAAACTTTGGATTCAAATGCACTTTTAGGAGATAAAGTGAGGAGTGACAGCAATGCTTGTGTCACAGTTTAAAGCTCACTGTGTGCAAAACATGATCAAGCAGGAGATTTTTTGCAAGGCTCTTCTGCTGTTTTAGCCCAGGCTAAACATTCCTGCTCTACTCTCTCTGTTGCTGCTCAGCAGAGAGCGGGCACAGAGATGGTGGATTCAGCTGGTCTTTCAGGCAGGAAAAGAAGAGACAGCAATGTGTGTTGCAGAGTTGCAAAGCTCACTGTGTGCTGAAGATGATCAGTGGGAACTTTCTGGACTGTCTCTTCTGCTGTTTCAGCAGAGTCCAAACGTAAGTGCTATATTCTGCTACTGCTCACAAAGAGCAAGCACAGGAGATGTATTATTCAATTGGACTTTCAGGTAGGAAAGTGAGAGGTGACAGCAATAAGTGTTTCAGAGTTGCGAATCTCAATGTGTGCTGAAGATGCCCAGCAGTAGTTTCCATGCTGGCCCTTCAGCTGTGAAATTAGAATCCAAGCGCTCGTCCTCCCCTGTCACAACTGCTCTCGAAGCGAGAGAGCGCACCAGAAACGTTGGCTTGAAATGCACTTTTAGGAGATAAAGTGAGGAGTGACAGCAATGTGTGTTTCAGAGTTGCAAAGCTCACTGTGCGCTGAAGATGATCTGCAAGGACTTTCCCTCCCTGCCCTTCGGAACTGGGAGCGGATTCCAAGCGCTCGTGCTCACCTGCCTCTGCTGCACTGGAAACGAGAGTGGAGACCAGAAACGCTGGATTCAAATGCACTTTTAGGAGCTACAATGAGGAGTGACAACAGTGTGTGTGTCACAGTTGTAAAGCTCAGTGTGTTGAAGAAGCACAAGAGCAGCCTTCAGGCCTGTCTCTTCCACTGCCTTACAGATTGCAGACATCCCTGCTCACTCTGCTGATCAGCAGAGTGCTGACAACGGAGTTCTTGGATTGAAATGGTCTTTTAGGAGAAAGAGTGAAGAGTGACAGCAATGTTTGTGTCACAGTTTAAAGCTCACTGTGTGCTAAACATGATCAGGAGGAGCTTTTTTGCAAGGCTCTTCTGCTGTTTTAGCCCAGTCTAAACATTCCTGCTCTACTCTCTCTGTTGCTGCTCAGCAGAGAGTGGGCACAGAGATGTTGGAATCAATTGGACTTTCAGGCAAGAAAAGGAGGAGTGACAGCAATGTGTGTTGCAGAATTGTAAAGCTCACTGTGTGCTGAAGATGCCCTGCAGGAGTTTCCCTGCTGGCCCTTCGTCTGTGGGATTAGAGTCCAAGCGCTGCTCCTCCCCTGTCACAACTCCTCTCGAAACGAGAGAGCGCACCAGAAACTTTGGATTCAAATGCACTTTTAGGAGATAAAGTGAGGAGTGACAGCAATGTTTGTGTCACAGTTTAAAGCTCACTGTGTGCAAAACATGATCAAGCAGGAGATTTTTTGCAAGGCTCTTCTGCTGTTTTAGGCAGGTCTAAAAATTCCTGCTCTACTCTCTCTGTTGCTGCTCAGCAGAGAGCGGGCACAGAGTTGGTGGATTCAGCTGGTCTTTCAGGCAAAAAGGGAGGAGTGACAGCAATGTGTGTTGCAGTGTTGCAAAGCTCGCTGTGCGCTGAAGATGATCAGTGGGAACTTTCTGGACTGTCTCTTCAGCTCTTTTAGCATTGGCTAAAGGTTCCTGCTCTACTCTGCTTCTGCCCAGCAGAGAAAGGGCACAGAGATTTTGGATTCAATTGGACTTTGAGGTAGGAAAGTGCGGAGCGAGAGCAATATATGTGTCACAGTTGCAAAGCTGACTGCGTGCTGAAGATGCCCTGCCGGAGCTTTCACTCCGGGCTCTTCGGCTGTGGGAGCAGAGGCCAAGAGATCGTGTTCACCTGTCACTGCTGCTGTTCAAACGAGAGAGGGCGGGAGAGTCCATGGATTCAAACGGATTATTAGGAGATGAAGTGAGGAGTGACAGCAATGTGTGTTTCAGAGTTGCAAAGCTCACTGTGCGCTGAAGATGATCTGCAAGGACTTTCCCTCCCTGCCCTTCGGAACTGGGAGCGGATTCCAAGCGCTCGTGCTCACCTTCCTCTGCTGCTCTTGAAACGAGAGTGGAGACCAGAAACGCTGGATTCAAATGCACTTTTAGGAGCTACAATGAGGAGTGACAACAGTGTGTGTGTCACAGTTGTAAAGCTCAGTGTGTTGAAGAAGCACAAGAGCAGCCTTCAGGCCTGTCTCTTCCACTGCCTTACAGATTGCAGACATTCCTGCTCACTCTGCTGCTCAGCAGAGTGCTGGCAACGGAGTTCTTGGATTGAAAAGGTCTTTTAGGAGAAAGAGTGAAGAGTGACAGCAATGTTTGTGTCACAGTTTAAAGCTCACTGTGTGCTAAACATGATCAGGAGGAGCTTTTTTGCAAGGCTCTTCTGTTTTAGCCCAGTCTAAACATTCCTGCTCTACTCTCTCTGTTGCTGCTCAGCAGAGAGTGGGCACAGAGATGTTGGAATCAATAGGTCTTCCAGGCAGGAAAAGGAGGAGTTACAGCAATGTGTTTTGCAGAGTTGCAAAGCTCACTGTGTGCTGAAGATGCCCTGCAGGAGTTTCCCTGCTGGCCCTTCGCCTGTGGGATTAGAGTCCAAGCGCTGCTCCTCCCCTGTCACAACTCCTCTCCAAACGAGAGAGCGTACCAGAAACTTTGGATTCAAATGAACTTTTAGGAGATAAAGTGAGGAGTGACATCAATGTTTGTGTCACAGTTTAAAGCTCACTGTGTGCAAAACATGATCAAGCAGGAGATTTTTTGCAAGGCTCTTCTGCTGTTTTAGCCCAGGCTAAACATTCCTGCTCTACTCTCTCTGTTGCTGCTCAGCAGAGAGCGGGCACAGAGGTGTTGGAATCAATTGGTCTTTCAGGCAGGAAAAGAAGTGACAGCAATGTGTGTTGCAGAGTTGCAAAGCTCGCTGTTCGCTGAAGATGATCAGTGGGAACTTTCTGGACTGTCTCTTCTGCTGTTTCTTCAGAGTCCAAACGTAAGTGCTATATTCTGCTACTGCTCACAAAGAGCAAGCACAGGAGATGTAGGATTCAATTGGACTTTCAGGTAGGAAAGTGAGAGGTGACAGCTATTTGTGTTTCAGAGTTGCGAAGCTCACTGGGTGCTGAAGATGCCCTGCAGGAGTTTCCATGCTGGCAATTCGTCTGTGAAATTAGAGTCCAAAAGCTCGTCCTCCCCTGCGACATCTGCTCTCGAAACGAGAGAGCGCACCATAAACTTTGCATTCAAATTCACTTTTAGGAGATAAAGTGAGGAGTGACAGCAATGTTTGTGTCACAGTTTAAAGCTCACTGTGTGCTAAACATGATCAGGAGGAGCTTTTTTGCAAGGCTCTTCTGCTGTTTTAGCCCAGTCTAAACATTCCTTCTCTCCGTTGCTGCTCAGCAGAGAGTGGGCACAGAGATGTTGGAATCAATAGGTCTTCCAGGCAGGAAAAGGAGTTACAGCAATGTGTGTTGCAGAATTGCAAAGCTCACTGTGTGCTGAAGATGCCCTGCAGGAGTTTCCCTGCTGGCCCTTCCTCTGTGGGATTAGAGTCCAAGCGCTGCTCCTCCCCTGTCACAACTCCTCTCGAAACGTGAGAGCGCACCAGAAACTTTGGATTCAAATGCACTTTTAGGAGATAAAGTGAGGAGTGACAGCAATGCTTGTGTCACAGTTTAAAGCTCACTGTGTGCAAAACATGATCAAGCAGGAGATTTTTTGCAAGGCTCTTCTGCTGTTTTAGCCCAGGCTAAACATTCCTGCTCTACTCTCTCTGTTGCTGCTCAGCAGAGAGCGGGCACAGAGGTGTTGGAATCAATAGGTCTTCCAGGCAGGAAAAGGAGGAGTGACAGCAATGTGTTTTGCAGAGTTGCAAAGCTCACTGTGTGCTGAAGATGCCCTGCAGGAGTTTCCCTGCTGGCCCTTCGTCTGTGGGATTAGAGTCCAAGCGCTGCTCCTCCCCTGTCACAACTCCTCTCGAAACGTGAGAGCGCACCAGAAACTTTGGATTCAAATGCACTTTTAGGAGATAAAGTGAGGAGTGACAGCAATGTTTGTGTCACAGTTTAAAGCTCACTGTGTGCAAAACATGATCAAGCAGGAGATTTTTTGCAAGGCTCTTCAGCTGTTTTAGCCCAGGCTAAACATTCCTGCTCTACTCTCTCTGTTGCTGCTCAGCAGAGAGCGGGCACAGAGGTGTTGGAATCAATTGGTCTTTCAGGCAGGAAAAGAAGAGACAGCAATGTGTGTTGCAGAGTTGCAAAGCTCACTGTGTGCTGAAGATGATCAGTGGGAACTTTCTGGACTGTCTCTTCTGCTGTTTCAGCAGAGTCCAAACGTAAGTGCTATATTCTGCTACTGCTCACAAAGAGCAAGCACAGGAGATGTATTATTCAATTGGACTTTCAGGTAGGAAAGTGAGAGGTGACAGCAATATGTGTTTCAGAGTTGTGAATCTCAATGTGTGCTGAAGATGCCCAGCAGTAGTTTCCATGCTGGCCCTTCGGCTGTGAAATTAGAATCCAAGCGCTCGTCCTCCCCTGTCACAACTGCTCTCGAAGCGAGAGAGCGCACCAGAAACGTTGGCTTGAAATGCACTTTTAGGAGATAAAGTGAGGAGTGACAGCAATGTGTGTTTCAGAGTTGCAAAGCTCACTGTGCGCTGAAGATGATCTGCAAGGACTTTCCCTCCCTGCCCTTCGGAACTGGGAGCGGATTCCAAGCGCTCGTGCTCACCTGCCTCTGCTGCACTGGAAACGAGAGTGGAGACCAGAAACGCTGGATTCAAATGCACTTTTAGGAGCTACAATGAGGAGTGACAACAGTGTGTGTGTCAAAGTTGTAAAGCTCAGTGTGTTGAAGAAGCACAAGAGCAGCCTTCAGGCCTGTCTCTTCCACTGCCTTACAGATTGCAGACATCCCTGCTCACTCTGCTGCTCAGCAGAGTGCTGGCAACGGAGTTCTGGGATTGAAATGGTCTTTTAGGAGAAAGAGTGAAGAGTGACAGCAATGTTTGTGTCACAGTTTAAAGCTCACTGTGTGCTAAACATGATCAGGAGGAGCTTTTTTGCAAGGCTCTTCTGCTGTTTTAGCCCAGTCTAAACATTCCTGCTCTACTCTCTCTGTTGCTGCTCAGCAGAGAGTGGGCACAGAGATGTTGGAATCAATTGGTCTTTCAGGCAAGAAAAGGAGGAGTGACAGCAATGTGTGTTTCTGAATTGTAAAGCTCACTGTGCGCTGAAGATGCCCTGCAGGAGTTTCCCTGCTGGCCCTTCGTCTGTGGGATTAGAGTCCAAGCGCTGCTCCTCCCCTGTCACAACTCCTCTCGAAACGTGAGAGCGCACCAGAAACTTTGGATTCAAATGCACTTTTAGGGGATAAAGTGAGGAGTGACAGCAATGTTTGTGTCACAGTTTAAAGCTCACTGTGTGCAAAACATGATCAAGCAGGAGATTTTTTGCAAGGCTCTTCAGCTGTTTTAGCCCAGGCTAAACATTCCTGCTCTACTCTCTCTGTTGCTGCTCAGCAGAGAGCGGGCACAGAGGTGTTGGAATCAATTGGTCTTTCAGGCAGGAAAAGAAGAGACAGCAATGTGTGTTGCAGAGTTGCAAAGCTCACTGTGTGCTGAAGATGATCAGTGGGAACTTTCTGGACTGTCTCTTCTGCTGTTTCAGCAGAGTCCAAACGTAAGTGCTATATTCTGCTACTGCTCACAAAGAGCAAGCACAGGAGATGTATTATTCAATTGGACTTTCAGGTAGGAAAGTGAGAGGTGACAGCAATATGTGTTTCAGAGTTGTGAATCTCAATGTGTGCTGAAGATGCCCAGCAGTAGTTTCCATGCTGGCCCTTCGGCTGTGAAATTAGAATCCAAGCGCTCGTCCTCCCCTGTCACAACTGCTCTCGAAGCGAGAGAGCGCACCAGAAACGTTGGCTTGAAATGCACTTTTAGGAGATAAAGTGAGGAGTGACAGCAATGTGTGTTTCAGAGTTGCAAAGCTCACTGTGCGCTGAAGATGATCTGCAAGGACTTTCCCTCCCTGCCCTTCGGAACTGGGAGCGGATTCCAAGCGCTCGTGCTCACCTGCCTCTGCTGCACTGGAAACGAGAGTGGAGACCAGAAACGCTGGATTCAAATGCACTTTTAGGAGCTACAATGAGGAGTGACAACAGTGTGTGTGTCACAGTTGTAAAGCTCAGTGTGTTGAAGAAGCACAAGAGCAGCCTTCAGGCCTGTCTCTTCCACTGCCTTACAGATTGCAGACATTCCTGCTCACTCTGCTGATCAGCAGAGTGCTGGCAACGGAGTTCTTGGATTGAAATGGTCTTTTAGGAGAAAGAGTGAAGAGTGACAGCAATGTTTGTGTCACAGTTTAAAGCTCACTGTGTGCTAAACATGATCAGGAGGAGCTTTTTTGCAAGGCTCTTCTGCTGTTTTAGCCCAGTCTAAACATTCCTGCTCTACTCTCTCTGTTGCTGCTCAGCAGAGAGTGGGCACAGAGATGTTGGAATCAATTGGACTTTCAGGCAAGAAAAGGAGGAGTGACAGCAATGTGTGTTGCAGAATTGTAAAGCTCACTGTGTGCTGAAGATGCCCTGCAGGAGTTTCCCTGCTGCCCCTTCGGCTGTGGGATTAGAGTCCAAGCGCTGCTCCTCCCCTGTCACAACTCCTCTCGAAACGAGAGAGCGCACCAGAAACTTTGGATTCAAATGCACTTTTAGGAGATAAAGTGAGGAGTGACAGCAATGTTTGTGTCACAGTTTAAAGATCTCTGTGTGCAAAACATGATCAAGCAGGAGATTTTTTGCAAGGCTCTTCTGCTGTTTTAGGCAGGTCTAAAAATTCCTGCTCTACTCTCTCTGTTGCTGCTCAGCAGAGAGCGGGCACAGAGATGGTGGATTCAGCTGGTCTTTCAGGCAAAAAGGGAGGAGTGACAGCAATGTGTGTTGCAGAGTTGCAAAGCTCGCTGTGCGCTGAAGATGATCAGTGGGAACTTTCTGGACTGTCTCTTCTGCTCTTTTAGCATTGGATAAAGGTTCCTGCTCTACTCTCTCTGCTTCTGCCCAGCAGAGAAAGGGCACAGAGATTTTGGATTCAATTGGACTTTGAGGTAGGAAAGTGCGGAGCGAGAGCAATATATGTGTCACAGTTGCAAAGCTGACTGCGTGCTGAAGATGCCCTGCCGGAGCTTTCACTCCGGGCTCTTCGGCTGTGGGAGCAGAGGCCAAGAGATCGTGTTCACCTGTCACTGCTGCTGTTCAAACGAGAGAGGGCGGGAGAGACCATGGATTCAAACGGATTATTAGGAGATGAAGTGAGGAGTGACAGCAATGTGTGTTTCAGAGTTGCAAAGCTCACTGTGCGCTGAAGATGATCTGCAAGGACTTTCCCTCCCTGCCCTTCGGAACTGGGAGCGGATTCCAAGCGCTCGTGCTCACCTTCCTCTGCTGCTCTTGAAACGAGAGTGGAGACCAGAAACGCTGGATTCAAATGCACTTTTAGGAGCTACAATGAGGAGTGACAACAGTGTGTGTGTCACAGTTGTAAAGCTCAGTGTGTGGAAGAAGCACAAGAGCAGCCTTCAGGCCTGTCTCTTCCACTGCCTTACAGATTGCAGACATTCCTGCTCACTCTGCTGCTCAGCAGAGTGCTGGCAACGGAGTTCTTGGATTGAAATGGTCTTTTAGGAGAAAGAGTGAAGAGTGACAGCAATGTTTGTGTCACAGTTTAAAGCTCACTGTGTGCTAAACATGATCAGGAGGAGCTTTTTTGCAAGGCTCTTCTGCTGTTTTAGCCCAATCTAAACATTCCTTCTCTCTGTTGCTGCTCAGCAGAGAGTGGGCACAGAGATGTTGGAATCAATTGGTCTTCCAGGCAGGAAAAGGAGTTACAGCAATGTGTGTTGCAGAATTGCAAAGCTCACTGTGTGCTGAAGATGCCCTGCAGGAGTTTCCCTGCTGGCCCTTCGTCTGTGGGATTAGAGTCCAAGCGCTGCACCTCCCCTGTCACAACTCCTCTCGAAACGTGAGAGCGCACCAGAAACTTTGGATTCAAATGCACTTTTAGGAGATAAAGTGAGGAGTGACAGCAATGTTTGTGTCACAGTTTAAAGCTCACTGTGTGCAAAACATGATCAAGCAGGAGATTTTTTGCAAGGCTCTTCTGCTGTTTTAGCCCAGGCTAAACATTCCTGCTCTACTCTCTCTGTTGCTGCTCAGCAGAGAGCGGGCACAGAGGTGTTGGAATCAATTGGTCTTTCAGGCAGGAAAAGAAGAGACAGCAATGTGTGTTGCAGAGTTGCAAAGCTCACTGTGTGCTGAAGATGATCAGTGGGAACTTTCTGGACTGTCTCTTCTGCTGTTTCAGCAGAGTCCAAACGTAAGTGCTATATTCTGCTACTGCTCACAAAGAGCAAGCACAGGAGATGTATTATTCAATTGGACTTTCAGGTAGGAAAGTGAGAGGTGACAGCAATATGTGTTTCAGAGTTGGGAATCTCAATGTGTGCTGAAGATGCCCAGCAGTAGTTTCCATGCTGGCCCTTCGGCTGTGAAATTAGAATCCAATTGCTCGTCCTCCCCTGTCACAACTGCTCTCGAAGCGAGAGAGCGCACCAGAAACGTTGGCTTGAAATGCACTTTTAGGAGATAAAGTGAGGAGTGACAGCAATGTGTGTTTCAGAGTTGCAAAGCTCACTGTGCGCTGAAGATGATCTGCAAGGACTTTCCCTCCCTGCCCTTCGGAACTGGGAGCGGATTCCAAGCGCTCATGCTCACCTTCCTCTGCTGCTCTTGAAACGAGAGTGGAGACCAGAAACGCTGGATTCAAATGCACTTTTAGGAGCTACAATGAGGAGTGACAACAGTGTGTGTGTCACAGTTGTAAAGCTCAGTGTGTGGAAGAAGCACAAGAGCAGCCTTCAGGCCTGTCTCTTCCACTGCCTTACAGATTGCAGACATCCCTGCTCACTCTGCTGCTCAGCAGAGTGCTGGCAACGGAGTTCTGGGATTGAAATGGTCTTTTAGGAGAAAGAGTGAAGAGTGACACCAATGTTTGTGTCACAGTTTAAAGCTCACTGTGTGCTAAACATGATCAGGAGGAGCTTTTTTGCAAGGCTCTTCTGCTGTTTTAGCCCAGTCTAAACATTCCTGCTCTACTCTCTCTGTTGCTGCTCAGCAGAGAGTGGGCACAGAGATGTTGGAATCAATTGGTCTTTCAGGCAAGAAAAGGAGGAGTGACAGCAATGTGTGTTTCTGAATTGTAAAGCTCACTGTGCGCTGAAGATGCCCTGCAGGAGTTTCCCTGCTGGCCCTTCGTCTGTGGGATTAGAGTCCAAGCGCTGCTCCTCCCGTCACAACTCCTCTCGAAACGAGAGAGCGCACCAGAAACTTTGGATTCAAATGCACTTTTAGGAGATAAAGTGAGGAGTGACAGCAATGTTTGTGTCACAGTTTAAAGCTCACTGTGTGCAAAACATGATCAAGCAGGAGATTTTTTGCAAGGCTCTTCTGCTGTTTTAGGCAGGTCTAAACATTCCTGCTCTACTCTCTCTGTTGCTGCTCAGCAGAGAGCGGGCACAGAGGTGTTGGAATCAATTGGTCTTTCAGGCAGGAAAAGAAGTGACAGCAATGTGTGTTGCAGAGTTGCAAAGCTCACTGTGTGCTGAAGATGATCAGTGGGAACTTTCTGGACTGTCTCTTCTGCTGTTTCAGCAGAGTCCAAACGTAAGTGCTATATTCTGCTACTGCTCACAAAGAGCAAGCACAGGAGATGTATTATTCAATTGGACTTTCAGGTAGTAAAGTGAGAGGTGACAGCAATATGTGTTTCAGAGTTGCGAATCTCAATGTGTGCTGAAGATGCCCAGCAGTAGTTTCCATGCTGGCCCTTCGGCTGTGAAATTAGAATCCAAGCGCTCGTCCTCCCCTGTCACAACTGCTCTCGAAGCGAGAGAGCGCACCAGAAACGTTGGCTTGAAATGCACTTTTAGGAGATAAAGTGAGGAGTGACAGCAATGTGTGTTTCAGAGTTGCAAAGCTCACTGTGCGCTGAAGATGATCTGCAAGGACTTTCCCTCCCTGCCCTTCGGAACTGGGAGCGGATTCCAAGCGCTCGTGCTCACCTGCCTCTGCTGCACTGGAAACGAGAGTGGAGACCAGAAACGCTGGATTCAAATGCACTTTTAGGAGCTACAATGAGGAGTGACAACAGTGTGTGTGTCACAGTTGTAAAGCTCAGTGTGTTGAAGAAGCACAAGAGCAGCCTTCAGGCCTGTCTCTTCCACTGCCTTACAGATTGCAGACATTCCTGCTCACTCTGCTGATCAGCAGAGTGCTGGCAACGGAGTTCTTGGATTGAAATGGTCTTTTAGGAGAAAGAGTGAAGAGTGACAGCAATGTTTGTGTCACAGTTTAAAGCTCACTGTGTGCTAAACATGATCAGGAGGAGCTTTTTTGCAAGGCTCTTCTGCTGTTTTAGCCCAGTCTAAACATTCCTGCTCTACTCTCTCTGTTGCTGCTCAGCAGAGAGTGGGCACAGTGATGTTGGAATCAATTGGACTTTCAGGCAAGAAAAGGAGGAGTGACAGCAATGTGTGTTTCAGAATTGTAAAGCTCACTGTGTGCTGAAGATGCCCTGCAGGAGTTTCCCTGCTGGCCCTTCGTCTGTGGGATTAGAGTCCAAGCGCTGCTCCTCCCCTGTCACAACTCCTCTCGAAACGAGAGAGCGCACCAGAAACTTTGGATTCAAATGCACTTTTAGGAGATAAAGTGAGGAGTGACAGCAATGTTTGTGTCACAGTTTAAAGCTCACTGTGTGCAAAACATGATCAAGCAGGAGATTTTTTTCAAGGCTCTTCTGCTGTTTTAGGCAGGTCTAAAAATTCCTGCTCTACTCTCTCTGTTGCTGCTCAGCAGAGAAAGGGCACAGAGATTTTGGATTCAATTGGACTTTGAGGTAGGAAAGTGCGGAGCGAGAGCAATATATGTGTCACAGTTGCAAAGCTGACTGCGTGCTGAAGATGCCCTGCCGGAGCTTTCACTCCGGGCTCTTCGGCTGTGGGAGCAGAGGCCAAGAGATCGTGTTCACCTGTCACTGCTGCTGTTCAAACGAGAGAGGGCGGGAGAGACCATGGATTCAAACGGATTATTAGGAGATGAAGTGAGGAGTGACAGCAATGTGTGTTTCAGAGTTGCAAAGCTCACTGTGCGCTGAAGATGATCTGCAAGGACTTTCCCTCCCTGCCCTTCGGAACTGGGAGCGGATTCCAAGCGCTCGTGCTCACCTTCCTCTGCTGCTCTTGAAACGAGAGTGGAGACCAGAAACGCTGGATTCAAATGCACTTTTAGGAGCTACAATGAGGAGTGACAACAGTGTGTGTGTCAAAGTTGTAAAGCTCAGTGTGTTGAAGAAGCACAAGAGCAGCCTTCAGGCCTGTCTCTTCCACTGCCTTACAGATTGCAGACATTCCTGCTCACTCTGCTGCTCAGCAGAGTGCTGGCAACGGAGTTCTTGGATTGAAATGGTCTTTTAGGAGAAAGAGTGAAGAGTGACAGCAATGTTTGTGTCACAGTTTAAAGCTCACTGTGTGCTAAACATGATCAGGAGGAGCTTTTTTGCAAGGCTCTTCTGCTGTTTTAGCCCAGTCTAAACATTCCTGCTCTACTCTCTCTGTTGCTGCTCAGCAGAGAGTGGGCACAGTGATGTTGGAATCAATTGGACTTTCAGGCAAGAAAAGGAGGAGTGACAGCAATGTGTGTTGCAGAATTGTAAAGCTCACTGTGTGCTGAAGATGCCCTGCAGGAGTTTCCCTGCTGGCCCTTCGTCTGTGGGATTAGAGTCCAAGCGCTGTCCTCCCCTGTCACAACTCCTCTCGAAACGAGAGAGCGCACCAGAAACTTTGGATTCAAATGCACTTTTAGGAGATAAAGTGAGGAGTGACAGCAATGTTTGTGTCACAGTTTAAAGCTCACTGTGTGCAAAACATGATCAAGCAGGAGATTTTTTTCAAGGCTCTTCTGCTGTTTTAGGCAGGTCTAAAAATTCCTGCTCTACTCTCTCTGTTGCTGCTCAGCAGAGAGCGGGCACAGAGATGGTGAATTCAGCTGGTCTTTCAGGCAAAAAGGGAGGAGTGACAGCAATGTGTGTTGCAGAGTTGCAAAGCTCGCTGTGCGCTGAAGATGATCAGTGGGAACTTTCTGGACTGTCTCTTCTGCTCTTTTAGCATTGGCTAAAGGTTCCTGCTCTACTCTCTCAGCTTCTGCCCAGCAGAGAAAGGGCACAGAGATTTTGGATTCAATTGGACTTGGAGGTAGGAAAGTGCGGAGCGAGAGCAATATATGTGTCACAGTTGCAAAGCTGACTGCGTGCTGAAGATGCCCTGCCGGAGCTTTCACTCCGGGCTCTTCGGCTGTGGGAGCAGAGGCCAAGAGATCGTGTTCACCTGTCACTGCTGCTGTTCAAACGAGAGAGGGCGGGAGAGACCATGGATTCAAACGGATTATTAGGAGATGAAGTGAGGAGTGACAGCAATGTGTGTTTCAGAGTTGCAAAGCTCACTGTGCGCTGAAGATGATCTGCAAGGACTTTCCCTCCCTGCCCTTCGGAACTGGGAGCGGATTCCAAGCGCTCGTGCTCACCTGCCTCTGCTGCTCTTGAAACGAGAGTGGAGACCAGAAACGCTGGATTCAAATGCACTTTTAGGAGCTACAATGAGGAGTGACAACAGTGTGTGTGTCACAGTTGTAAAGCTCAGTGTGTTGAAGAAGCACAAGAGCAGCCTTCAGGCCTGTCTCTTCCACTGCCTTACAGATTGCAGACATTCCTGCTCACTCTGCTGCTCAGCAGAGTGCTGGCAACGGAGTTCTTGGATTGAAATGGTCTTTTAGGAGAAAGAGTGAAGAGTGACAGCAATGTTTGTGTCACAGTTTAAAGCTCACTGTGTGCTAAACATGATCAGGAGGAGCTTTTTTGCAAGGCTCTTCTGCTGTTTTAGCCCAGTCTAAACATTCCTGCTCTACTCTCTCTGTTGCTGCTCAGCAGAGAGTGGGCACAGAGATGTTGGAATCAATTGGTCTTTCAGGCAAGAAAAGGAGGAGTGACAGCAATGTGTGTTTCAGAATTGTAAAGCTCACTGTGTGCTGAAGATGCCCTGCAGGAGTTTCCCTGCTGGCCCTTCGTCTGTGGGATTAGAGTCCAAGCGCTGCTCCTCCCCTGTCACAACTCCTATCGAAACGAGAGAGCGCAAGAGTAACTTTGGATTCAAATGCACTTTTAGGAGATAAAGTGAGGAGTGACAGCAATGTTTGTGTCACAGTTTAAAGCTCACTGTGTGCAAAACATGATCAAGCAGGAGATTTTTTGCAAGGCTCTTCTGCTGTTTTAGGCAGGTCTAAAAATTCCTGCTCTACTCTCTCTGTTGCTGCTCAGCAGAGAAAGGGCACAGAGATTTTGGATTCAATTGGACTTTGAGGTAGGAAAGTGCGGAGCGAGAGCAATATATGTGTCACAGTTGCAAAGCTGACTGCGTGCTGAAGATGCCCTGCCGGAGCTTTCACTCCGGGCTCTTCGGCTGTGGGAGCAGAGGCCAAGAGATCGTGTTCACCTGTCACTGCTGCTGTTCAAACGAGAGAGGGCGGGAGAGACCATGGATTCAAACGGATTATTAGGAGATGAAGTGAGGAGTGACAGCAATGTGTGTTTCAGAGTTGCAAAGCTCACTGTGCGCTGAAGATGATCTGCAAGGACTTTCCCTCCCTGCCCTTCGGAACTGGGAGCGGATTCCAAGCGCACGTGCTCACCTTCCTCTGCTGCTCTTGAAACAAGAGTGGAGACCAGAAACGCTGGATTCAAATGCACTTTTAGGAGCTACAATGAGGAGTGACAACAGTGTGTGTGTCAAAGTTGTAAAGCTCAGTGTGTTGAAGAAGCACAAGAGCAGCCTTCAGGCCTGTCTCTTCCACTGCCTTACAGATTGCAGACATTCCTGCTCACTCTGCTGATCAGCAGAGTGCTGGCAACGGAGTTCTTGGATTGAAATGGTCTTTTAGGAGAAAGAGTGAAGAGTGACAGCAATGTTTGTGTCACAGTTTAAAGCTCACTGTGTGCTAAACATGATCAGGAGGAGCTTTTTTGCAAGGCTCTTCTGCTGTTTTAGCCCAGTCTAAACATTCCTGCTCTACTCTCTCTGTTGCTGCTCAGCAGAGAGTGGGCACAGTGATGTTGGAATCAATTGGACTTTCAGGCAAGAAAAGGAGGAGTGACAGCAATGTGTGTTGCAGAATTGTAAAGCTCACTGTGTGCTGAAGATGCCCTGCAGGAGTTTCCCTGCTGGCCCTTCGTCTGTGGGATTAGAGTCCAAGCGCTGTCCTCCCCTGTCACAACTCCTCTCGAAACGAGAGAGCGCACCAGAAACTTTGGATTCAAATGCACTTTTAGGAGATAAAGTGAGGAGTGACAGCAATGTTTGTGTCACAGTTTAAAGCTCACTGTGTGCAAAACATGATCAAGCAGGAGATTTTTTTCAAGGCTCTTCTGCTGTTTTAGGCAGGTCTAAAAATTCCTGCTCTACTCTCTCTGTTGCTGCTCAGCAGAGAGCGGGCACAGAGATGGTGGATTCAGCTGGTCTTTCAGGCAAAAAGGGAGGAGTGACAGCAATGTGTGTTGCAGAGTTGCAAAGCTCGCTGTGCGCTGAAGATGATCAGTGGGAACTTTCTGGACTGTCTCTTCCGCTCTTTTAGCATTGGCTAAAGGTTCCTGCTCTACTCTGCTTCTGCCCAGCAGAGAAAGGGCACAGAGATTTTGGATTCAATTGGACTTTGAGGTAGGAAAGTGCGGAGCGAGAGCAATATATGTGTCACAGTTGCAAAGCTGACTGCGTGCTGAAGATGCCCTGCCGGAGCTTTCACTCCGGGCTCTTCGGCTGTGGGAGCAGAGGCCAAGAGATCGTGTTCACCTGTCACTGCTGCTGTTCAAACGAGAGAGGGCGGGAGAGACCATGGATTCAAACGGATTATTAGGAGATGAAGTGAGGAGTGACAGCAATGTGTGTTTCAGAGTTGCAAAGCTCACTGTGCGCTGAAGATGATCTGCAAGGACTTTCCCTCCCTGCCCTTCGGAACTGGGAGCGGATTCCAAGCGCTCGTGCTCACCTGCCTCTGCTGCTCTTGAAACGAGAGTGGAGACCAGAAACGCTGGATTCAAATGCACTTTTAGGAGCTACAATGAGGAGTGACAACAGTGTGTGTGTCACAGTTGTAAAGCTCAGTGTGTTGAAGAAGCACAAGAGCAGCCTTCAGGCCTGTCTCTTCCACTGCCTTACAGATTGCAGACATTCCTGCTCACTCTGCTGCTCAGCAGAGTGCTGGCAACGGAGTTCTTGGATTGAAATGGTCTTTTAGGAGAAAGAGTGAAGAGTGACAGCAATGTTTGTGTCACAGTTTAAAGCTCACTGTGTGCTAAACATGATCAGGAGGAGCTTTTTTGCAAGGCTCTTCTGCTGTTTTAGCCCAGTCTAAACATTCCTTCTCTCTGTTGCTGCTCAGCAGAGAGTGGGCACAGAGATGTTGGAATCCATTGGTCTTCCAGGCAGGAAAAGGAGGAGTTACAGCAATGTGTGTTGCAGAATTGCAAAGCTCACTGTGTGCTGAAGATGCCCTGCAGGCGTTTCCCTGCTGGCCCTTCGTCTGTGGGTTTAGAGTCCAAGCGCTGCTCCTCCCCTGTCACAACTCCTCTCGAAACGTGAGAGCGCACCAGAAACTTTGGATTCAAATGCACTTTTAGGAGATAAAGTGAGGAGTGACAGCAATGTTTGTGTCACAGTTTAAAGCTCACTGTGTGCAAAACATGATCAAGCAGGAGATTTTTTGCAAGGCTCTTCTGCTGTTTTAGGCAGGTCTAAACATTCCTGCTCTACTCTCTCTGTTGCTGCTCAGCAGAGAGCGGGCACAGAGGTGTTGGAATCAATTGGTCTTTCAGGCAGGAAAAGAAGTGACAGCAATGTGTGTTGCAGAGTTGCAAAGCTCACTGTGTGCTGAAGATGATCAGTGGGAACTTTCTGGACTGTCTCTTCTGCTGTTTCAGCAGAGTCCAAACGTAAGTGCTATATTCTGCTACTGCTCACAAAGAGCAAGCACAGGAGATGTATTATTCAATTGGAATTTCAGGTAGGAAAGTGAGGGGTGACAGCAATATGTGTTTCAGAGTTGCGAATCTCAATGTGTGCTGATGATGCCCAGCAGTAGTTTCCATGCTGGCCCTTCGGCTGTGAAATTAGAATCCAAGCGCTCGTCCTCCCCTGTCACAACTGCTCTCGAAGCGAGAGAGCGCACCAGAAACGTTGGCTTGAAATGCACTTTTAGGAGATAAAGTGAGGAGTGACAGCAATGTGTGTTTCAGAGTTGCAAAGCTCACTGTGCGCTGAAGATGATCTGCAAGGACTTTCCCTCCCTGCCCTTCGGAACTGGGAGCGGATTCCAAGCGCTCGTGCTCACCTGCCTCTGCTGCACTGGAAACGAGAGTGGAGACCAGAAACGCTGGATTCAAATGCACTTTTAGGAGCTACAATGAGGAGTGACAACAGTGTGTGTGTCAAAGTTGTAAAGCTCAGTGTGTTGAAGAAGCACAAGAGCAGCCTTCAGGCCTGTCTCTTCCACTGCCTTACAGATTGCAGACATCCCTGCTCACTCTGCTGCTCAGCAGAGTGCTGGCAACGGAGTTCTGGGATTGAAATGGTCTTTTAGGAGAAAGAGTGAAGAGTGACAGCAATGTTTGTGTCACAGTTTAAAGCTCACTGTGTGCTAAACATGATCAGGTGGAGCTTTTTTGCAAGGCTCTTCTGCTGTTTTAGCCCAGTCTAAACATTCCTGCTCTACTCTCTCTGTTGCTGCTCAGCAGAGAGTGGGCACAGAGATGTTGGAATCAATTGGACTTTCAGGCAAGAAAAGGAGGAGTGACAGCAATGTGTGTTGCAGAATTGTAAAGCTCACTGTGTGCTGAAGATGCCCTGCAGGAGTTTCCCTGCTGGCCCTTCGTCTGTGGGATTAGAGTCCAAGCGCTGCTCCTCCCCTGTCACAACTCCTCTCCAAACGAGAGAGCGCACCAGAAACTTTGGATTCAAATGCACTTTTAGGAGATAAAGTGAGGAGTGACAGCAATGTTTGTGTCACAGTTTAAAGCTCACTGTTTGCAAAACATGATCAAGCAGGAGATTTTTTGCATGGCTCTTCTGCTGTTTTAGCCCAGGCTAAACATTCCTGCTCTACTCTCTCTGTTGCTGCTCAGCAGAGAGCGGGCACAGAGATGGTGGATTCAGCTGGTCTTTCAGGCAAAAAGGGAGGAGTGACAGCAATGTGTGTTGCAGTGTTGCAAAGCTCGCTGTGCGCTGAAGATGATCAGTGGGAACTTTCTGGACTGTCTCTTCAGCTCTTTTAGCATTGGCTAAAGGTTCCTGCTCTACTCTGCTTCTGCCCAGCAGAGAAAGGGCACAGAGATTTTGGATTCAATTGGACTTTGAGGTAGGAAAGTGCGGAGCGAGAGCAATATATGTGTCACAGTTGCAAAGCTGACTGCGTGCTGAAGATGCCCTGCCGGAGCTTTCACTCCGGGCTCTTTGGCTGTGGGAGCAGAGGCCAAGAGATCGTGTTCACCTGTCACTGCTGCTGTTCAAACGAGAGAGGGCGGGAGAAACCATGGATTCAAACGGATTATTAGGAGATGAAGTGAGGAGTGACAGCAATGTGTGTTTCAGAGTTGCAAAGCTCACTGTGCGCTGAAGATGATCTGCAAGGACTTTCCCTCCCTGCCCTTCGGAACTGGGAGCGGATTCCAAGCGCTCGTGCTCACCTTCCTCTGCTGCTCTTGAAACGAGAGTGGAGACCAGAAACGCTGGATTCAAATGCACTTTTAGGAGCTACAATGAGGAGTGACAACAGTGTGTGTGTCACAGTTGTAAAGCTCAGTGTGTTGAAGAAGCACAAGAGCAGCCTTCAGGCCTGTCTCTTCCACTGCCTTACAGATTGCAGACATTCCTGCTCACTCTGCTGCTCAGCAGAGTGCTGGCAACGGAGTTCTTGGATTGAAATGGTCTTTTAGGAGAAAGAGTGAAGAGTGACAGCAATGTTTGTGTCACAGTTTAAAGCTCACTGTGTGCTAAACATGATCAGGAGGAGCTTTTTTGCAAGGCTCTTCTGCTGTTTTAGCCCACTCTAAACATTCCTGCTCTACTCTCTCTGTTGCTGCTCAGCAGAGAGTGGGCACAGAGATGTTGGAATCAATAGGTCTTCCAGGCAGGAAAAGGAGGAGTTACAGCAATGTGTTTTGCAGAGTTGCAAAGCTCACTGTGTGCTGAAGATGCCCTGCAGGAGTTTCCCTGCTGGCCCTTCGTCTGTGGGTTTAGAGTCCAAGCGCTGCTCCTCCCCTGTCACAACTCCTCTCCAAACGAGAGAGCGCACCAGAAACTTTGGATTCAAATGCACTTTTAGGAGATAAAGTGAGGAGTGACAGCAATGTTTGTGTCACAGTTTAAAGCTCACTGTGTGCAAAACATGATCAAGCAGGAGATTTTTTTCAAGGCTCTTCTGCTGTTTTAGGCAGGTCTAAAAATTCCTGCTCTACTCTCTCTGTTGCTGCTCAGCAGAGAGCGGGCACAGAGATGGTGGATTCAGCTGGTCTTTCAGGCAAAAAGGGAGGAGTGACAGCAATGTGTGTTGCAGAGTTGCAAAGCTCGCTGTGCGCTGAAGATGATCAGTGGGAACTTTCTGGACTGTCTCTTCTGCTCTTTTAGCATTGGCTAAAGGTTCCTGCTCTACTCTGCTTCTGCCCAGCAGAGAAAGGGCACAGAGATTTTGGATTCAATTGGACTTTGAGGTAGGAAAGTGCGGAGCGAGAGCAATATATGTGTCACAGTTGCAAAGCTGACTGCGTGCTGAAGATGCCCTGCCGGAGCTTTCACTCCGGGCTCTTCGGCTGTGGGAGCAGAGGCCAAGAGATCGTGTTCACCTGTCACTGCTGCTGTTCAAACGAGAGAGGGCGGGAGAGACCATGGATTCAAACGGATTATTAGGAGATGAAGTGAGGAGTGACAGCAATGTGTGTTTCAGAGTTGCAAAGCTCACTGTGCGCTGAAGATGATCTGCAAGGACTTTCCCTCCCTGCCCTTCGGAACTGGGAGCGGATTCCAAGCGCTCGTGCTCACCTTCCTCTGCTGCTCTTGAAACGAGAGTGGAGACCAGAAACGCTGGATTCAAATGCACTTTTAGGAGCTACAATGAGGAGTGACAACAGTGTGTGTGTCACAGTTGTAAAGCTCAGTGTGTTGAAGAAGCACAAGAGCAGCCTTCAGGCCTGTCTCTTCCACTGCCTTACAGATTGCAGACATTCCTGCTCACTCTGCTGCTCAGCAGAGTGCTGGCAACGGAGTTCTTGGATTGAAATGGTCTTTTAGGAGAAAGAGTGAAGAGTGACAGCAATGTTTGTGTCACAGTTTAAAGCTCACTGTGTGCTAAACATGATCAGGAGGAGCTTTTTTGCAAGGCTCTTCTGCTGTTTTAGCCCAGTCTAAACATTCCTGCTCTACTCTCTCTGTTGCTGCTCAGCAGAGAGTGGGCACAGAGATGTTGGAATCAATAGGTCTTCCAGGCAGGAAAAGGAGGAGTTACAGCAATGTGTGTTGCAGAATTGCAAAGCTCACTGTGTGCTGAAGATGCCCTGCAGGAGTTTCCCTGCTGGCCCTTCGTCTGTGGGATTAGAGTCCAAGCGCTGCTCCTCCCCTGTCACAACTCCTCTCGAAACGTGAGAGCGCACCAGAAACTTTGGATTCAAATGCACTTTTAGGAGATAAAGTGAGGAGTGACAGCAATGTTTGTGTCACAGTTTAAAGCTCACTGTGTGCAAAACATGATCAAGCAGGAGATTTTTTGCAAGGCTCTTCTGCTGTTTTAGCCCAGGCTAAACATTGCTGCTCTACTCTCTCTGTTGCTGCTCAGCAGAGAGCGGGCACAGAGATGGTGGATTCAGCTGGTCTTTCAGGCAGGAATAGAAGAGACAGCAATGTGTGTTGCAGAGTTGCAAAGCTCACTGTGTGCTGAAGATGATCAGTGGGAACTTTCTGGACTGTCTCTTCTGCTGTTTCAGCAGAGTCCAAACGTAAGTGCTATATTCTGCTACTGCTCACAAAGAGCAAGCACAGGAGATGTATTATTCAATTGGACTTTCAGGTAGGAAAGTGAGAGGTGACAGCAATATGTGTTTCAGAGTTGCGAATCTCAATGTGTGCTGAAGATGCCCAGCAGTAGTTTCCATGCTGGCCCTTCGGCTGTGAAATTAGAATCCAAGCGCTCGTCCTCCCCTGTCACAACTGCTCTCGAAGCGAGAGAGCGCACCAGAAACGTTGGCTTGAAATGCACTTTTAGGAGATAAAGTGAGGAGTGACAGCAATGTGTGTTTCAGAGTTGCAAAGCTCACTGTGCGCTGAAGATGATCTGCAAGGACTTTCCCTCCCTGCCCTTCGGAACTGGGAGCGGATTCCAAGCGCTCGTGCTCACCTTCCTCTGCTGCTCTTGAAACGAGAGTGGAGACCAGAAACGCTGGATTCAAATGCACTTTTAGGAGCTACAATGAGGAGTGACAACAGTGTGTGTGTCACAGTTGTAAAGCTCAGTGTGTTGAAGAAGCACAAGAGCAGCCTTCAGGCCTGTCTCTTCCACTGCCTTACAGATTGCAGACATTCCTGCTCACTCTGCTGCTCAGCAGAGTGCTGGCAACGGAGTTCTTGGATTGAAATGGTCTTTTAGGAGAAAGAGTGAAGAGTGACAGCAATGTTTGTGTCACAGTTTAAAGCTCACTGTGTGCTAAACATGATCAGGAGGAGCTTTTTTGCAAGGCTCTTCTGCTGTTTTAGCCCAGTCTAAACATTCCTGCTCTACTCTCTCTGTTGCTGCTCAGCAGAGAGTGGGCACAGAGATGTTGGAATCAATAGGTCTTCCAGGCAGGAAAAGGAGGAGTTACAGCAATGTGTGTTGCAGAATTGCAAAGCTCACTGTGTGCTGAAGATGCCCTGCAGGAGTTTCCCTGCTGGCCCTTCGTCTGTGGGATTAGAGTCCAAGCGCTGCTCCTCCCCTGTCACAACTCCTCTCGAAACGTGAGAGCGCACCAGAAACTTTGGATTCAAATGCACTTTTAGGAGATAAAGTGAGGAGTGACAGCAATGTTTGTGTCACAGTTTAAAGCTCACTGTGTGCAAAACATGATCAAGCAGGAGATTTTTTGCAAGGCTCTTCTGCTGTTTTAGCCCAGGCTAAACATTGCTGCTCTACTCTCTCTGTTGCTGCTCAGCAGAGAGCGGGCACAGAGATGGTGGATTCAGCTGGTCTTTCAGGCAGGAATAGAAGAGACAGCAATGTGTGTTGCAGAGTTGCAAAGCTCACTGTGTGCTGAAGATGATCAGTGGGAACTTTCTGGACTGTCTCTTCTGCTGTTTCAGCAGAGTCCAAACGTAAGTGCTATATTCTGCTACTGCTCACAAAGAGCAAGCACAGGAGATGTATTATTCAATTGGACTTTCAGGTAGGAAAGTGAGAGGTGACAGCAATATGTGTTTCAGAGTTGCGAATCTCAATGTGTGCTGAAGATGCCCAGCAGTAGTTTCCATGCTGGCCCTTCGGCTGTGAAATTAGAATCCAAGCGCTCGTCCTCCCCTGTCACAATTGCTCTCGAAGCGAGAGAGCGCACCAGAAACGTTGGCTTGAAATGCACTTTTAGGAGATAAAGTGAGGAGTGACAGCAATGTGTGTTTCAGAGTTGCAAAGCTCACTGTGCGCTGAAGATGATCTGCAAGGACTTTCCCTCCCTGCCCTTCGGAACTGGGAGCGGATTCCAAGCGCTCGTGCTCACCTTCCTCTGCTGCTCTTGAAACGAGAGTGGAGACCAGAAACGCTGGATTCAAATGCACTTTTAGGAGCTACAATGAGGAGTGACAACAGTGTGTGTGTCACAGTTGTAAAGCTCAGTGTGTTGAAGAAGCACAAGAGCAGCCTTCAGGCCTGTCTCTTCCACTGCCTTACAGATTGCAGACATTCCTGCTCACTCTGCTGCTCAGCAGAGTGCTGGCAACGGAGTTCTTGGATTGAAATGGTCTTTTAGGAGAAAGAGTGAAGAGTGACAGCAATGTTTGTGTCACAGTTTAAAGCTCACTGTGTGCTAAACATGATCAGGAGGAGCTTTTTTGCAAGGCTCTTCTGCTGTTTTAGCCCACTCTAAACATTCCTGCTCTACTCTCTCTGTTGCTGCTCAGCAGAGAGTGGGCACAGAGATGTTGGAATCAATAGGTCTTCCAGGCAGGAAAAGGAGGAGTTACAGCAATGTGTTTTGCAGAGTTGCAAAGCTCACTGTGTGCTGAAGATGCCCTGCAGGAGTTTCCCTGCTGGCCCTTCGTCTGTGGGTTTAGAGTCCAAGCGCTGCTCCTCCCCTGTCACAACTCCTCTCCAAACGAGAGAGCGCACCAGAAACTTTGGATTCAAATGCACTTTTAGGAGATAAAGTGAGGAGTGACAGCAATGTTTGTGTCACAGTTTAAAGCTCACTGTGTGCAAAACATGATCAAGCAGGAGATTTTTTTCAAGGCTCTTCTGCTGTTTTAGGCAGGTCTAAAAATTCCTGCTCTACTCTCTCTGTTGCTGCTCAGCAGAGAGCGGGCACAGAGATGGTGGATTCAGCTGGTCTTTCAGGCAAAAAGGGAGGAGTGACAGCAATGTGTGTTGCAGAGTTGCAAAGCTCGCTGTGCGCTGAAGATGATCAGTGGGAACTTTCTGGACTGTCTCTTCTGCTCTTTTAGCATTGGCTAAAGGTTCCTGCTCTACTCTGCTTCTGCCCAGCAGAGAAAGGGCACAGAGATTTTGGATTCAATTGGACTTTGAGGTAGGAAAGTGCGGAGCGAGAGCAATATATGTGTCACAGTTGCAAAGCTGACTGCGTGCTGAAGATGCCCTGCCGGAGCTTTCACTCCGGGCTCTTCGGCTGTGGGAGCAGAGGCCAAGAGATCGTGTTCACCTGTCACTGCTGCTGTTCAAACGAGAGACTGCGGGAGAGACCATGGATTCAAACGGATTATTAGGAGATGAAGTGAGGAGTGACAGCAATGTGTGTTTCAGAGTTGCAAAGCTCACTGTGCGCTGAAGATGATCTGCAAGGACTTTCCCTCCCTGCCCTTCGGAACTGGGAGCGGATTCCAAGCGCTCGTGCTCACCTTCCTCTGCTGCTCTTGAAACGAGAGTGGAGACCAGAAACGCTGGATTCAAATGCACTTTTAGGAGCTACAATGAGGAGTGACAACAGTGTGTGTGTCACAGTTGTAAAGCTCAGTGTGTTGAAGAAGCACAAGAGCAGCCTTCAGGCCTGTCTCTTCCACTGCCTTACAGATTGCAGACATTCCTGCTCACTCTGCTGCTCAGCAGAGTGCTGGCAACGGAGTTCTGGGATTGAAATGGTCTTTTAGGAGAAAGAGTGAAGAGTGACAGCAATGTTTGTGTCACAGTTTAAAGCTCACTGTGTGCTAAACATGATCAGGAGGAGCTTTTTTGCAAGGCTCTTCTGCTGTTTTAGCCCAGTCTAAACATTCCTGCTCTACTCTCTCTGTTGCTGCTCAGCAGAGAGTGGGCACAGAGATGTTGGAATCAATAGGTCTTCCAGGCAGGAAAAGGAGGAGTTACAGCAATGTGTGTTGCAGAATTGCAAAGCTCACTGTGTGCTGAAGATGCCCTGCAGGAGTTTCCCTGCTGGCCCTTCGTCTGTGGGATTAGAGTCCAAGCGCTGCTCCTCCCCTGTCACAACTCCTCTCGAAACGTGAGAGCGCACCAGAAACTTTGGATTCAAATGCACTTTTAGGAGATAAAGTGAGGAGTGACAGCAATGTTTGTGTCACAGTTTAAAGCTCACTGTGTGCAAAACATGATCAAGCAGGAGATTTTTTGCAAGGCTCTTCTGCTGTTTTAGCCCAGGCTAAACATTGCTGCTCTACTCTCTCTGTTGCTGCTCAGCAGAGAGCGGGCACAGAGATGGTGGATTCAGCTGGTCTTTCAGGCAGGAATAGAAGAGACAGCAATGTGTGTTGCAGAGTTGCAAAGCTCACTGTGTGCTGAAGATGATCAGTGGGAACTTTCTGGACTGTCTCTTCTGCTGTTTCAGCAGAGTCCAAACGTAAGTGCTATATTCTGCTACTGCTCACAAAGAGCAAGCACAGGAGATGTATTATTCAATTGGACTTTCAGGTAGGAAAGTGAGAGGTGACAGCAATATGTGTTTCAGAGTTGCGAATCTCAATGTGTGCTGAAGATGCCCAGCAGTAGTTTCCATGCTGGC
Source organism: Lathamus discolor (assembly GCF_037157495.1). NCBI lineage: Eukaryota > Metazoa > Chordata > Aves > Psittaciformes > Psittacidae > Lathamus > Lathamus discolor. The sequence goes on along the minus strand of NC_088908.1, from coordinate 4,824,635 downwards.
CCTTCGGCTGTGAAATTAGAATCCAAACGCTAGTCCTCCCCTGTCACAACTGCTCTCGAAGCGAGAGAGCGCACCAGAAACGTTGGCTTGAAATGCACTTTTAGGAGATAAAGTGAGGAGTGACAGCAATGTGTGTTTCAGAGTTGCAAAGCTCACTGTGCGCTGAAGATGATCTGCAAGGACTTTCCCTCCCCTGCCCTTCGGAACTGGGAGCGGATTCCAAGCGCTCGTGCTCACCTTCCTCTGCTGCTCTTGAAATGAGAGTGGAGTCCAGAAACGCTGGATTCAAATGCACTTTTAGGAGCTACAATGAGGAGTGACAACAGTGTGTGTGTCAAAGTTGTAAAGCTCAGTGTGTTGAAGAAGCACAAGAGCAGCCTTCAGGCCTGTCTCTTCCACTGCCTTACAGATTGCAGACATCCCTGCTCACTCTGCTGCTCAGCAGAGTGCTGGCAACGGAGTTCTGGGATTGAAATGGTCTTTTAGGAGAAAGAGTGAAGAGTGACAGCAATGTTTGTGTCACAGTTTAAAGCTCACTGTGTGCTAAACATGATCAGGAGGAGCTTTTTTGCAAGGCTCTTCTGCTGTTTTAGCCCAGTCTAAACATTCCTGCTCTACTCTCTCTGTTGCTGCTCAGCAGAGAGTGGGCACAGAGATGTTGGAATCAATTCGTCTTTCAGGCAAGAAAAGGAGGAGTGACAGCAATGTGTGTTGCAGAATTGCAAAGCTCACTGTGTGCTGAAGATGCTCTGCAGGAGTTTCCCTGCTGGCCCTTCGTCTGTGGGATTAGAGTCCAAGCGCTGCTCCTCCCCTGTCACAACTCCTCTCGAAACGAGAGAGCGCGCCAGAAACTTTGGATTCAAATGCACTTTTAGGAGATAAAGTGAGGAGTGACAGCAATGTTTGTGTCACAGTTTAAAGCTCACTGTTTGCAAAACATGATCAAGCAGGAGATTTTTTTCAAGGCTCTTCTGCTGTTTTAGGCAGGTCTAAAAATTCCTGCTCTACTCTCTCTTTTGCTGCTCAGCAGAGAGCGGGCACAGAGATGGTGGATTCAGCTGGTCTTTCAGGCAAAAAGGGAGGAGTGACAGCAATGTGTGTTGCAGAGTTGCAAAGCTCGCTGTGCGCTGAAGATGATCAGTGGGAACTTTCTGGACTGTCTCTTCTGCTCTTTTAGCATTGGCTAAAGGTTCCTGCTCTACTCTGCTTCTGCCCAGCAGAGAAAGGGCACAGAGATTTTGGATTCAATTGGACTTTGAGGTAGGAAAGTGCGGAGCGAGAGCAATATATGTGTCACAGTTGCAAAGCTGACTGCGTGCTGAAGATGCCCTGCCGGAGCTTTCACTCCGGGCTCTTCGGCTGTGGGAGCAGAGGCCAAGAGATCGTGTTCACCTGTCACTGCTGCTGTTCAAACGAGAGAGGGCGGGAGAGACCATGGATTCAAACGGATTATTAGGAGATGAAGTGAGGAGTGACAGCAATGTGTGTTTCAGAGTTGCAAAGCTCACTGTGCGCTGAAGATGATCTGCAAGGACTTTCCCTCCCTGCCCTTCGGAACTGGGAGAGGATTCCAAGCGCTCGTGTTCACCTTCCTCTGCTGCTCTTGAAACGAGAGTGGAGACCAGAAACGCTGGATTCAAATGCACTTTTAGGAGCTACAATGAGGAGTGACAACAGTGTGTGTGTCACAGTTGTAAAGCTCAGTGTGTTGAAGAAGCACAAGAGCAGCCTTCAGGCCTGTCTCTTCCACTGCCTTACAGATTGCAGACATTCCTGCTCACTCTGCTGCTCAGCAGAGTGCTGGCAACGGAGTTCTTGGATTGAAATGGTCTTTTAGGAGAAAGAGTGAAGAGTGACAGCAATGTTTGTGTCACAGTTTAAAGCTCACTGTGTGCTAAACATGATCAGGAGGAGCTTTTTTGCAAGGCTCTTCTGCTGTTTTAGCCCAGTCTAAACATTCCTTCTCTCTGTTGCTGCTCAGCAGAGAGTGGGCACAGAGATGTTGGAATCAATTGGTCTTCCAGGCAGGAAAAGGAGGAGTTACAGCAATGTGTGTTGCAGAATTGCAAAGCTCACTGTGTGCTGAAGATGCCCTGCAGGAGTTTCCCTGCTGGCCCTTCGTCTGTGGGATTAGAGTCCAAGCGCTGCTCCTCCCCTGTCACAACTCCTCTCGAAACGTGAGAGCGCACCAGAAACTTTGGATTCAAATGCACTTTTAGGAGATAAAGTGAGGAGTGACAGCAATGTTTGTGTCACAGTTTAAAGCTCACTGTGTGCAAAACATGATCAAGCAGGAGATTTTTTGCAAGGCTCTTCTGCTGTTTTAGCCCAGGCTAAACATTCCTGCTCTACTCTCTCTGTTGCTGCTCAGCAGAGAGCGGGCACAGAGATGGTGGATTCAGCTGGTCTTTCCGGCAGGAAAAGAAGAGACAGCAATGTGTGTTGCAGAGTTGCAAAGCTCACTGTGTGCTGAAGATGATCAGTGGGAACTTTCTGGACTGTCTCTTCTGCTGTTTCAGCAGAGTCCAAACGTAAGTGCTATATTCTGCTACTGCTCACAAAGAGCAAGCACAGGAGATGTATTATTCAATTGGACTTTCAGGTAGGAAAGTGAGAGGTGACAGCAATATGTGTTTCAGAGTTGCGAATCTCAATGTGTGCTGAAGATGCCCAGCAGTAGTTTCCATGCTGGCCCTTCGGCTGTGAAATTAGAATCCAAGCGCTCGTCCTCCCCTGTCACAACTGCTCTCGAAGCGAGAGAGAGCACCAGAAACGTTGGCTTGAAATGCACTTTTAGGAGATAAAGTGAGGAGTGACAGCAATGTGTGTTTCAGAGTTGCAAAGCTCACTGTGCGCTGAAGATGATCTGCAAGGACTTTCCCTCCCTGCCCTTCGGAACTGGGAGCGGATTCCAAGCGCTCGTGCTCACCTGCCTCTGGTGCACTGGAAACGAGAGTGGAGACCAGAAACGCTGGATTCAAATGCACTTTTAGGAGCTACAATGAGGAGTGACAACAGTGTGTGTGTCAAAGTTGTAAAGCTCAGTGTGTTGAAGAAGCACAAGAGCAGCCTTCAGGCCTGTCTCTTCCACTGCCTTACAGATTGCAGACATCCCTGCTCACTCTGCTGCTCAGCAGAGTGCTGGCAACGGAGTTCTGGGATTGAAATGGTCTTTTAGGAGAAAGAGTGAAGAGTGACAGCAATGTTTGTGTCACAGTTTAAAGCTCACTGTGTGCTAAACATGATCAGGAGGAGCTTTTTTGCAAGGCTCTTCTGCTGTTTTAGCCCAGTCTAAACATTCCTGCTCTACTCTCTCTGTTGCTGCTCAGCAGAGAGTGGGCACAGAGATGTTGGAATCAATAGGTCTTCCAGGCAGGAAAAGGAGGAGTTACAGCAATGTGTGTTGCAGAATTGCAAAGCTCACTGTGTGCTGAAGATGCCCTGCAGGAGTTTCCCTGCTGGCCCTTCGTCTGTGGGATTAGAGTCCAAGCGCTGCTCCTCCCCTGTCACAACTCCTCTCGAAACGTGAGAGCGCACCAGAAACTTTGGATTCAAATGCACTTTTAGGAGATAAAGTGAGGAGTGACAGCAATGTTTGTGTCACAGTTTAAAGCTCACTGTGTGCAAAACATGATCAAGCAGGAGATTTTTTGCAAGGCTCTTCTGCTGTTTTAGCCCAGGCTAAACATTGCTGCTCTACTCTCTCTGTTGCTGCTCAGCAGAGAGCGGGCACAGAGATGGTGGATTCAGCTGGTCTTTCAGGCAGGAATAGAAGAGACAGCAATGTGTGTTGCAGAGTTGCAAAGCTCACTGTGTGCTGAAGATGATCAGTGGGAACTTTCTGGACTGTCTCTTCTGCTGTTTCAGCAGAGTTCAAACGTAAGTGCTATATTCTGCTACTGCTCACAAAGAGCAAGCACAGGAGATGTATTATTCAATTGGACTTTCAGGTAGGAAAGTGAGAGGTGACAGCAATATGTGTTTCAGAGTTGCGAATCTCAATGTGTGCTGAAGATGCCCAGCAGTAGTTTCCATGCTGGCCCTTCGGCTGTGAAATTAGAATCCAAACGCTAGTCCTCCCCTGTCACAACTGCTCTCGAAGCGAGAGAGCGCACCAGAAACGTTGGCTTGAAATGCACTTTTAGGAGATAAAGTGAGGAGTGACAGCAATGTGTGTTTCAGAGTTGCAAAGCTCACTGTGCGCTGAAGATGATCTGCAAGGACTTTCCCTCCCCTGCCCTTCGGAACTGGGAGCGGATTCCAAGCGCTCGTGCTCACCTTCCTCTGCTGCTCTTGAAATGAGAGTGGAGTCCAGAAACGCTGGATTCAAATGCACTTTTAGGAGCTACAATGAGGAGTGACAACAGTGTGTGTGTCAAAGTTGTAAAGCTCAGTGTGTTGAAGAAGCACAAGAGCAGCCTTCAGGCCTGTCTCTTCCACTGCCTTACAGATTGCAGACATCCCTGCTCACTCTGCTGCTCAGCAGAGTGCTGGCAACGGAGTTCTGGGATTGAAATGGTCTTTTAGGAGAAAGAGTGAAGAGTGACACCAATGCTTGTGTCACAGTTTAAAGCTCACTGTGTGCTAAACATGATCAGGAGGAGCTTTTTTGCAAGGCTCTTCTGCTGTTTTAGCCCAGTCTAAACATTCCTGCTCTACTCTCTCTGTTGCTGCTCAGCAGAGAGTGGGCACAGAGATGTTGGAATCAATTCGTCTTTCAGGCAAGAAAAGGAGGAGTGACAGCAATGTGTGTTGCAGAATTGCAAAGCTCACTGTGTGCTGAAGATGCTCTGCAGGAGTTTCCCTGCTGGCCCTTCGTCTGTGGGATTAGAGTCCAAGCGCTGCTCCTCCCCTGTCACAACTCCTCTCGAAACGAGAGAGCGCGCCAGAAACTTTGGATTCAAATGCACTTTTAGGAGATAAAGTGAGGAGTGACAGCAATGTTTGTGTCACAGTTTAAAGCTCACTGTTTGCAAAACATGATCAAGCAGGAGATTTTTTTCAAGGCTCTTCTGCTGTTTTAGGCAGGTCTAAAAATTCCTGCTCTACTCTCTCTTTTGCTGCTCAGCAGAGAGCGGGCACAGAGATGGTGGATTCAGCTGGTCTTTCAGGCAAAAAGGGAGGAGTGACAGCAATGTGTGTTGCAGAGTTGCAAAGCTCGCTGTGCGCTGAAGATGATCAGTGGGAACTTTCTGGACTGTCTCTTCTGCTCTTTTAGCATTGGCTAAAGGTTCCTGCTCTACTCTGCTTCTGCCCAGCAGAGAAAGGGCACAGAGATTTTGGATTCAATTGGACTTTGAGGTAGGAAAGTGCGGAGCGAGAGCAATATATGTGTCACAGTTGCAAAGCTGACTGCGTGCTGAAGATGCCCTGCCGGAGCTTTCACTCCGGGCTCTTCGGCTGTGGGAGCAGAGGCCAAGAGATCGTGTTCACCTGTCACTGCTGCTGTTCAAACGAGAGAGGGCGGGAGAGACCATGGATTCAAACGGATTATTAGGAGATGAAGTGAGGAGTGACAGCAATGTGTGTTTCAGAGTTGCAAAGCTCACTGTGCGCTGAAGATGATCTGCAAGGACTTTCCCTCCCTGCCCTTCGGAACTGGGAGAGGATTCCAAGCGCTCGTGTTCACCTTCCTCTGCTGCTCTTGAAACGAGAGTGGAGACCAGAAACGCTGGATTCAAATGCACTTTTAGGAGCTACAATGAGGAGTGACAACAGTGTGTGTGTCACAGTTGTAAAGCTCAGTGTGTTGAAGAAGCACAAGAGCAGCCTTCAGGCCTGTCTCTTCCACTGCCTTACAGATTGCAGACATTCCTGCTCACTCTGCTGCTCAGCAGAGTGCTGGCAACGGAGTTCTTGGATTGAAATGGTCTTTTAGGAGAAAGAGTGAAGAGTGACAGCAATGTTTGTGTCACAGTTTAAAGCTCACTGTGTGCTAAACATGATCAGGAGGAGCTTTTTTGCAAGGCTCTTCTGCTGTTTTAGCCCAGTCTAAACATTCCTTCTCTCTGTTGCTGCTCAGCAGAGAGTGGGCACAGAGATGTTGGAATCAATTGGTCTTCCAGGCAGGAAAAGGAGGAGTTACAGCAATGTGTGTTGCAGAATTGCAAAGCTCACTGTGTGCTGAAGATGCCCTGCAGGAGTTTCCCTGCTGGCCCTTCGTCTGTGGGATTAGAGTCCAAGCGCTGCTCCTCCCCTGTCACAACTCCTCTCGAAACGTGAGAGCGCACCAGAAACTTTGGATTCAAATGCACTTTTAGGAGATAAAGTGAGGAGTGACAGCAATGTTTGTGTCACAGTTTAAAGCTCACTGTGTGCAAAACATGATCAAGCAGGAGATTTTTTGCAAGGCTCTTCTGCTGTTTTAGCCCAGGCTAAACATTCCTGCTCTACTCTCTCTGTTGCTGCTCAGCAGAGAGCGGGCACAGAGATGGTGGATTCAGCTGGTCTTTCAGGCAGGAATAGAAGAGACAGCAATGTGTGTTGCAGAGTTGCAAAGCTCACTGTGTGCTGAAGATGATCAGTGGGAACTTTCTGGACTGTCTCTTCTGCTGTTTCAGCAGAGTCCAAACGTAAGTGCTATATTCTGCTACTGCTCACAAAGAGCAAGCACAGGAGATGTATTATTCAATTGGACTTTCAGGTAGGAAAGTGAGAGGTGACAGCAATATGTGTTTCAGAGTTGCGAATCTCAATGTGTGCTGAAGATGCCCAGCAGTAGTTTCCATGCTGGCCCTTCGGCTGTGAAATTAGAATCCAAGCGCTCGTCCTCCCCTGTCACAACTGCTCTCGAAGAGAGAGAGAGCACCAGAAACGTTGGCTTGAAATGCACTTTTAGGAGATAAAGTGAGGAGTGACAGCAATGTGTGTTTCAGAGTTGCAAAGCTCACTGTGCGCTGAAGATGATCTGCAAGAACTTTCCCTCCCTGCCCTTCGGAACTGGGAGCGGATTCCAAGCGCTCGTGCTCACCTGCCTCTGGTGCACTGGAAACGAGAGTGGAGACCAGAAACGCTGGATTCAAATGCACTTTTAGGAGCTACAATGAGGAGTGACAACAGTGTGTGTGTCAAAGTTGTAAAGCTCAGTGTGTTGAAGAAGCACAAGAGCAGCCTTCAGGCCTGTCTCTTCCACTGCCTTACAGATTGCAGACATCCCTGCTCACTCTGCTGCTCAGCAGAGTGCTGGCAACGGAGTTCTGGGATTGAAATGGTCTTTTAGGAGAAAGAGTGAAGAGTGACACCAATGCTTGTGTCACAGTTTAAAGCTCACTGTGTGCTAAACATGATCAGGAGGAGCTTTTTTGCAAGGCTCTTCTGCTGTTTTAGCCCAGTCTAAACATTCCTGCTCTACTCTCTCTGTTGCTGCTCAGCAGAGAGTGGGCACAGAGATGTTGGAATCAATTGGTCTTTCAGGCAAGAAAAGGAGGAGTGACAGCAATGTGTGTTGCAGAATTGTAAAGCTCACTGTGTGCTGAAGATGCCCTGCAGGAGTTTCCCTGCTGGCCCTTCGTCTGTGGGATTAGAGTCCAAGCGCTGCTCCTCCCTTGTCACAACTCCTCTCCAAACGAGAGAGCGCACCAGAAACTTTGGATTCAAATGCACTTTTAGGAGATAAAGTGAGGAGTGACAGCAATGTTTGTGTCACAGTTTAAAGCTCACTGTGTGCAAAACATGATCAAGCAGGAGATTTTTTTCAAGGCTCTTCTGCTGTTTTAGGCAGGTCTAAAAATTCCTGCTCTACTCTCTCTGTTGCTGCTCAGCAGAGAGCGGGCACAGAGATGGTGGATTCAGCTGGTCTTTCAGGCAAAAAGGGAGGAGTGACAGCAATGTGTGTTGCAGAGTTGCAAAGCTCGCTGTGCGCTGAAGATGATCAGTGGGAACTTTCTGGACTGTCTCTTCTGCTCTTTTAGCATTGGCTAAAGGTTCCTGCTCTACTCTCTCTGCTTCTGCCCAGCAGAGAAAGGGCACAGAGATTTTGGATTCAATTGGACTTTGAGGTAGGAAAGTGCGGAGCGAGAGCAATATATGTGTCACAGTTGCAAAGCTGACTGCGTGCTGAAGATGCCCTGCCGGAGCTTTCACTCCGGGCTCTTCGGCTGTGGGAGCAGAGGCCAAGAGATCGTGTTCACCTGTCACTGCTGCTGTTCAAACGAGAGAGGGCGGGAGAGACCATGGATTCAAACGGATTATTAGGAGATGAAGTGAGGAGTGACAGCAATGTGTGTTTCAGAGTTGCAAAGCTCACTGTGTGCTGAAGATGCCCTGCAGGAGTTTCCCTGCTGGCCCTTCGTCTGTGGGATTAGAGTCCAAGCGCTGCTCCTCCCCTGTCACAACTCCTCTCGAAACGTGAGAGCGCACCAGAAACTTTGGATTCAAATGCACTTTTAGGAGATAAAGTGAGGAGTGACAGCAATGTTTGTGTCACAGTTTAAAGCTCACTGTGTGCAAAACATGATCAAGCAGGAGATTTTTTGCAAGGCTCTTCTGCTGTTTTAGCCCAGGCTAAACATTGCTGCTCTACTCTCTCTGTTGCTGCTCAGCAGAGAGCGGGCACAGAGATGGTGGATTCAGCTGGTCTTTCAGGCAGGAATAGAAGAGACAGCAATGTGTGTTGCAGAGTTGCAAAGCTCACTGTGTGCTGAAGATGATCAGTGGGAACTTTCTGGACTGTCTCTTCTGCTGTTTCAGCAGAGTCCAAACGTAAGTGCTATATTCTGCTACTGCTCACAAAGAGCAAGCACAGGAGATGTATTATTCAATTGGACTTTCAGGTAGGAAAGTGAGAGGTGACAGCAATATGTGTTTCAGAGTTGCGAATCTCAATGTGTGCTGAAGATGCCCAGCAGTAGTTTCCATGCTGGCCCTTCGGCTGTGAAATTAGAATCCAAACGCTAGTCCTCCCCTGTCACAACTGCTCTCGAAGCGAGAGAGCGCACCAGAAACGTTGGCTTGAAATGCACTTTTAGGAGATAAAGTGAGGAGTGACAGCAATGTGTGTTTCAGAGTTGCAAAGCTCACTGTGCGCTGAAGATGATCTGCAAGGACTTTCCCTCCCCTGCCCTTCGGAACTGGGAGCGGATTCCAAGCGCTCGTGCTCACCTTCCTCTGCTGCTCTTGAAATGAGAGTGGAGTCCAGAAACGCTGGATTCAAATGCACTTTTAGGAGCTACAATGAGGAGTGACAACAGTGTGTGTGTCAAAGTTGTAAAGCTCAGTGTGTTGAAGAAGCACAAGAGCAGCCTTCAGGCCTGTCTCTTCCACTGCCTTACAGATTGCAGACATCCCTGCTCACTCTGCTGCTCAGCAGAGTGCTGGCAACGGAGTTCTGGGATTGAAATGGTCTTTTAGGAGAAAGAGTGAAGAGTGACACCAATGCTTGTGTCACAGTTTAAAGCTCACTGTGTGCTAAACATGATCAGGAGGAGCTTTTTTGCAAGGCTCTTCTGCTGTTTTAGCCCAGTCTAAACATTCCTGCTCTACTCTCTCTGTTGCTGCTCAGCAGAGAGTGGGCACAGAGATGTTGGAATCAATTCGTCTTTCAGGCAAGAAAAGGAGGAGTGACAGCAATGTGTGTTGCAGAATTGCAAAGCTCACTGTGTGCTGAAGATGCTCTGCAGGAGTTTCCCTGCTGGCCCTTCGTCTGTGGGATTAGAGTCCAAGCGCTGCTCCTCCCCTGTCACAACTCCTCTCGAAACGAGAGAGCGCGCCAGAAACTTTGGATTCAAATGCACTTTTAGGAGATAAAGTGAGGAGTGACAGCAATGTTTGTGTCACAGTTTAAAGCTCACTGTTTGCAAAACATGATCAAGCAGGAGATTTTTTTCAAGGCTCTTCTGCTGTTTTAGGCAGGTCTAAAAATTCCTGCTCTACTCTCTCTTTTGCTGCTCAGCAGAGAGCGGGCTCAGAGATGGTGGATTCAGCTGGTCTTTCAGGCAAAAAGGGAGGAGTGACAGCAATGTGTGTTGCAGAGTTGCAAAGCTCGCTGTGCGCTGAAGATGATCAGTGGGAACTTTCTGGACTGTCTCTTCTGCTCTTTTAGCATTGGCTAAAGGTTCCTGCTCTACTCTGCTTCTGCCCAGCAGAGAAAGGGCACAGAGATTTTGGATTCAATTGGACTTTGAGGTAGGAAAGTGCGGAGCGAGAGCAATATATGTGTCACAGTTGCAAAGCTGACTGCGTGCTGAAGATGCCCTGCCGGAGCTTTCACTCCGGGCTCTTCGGCTGTGGGAGCAGAGGCCAAGAGATCGTGTTCACCTGTCACTGCTGCTGTTCAAACGAGAGAGGGCGGGAGAGACCATGGATTCAAACGGATTATTAGGAGATGAAGTGAGGAGTGACAGCAATGTGTGTTTCAGAGTTGCAAAGCTCACTGTGCGCTGAAGATGATCTGCAAGGACTTTCCCTCCCTGCCCTTCGGAACTGGGAGAGGATTCCAAGCGCTCGTGTTCACCTTCCTCTGCTGCTCTTGAAACGAGAGTGGAGACCAGAAACGCTGGATTCAAATGCACTTTTAGGAGCTACAATGAGGAGTGACAACAGTGTGTGTGTCACAGTTGTAAAGCTCAGTGTGTTGAAGAAGCACAAGAGCAGCCTTCAGGCCTGTCTCTTCCACTGCCTTACAGATTGCAGACATTCCTGCTCACTCTGCTGCTCAGCAGAGTGCTGGCAACGGAGTTCTTGGATTGAAATGGTCTTTTAGGAGAAAGAGTGAAGAGTGACAGCAATGTTTGTGTCACAGTTTAAAGCTCACTGTGTGCTAAACATGATCAGGAGGAGCTTTTTTGCAAGGCTCTTCTGCTGTTTTAGCCCAGTCTAAACATTCCTTCTCTCTGTTGCTGCTCAGCAGAGAGTGGGCACAGAGATGTTGGAATCAATTGGTCTTCCAGGCAGGAAAAGGAGGAGTTACAGCAATGTGTGTTGCAGAATTGCAAAGCTCACTGTGTGCTGAAGATGCCCTGCAGGAGTTTCCCTGCTGGCCCTTCGTCTGTGGGATTAGAGTCCAAGCGCTGCTCCTCCCCTGTCACAACTCCTCTCGAAACGTGAGAGCGCACCAGAAACTTTGGATTCAAATGCACTTTTAGGAGATAAAGTGAGGAGTGACAGCAATGTTTGTGTCACAGTTTAAAGCTCACTGTGTGCAAAACATGATCAAGCAGGAGATTTTTTGCAAGGCTCTTCTGCTGTTTTAGCCCAGGCTAAACATTCCTGCTCTACTCTCTCTGTTGCTGCTCAGCAGAGAGCGGGCACAGAGATGGTGGATTCAGCTGGTCTTTCCGGCAGGAAAAGAAGAGACAGCAATGTGTGTTGCAGAGTTGCAAAGCTCACTGTGTGCTGAAGATGATCAGTGGGAACTTTCTGGACTGTCTCTTCTGCTGTTTCAGCAGAGTCCAAACGTAAGTGCTATATTCTGCTACTGCTCACAAAGAGCAAGCACAGGAGATGTATTATTCAATTGGACTTTCAGGTAGGAAAGTGAGAGGTGACAGCAATATGTGTTTCAGAGTTGCGAATCTCAATGTGTGCTGAAGATGCCCAGCAGTAGTTTCCATGCTGGCCCTTCGGCTGTGAAATTAGAATCCAAGCGCTCGTCCTCCCCTGTCACAACTGCTCTCGAAGCGAGAGAGAGCACCAGAAACGTTGGCTTGAAATGCACTTTTAGGAGATAAAGTGAGGAGTGACAGCAATGTGTGTTTCAGAGTTGCAAAGCTCACTGTGCGCTGAAGATGATCTGCAAGAACTTTCCCTCCCTGCCCTTCGGAACTGGGAGCGGATTCCAAGCGCTCGTGCTCACCTGCCTCTGGTGCACTGGAAACGAGAGTGGAGACCAGAAACGCTGGATTCAAATGCACTTTTAGGAGCTACAATGAGGAGTGACAACAGTGTGTGTGTCAAAGTTGTAAAGCTCAGTGTGTTGAAGAAGCACAAGAGCAGCCTTCAGGCCTGTCTCTTCCACTGCCTTACAGATTGCAGACATCCCTGCTCACTCTGCTGCTCAGCAGAGTGCTGGCAACGGAGTTCTGGGATTGAAATGGTCTTTTAGGAGAAAGAGTGAAGAGTGACACCAATGCTTGTGTCACAGTTTAAAGCTCACTGTGTGCTAAACATGATCAGGAGGAGCTTTTTTGCAAGGCTCTTCTGCTGTTTTAGCCCAGTCTAAACATTCCTGCTCTACTCTCTCTGTTGCTGCTCAGCAGAGAGTGGGCACAGAGGTGTTGGAATCAATTGGTCTTTCAGGCAGGAAAAGAAGAGACAGCAATGTGTGTTGCAGAGTTGCAAAGCTCACTGTGTGCTGAAGATGATCAGTGGGAACTTTCTGGACTGTCTCTTCTGCTGTTTCAGCAGAGTCCAAACGTAAGTGCTATATTCTGCTACTGCTCACAAAGAGCAAGCACAGGAGATGTATTATTCAGTTGGACTTTCAGGTAGGAAAGTGAGAGGTGACAGCAATATGTGTTTCAGAGTTGTGAATCTCAATGTGTGCTTAAGATGCCCAGCAGTAGTTTCCATGCTGGCCCTTCGGCTGTGAAATTAGAACCCAAGCGCTCGTCCTCCCCTGTCACAACTGCTCTCGAAGCGAGAGAGCGCACCAGAAACGTTGGCTTGAAATGCACTTTTAGGAGATAAAGTGAGGAGTGACAGCAATGTTTGTGTCACAGTTTAAAGCTCACTGTGTGCAAAACATGATCAAGCAGGAGATTTTTTTCAAGGCTCTTCTGCTGTTTTAGGCAGGTCTAAAAATTCCTGCTCTACTCTCTCTGTTGCTGCTCAGCAGAGAGCGGGCACAGAGATGGTGGATTCAGCTGGTCTTTCAGGCAAAAAGGGAGGAGTGACAGCAATGTGTGTTGCAGAGTTGCAAAGCTCGCTGTGCGCTGAAGATGATCAGTGGGAACTTTCTGGACTGTCTCTTCTGCTCTTTTAGCATTGGCTAAAGGTTCCTGCTCTACTCTCTCTGCTTCTGCCCAGCAGAGAAAGGGCACAGAGATTTTGGATTCAATTGGACTTTGAGGTAGGAAAGTGCGGAGCGAGAGCAATATATGTGTCACAGTTGCAAAGCTGACTGCGTGCTGAAGATGCCCTGCCGGAGCTTTCACTCCGGGCTCTTCGGCTGTGGGAGCAGAGGCCAAGAGATC